>NW_024351729.1:12389247-12488363 GCF_902729225.1 Pteropus medius
ATATATATATACATACCACAACTTTTTTACCCAATCATCTATTGATGGGCCCTTAGGTTGCTTCCATATCTCGGTGATTGTAAATAGCACACAGTGAACATAGAGATTCATAGATCTCTTCGAATTACTATTTTTGTTTTCTTTGGATAAATCACTGGTAGTGCAATTGCTGGGTCATGTGGTAGTTCTATTTGTAATTTTTTTTTAAAAAATTTATTTTATTATTAGTTTCAAGCGTATAGTACATTGGTTAGACATTTGTATAGTTTATGAGATGATCCCCCTGATTACTCTGTCTTTCCCTCTGGCTCTCCATCTAGCCATCATATTAATGCTAACTGCATTCTCTATGCTGTGCTCCCCATCCCTGTGACTATCTATCAAGTACTAATTTGTGCTGTACATGATTTTGATGCATAAGTGTTGTTTATTGTTTGGTCTTATGTTCATAACTTTAAAGGAGGATTTTCACTTCAGCGTTTCCCTGTTTGACTTTCTGCTGCTTCTCTATAGCCATATTCTTCCTTTGAAATATTCCAGGCATTTGGGTTGTTAATGAATAAGATCTTCCTGTCTCAAATTTCACTGATATCCAATGTATTAAAATGAACAGTAAGAAGAAAGTAGAGAGTTTAAGAAGGGCCAGAAGAAAATGTCTCATCCCAGCCTCATCTAAGACCTCATTATAGGAAGGATGGTTCCATGAATAGTGCCCAGGGAAATAATTTGTCCTATAGAGCTCTTCCTTTTAGACAATTCTTTTTAACTATCTTGGCAATGAGCTTTTAAACCATAATCCATTTACCAGACACAGGAGCAGCATTATTATAATCTCTGTTTTAAAGGGACTTCACTACCACTACAAAATAAGATGAAAAAGTGAGATAATTACTTCGAATCCTAGCAAAGGATTAGTGCTGTCTGGGTTCAAGTTTACCTATTTCTGTAATGTATTTTAACTCTTCTGCATGAAGAAGCCTAACTGGTATTATTCTACAGAGTTGGTGAAAATTTACACTTACGATATTGCCAGAAAAAAATTGTACTCCCATTTGTTTCTTTTTTAAGGTAATTTAAATGAAAAGGAGAGCATCACTTATCTTTTTTTTTTCTGACATGCTCTCTGCAGTCAAAATTTCCTCATAGTCCATATGACTAATGTAGAAAGAAGTCTGCAAGACTCCATTTTACCTTACTTTTTTTGTCAGTTTAGATTAAGAAGTAATTAGAAATAATGCTTCTGGATATTTAATGACATGAAATTCACCCAACATCCTTTGAGACAATATTGAGTTTAGATAAAATTACAGCTCACCTATCTTCAAATTGGCTAATAATCTCTTGCAGTTAGCATACGGATAGAAAGCCAATCCAAAGAGACATGGATGGATGTATATAGACCTTGTGCCAAAGCCCATATACCTCAGTTCCTAGAAAGGACTCTCACTACCTTTGCAGCTTAGCTTGAAAGGATGAGGCAGGAAAAACAGACACAGAATCAGAAAGCAGCATAGGTTGAGGCCACCCAGTACACTTCTGTAAAGATTGAAATTAGAGGTTAAATCATTTTCTACTTAAAATCAGACAAGGAGCTAATATAGTTTAGTCAGTTTTCTAAAGAAATGAGTTTCTAAACTTCTGGCAGCAGAAGTAGTTTATGTGCGATCTTAACTCTATTATTCCTTTGGCTAACACTGTGCATGGTGCACACATGGTGTCTCTTTGGGAGATTTTTTTTTTTCTTCCTTTACTTGCTTTCCCATTAGAGCCCCTTTACAGGCAAGCCATGTTTTTACCACAATGCTCTATTTCTATCCATATTTTGTCAAAATATTTTTGGAGCAGCTTTGGAATTTTGCATCTTATGATAAATAATATTTGTGTAAAATTTGCGCTGAAACTTAATAATTATCCAATGCGACAGTCATTCTCAATGTTCTTCAGTTTTATGTATCAGTCTGATGATTCAAGTTCATTGGGATAGATACCTAAGAGTTTCTAGCCTTACAGTGTCTCTTTCCTGGCTGCCCAAGGCTACTGACTTAGTTTACTTAACAACAACTTAATATTTTATTGAGCACTAACAGTGGCCCAGAATGTCTTTGGCACTTACGTATTTTATTTTAGAGCAACCCTGCAGGCAGGAACTATTTATTACCCCTATTTTTAATTTCTGATAATAGCCACAGAAATTGTAAGTGACTTGCCAAAGACTACACAGTAGTATCTGGCAGAATCAGATTCTAGAACCTTGAATTTAAATTTCTACACTCTATTTTGTTCTTATACAATACACCAAGCAGTGTATTGGGTGTTCGTATCTAAAGTTTCTAATTATGAAAATTCATCAATCATAAATTAGCATAAATTTGTTTTTACACAGTTCCTATCATTTTTAAGAAAAGATAATAGGACTATGGTGTATAACAAAATTAATTCAGAATTACTATGTCATGCATGTATAGTGAACTTCAACTATCTTTGCCTACAGGCTGCATCTAATTTCTTGTAAAGGGCTTCCAGTTTTACCTCTGTTGATTTCTCTTGCGTCCCCTTTTCCAGGTCCCAGATTACTCAGTTCAGTTACAGTTTAATTCTAAGTAGACTCCATAGAGTATATTTGTTGTAAAATCAGTATATGCAGTTTCATAGATAAATCTTTGTTCTACTAACTACTTTTCAGATGGATTGCAGAGTGCATAAATTACATGCTGTGCTGTCTGCAGTAGGCAGAATAATGTCCCCCAAAGATGTCTACATCCTAATCCCAAGAACCTGTGATTATGTATGCTACATGGCAAAAGGTTTTTGCAAATGTGGTTAAGTTAAGGACCTTAAAATTGGGAGATTATTCTGGATTATTTGCATGGGCCTAATGTAATTACAAGGGTCCTTATGAATGGAAAAAGAAGGCAGGAGAGTCAGTGTTAGAGAATTAGGATGTGAGAAAGAGTTGACTGTCCAACGTTGGCTTTGAAATTGGAGCCAAAGAATGCAATCAGCTTCTAGAAGCTGAAAAATACAAGAGGATGGGTTGTCCTGTAGAGCCACCAGGAGGAACACAGCTTTGTTAACACTTTGATTTTAGCCCAATGAGACCCATTTCAGACTCCTCACCTCCAGAATTACAAGATAAATTTGTGTTGCTCAAAGCCATTGTATTTGTGGTAATTTTTTATAGCATTAATAGAACACTCACACACTGTCTCTTATCCAATTTTAAACTTTTAAAGTGATGTTGGTCTATTCCAGTTTCATGCTAACTGGGCTTTTACGATCTTGTAGGACAAGGGAAATATTTTATATTTCAGGTTAGTTGATTGTTCTGTCTATCCCTTCCAGAGTTCATCACAAATCGATTCTCAATTCATTGGGTGAGCCTTCATCTCTGGGCCTTAAGTGTTATTCTGTTGTATTGTGTAGAAATCATTTCGGTGCCACACCCAAGAGCTATGTAATATTCACTTATCAGTTTCTCAGCGCAATATGTAAAGGCCCTAAGAAGCCTAAAGATTGACGTTTAATAAGCCACTGCAAAGCTTATTGTTCATTATTGCTATTTTTGAGTATGAGAACCTGTGCATATTGAACTTTTTTAATGATTGTTTTCCTTGTTAATTGTCATTACTATATCTTGATTTGGTTGTTGAAGACAATTGCAGTATAATAGAGAAATACTGCAATGTATAACTTTTATTATGTAAATTGGAGTACTGCCATGATTTTACTAAATATACAAAAGTAAAACTATATTATGTGGTAAAATGCAATGGGAGAATGCATCTGTCTTTGACAAAACTTTGAATGTCATCGGAGTTCATTTAGAGAGATGTCAAAATCTGTACTCCAGCGAGGATTGTTGGCCCGTAGACGGTGGGTTGGCTTCCTGGATCATAGGATATCTGGTACTCAGATATTACTGTTTCAGTTCAGCTTTTTTCCTTATAAGTTGTATGTTTTTGGGCAAGTTTCTTCATTTCTATTAGCTTCAATTTCCCTATTTGTAAAATGGATGTAATATTAATTTTTATCTTATAGGCTTAGTGTAGGCAAAATATATTAAGTTTTAAGTACAGAAAGGCATATAGTAAGTACTTAAATATTAGGTATTATATTAATAGTATTACTGTGGTAGTGTTATTACCACCTGTGTGCTTTGATTTAACCATTAAATGTTTTAAATTTAAGTATTCAAACATCAAATAAACTATTTTGCAGTGCATTCTGTTTTGTAAACCCCGTATTAAATTAATTTAAAAGTTATTAAGTTGTTTAAATTAATAATTTTATAGAAGGATTCTTTATTATGATAAAACATTGGATTCATACATTGAGAAGTCATAATGCCACTATGACTAACTTTAACATTAAAATAAGAAATCTATTATCAGAGTATAGTATTTGGTACTATAAAAAATATTTAAGATCTAATGTAATTTCGAAATGGAGACTAGTTTGCACACTGAGTGAACCGGTGACCTAAAACCAGACACTGTCCAAGTTGCTTTCTGAGCACGCTCTGTTGCCCTCTAGTGGAGCCCATAGATACCTAGATACTAGCTTACCATAGATGCTCCCTGAATGTGATGATGTATTTGGTTCTATTAATTGTTAATATATTTTTAGTACAACCCACCAACTCAGTTGTGGATAGTAAAGCAGAGTTTATATTTCAACCAGCAATTGTTACTTCTTCATAGTCACCAACCATACCGATATTTACCTATGCTTTTTGAGTTTTCTTAGAAGGGCTAAAGCAAAATCTTTGCATTTGAAAAACTCCCTCTTTTCGTTTAGACTTCTTTCCACCTTCCTATTCACTGATTGAAAGTTCAGTGTGGCTGATTGTGATGAAGTATAACTTTTTCAGTGTGCAGTTAAACAATCTATGAGATACATTGTGTTTTTCTGGGGATAGGGGATGCTAAATTAAGCTAGGCTCCTTAAAAAAAAAAAAGGTCTTCAATTAATTACTTCATTTTTGAGTCAACTTTTTCAATAAGACTCCCATTTCAAGGGAAAACACCTATTTTAAACCCTTGACTTTTAACAAATTAGAATATGATGTTTTATTTTTTTTTCTTTTAAAGTTTTTCTTTGGTTCACAGGTATTGAAGTTTTGAAACCACATTTGAGAAGAAACTTGCAAAATTAAATAAATGCAGAAGCCCATTAAAAAACTAAAGGATTATCTTGACCAAGAAATTTCATTTCAGTCTTTTAGAGAATATTTTCTGCTTGTTGAATTACAAAATTATACAATAATAATAGAATAATAACCAGAACAGGTCTCAGCCATCATATGGCCTAAGCCCATCATCTTGCAAAAGTGAATTGTCTGAACCAGGAAGAGCTTAAAGGGCTCCATGTTTCCAGCCGACGTCTTTCCATGCCTGCATTTCCTCCTTAGAATCCTGATAACATGTGGTGCAGACTGAAACTACCCAGTTTCCTTCCTCCAAGTTAGCGTCCAACATTCAGCTTACTTGTTTTGGTCAATAGGAACGTCTCCTAGCCTTTTAGGTTTGAATATGAAGTTGTCTTTAAATTTTAGTTATTTAATAAATCTAATCAATCTTTCCTTTAACCTGTTTTGTTCTTTGTATTTCCATAGCTACCAAATTTAAATCCATAAAATCTCATTCAGGTTACCTAATTGATAGAGAATTGGTGGTCTTGCCTTTAATTTTGTCCTTTCCCTTCAACTGTTGCATGGCGTGAGTGCAAGCAGAGTGGCTAAGAGCTTGGATTCTGGACAGCAAAGGCAGTGCATTTTTGGCTCTGCTGTGTGTGTGACTTTTGTCATGTTGCTTAACCTCTTTGTCTTTTGTTTCCTCAAGGACAATTGGAGCAAAAGATAGTACCGGTTTTACAAGTTAATACATGTAAAGTGTTTAAGAGAGTACTTGGCCTGTAGTAAGTCAGCACTATGTGTTAGGCTTTATTACAATTAATGTACTACTATCGTTAACATAGATTATATTATTCCTAAAGTATTGCTTAAGTCATACCATTCCTTTCAGTGTATACTGAATCAAGTCCAAACCTCATATCCACACATTATGTTCCAAGGTCTCAGAATGCCCCCAAACTTTCTGTCTCAACCTTTTGTAACCTTAATAATGAAACGACTATACTGATTGTTCTATGTACCGTGTGCTTTCTTACTCCATAGCTTTCTTGGTGTTTCACTTGTCTAGTCCATCACAGCCCGACTCCCTGCCTATGCACTATTCATTCTATATGTTATAGAATGTAAGCTTCATGAAGAGAGGATCTTTGTTTTGTTCACTGCTGTATTCCCAGTGTCTGTAGCAGTGCCTGGCATTTCATAGCTGTTTAGATAGTTGTAGAAAGGAGCAGAATGCACGCATGCATGAATGAATATGTATATGTTTTCAAGTCTTGAGTAAGCCATTTAACCACTCTAAACTCAGTTTTTTTTCCTTTATAAATGATATCCTTTTCATAGTATCATTGGGAAGGTTGAGAAGTTGTATGTGAAAATTCAATGGAAATTATATAGTACAATGTACACGTAAAATGTATTTATTTCTGCTGCTCGATTCTTATTGATCTTTCAAGATCCAGGTCAAATTGTATTTTTTTCCAGTCATTGTTTGCCAAACATCCCAATCCTACGTAGATTTTCTGTGCTCTGTAATTTTTTAGACATCATTAGGTATTCTTTTTTTTTCTTAAATACTATTGCCTAGTAACATTTATCAATTATCATCTTGAAATTCTTAAGAATTTTATTGTGATTTAACTTAAGTCTGAATTTTGTATCCCTAAATGTCTTATATGCTCTTTTATGACTGGAATGGTCTTTTAAAATATTTTTTAACACCTGGACTTCTTAACTGTGGTTTAGTGTTTAAACATGTTTGATTTTAGTTAGTGATAGAGTTGAAACTAGAATTGAAGATTTCTAATAGTCCTTTTTCTTTCACCAAACTATGTTGTCTCTTTTAAATATTTCATTAGGAGGCAGTTTGTGGGCATGTTTCAACCCCAGCAGAGTGCTTTGGAGTCATTGCCTTTGTGATCTTACTTATGGCAAAGACAAATGGTATTGGGAGATGGACTTAAACCCAAGCAATCTGGATGGTGATCATATCAAATATATACTCCCTGGTGCCTTCTGCAGTTTAATAGGTTGGAAACTATAAAGTGTGAGTTTGTGTGTGTGTGTGTGTGTCTGGGGTGTGAGAGAGAATCTGTGTTCAGATGTATGTGTGTGCAGAGTGTGCGTGCTTGTTGTGCACGTCTGTGATGCAGTTTTCACCAGAGGTTAAAAAGAAAATATCAAGTTTGATGGTGCTGTTAATTTAGCTAGTCTTTTTTAAAATATAAGAAAATGTTTAATATATGTATAAAACATCAAGTTTGGTTTGAGGGAAAAAGACAATAAAACTTGAGATTACAATAATGTTTTACTTAGAGCTAAAAATGTAATTCTAAAAAAAAAAATCAATGAACATTTTCACCATTATAGCATGCCTATAGCCATGTGTTACGTTATTAGACCTAGCTCTACCAATGTTCTCTCTCACATTAACTTCTTTCTAAGCTATTTATATAAACATATCTATGCCCAAGAGGTATGAGACCATTATTTTTTAGATACATCTATTTTTGACTTACATAACTTACAAATGGCAGTTTTATTAAAATACCTGAAATTACACCAAGCGGAAAGTTACATAAGTTATAAAACATCCTTTTTAAAAAAGGCAAATGCCTTTGGGTGCTAATTGGGCATCACATCAACAATATCTAAGTATATATCATTTTAATCAGATTTCATCCCCCAAATATCTAGCTAAAATCATTTCCATTAAAGGAATATTGTAGAGCGTTATGTGGCAGAGCACTGGGCTTTGGCAGTTTGAATCTAGGTTTTTCTTATTGTTTTAACCTTTCCCAACCTCAGTTTTCTCAGTAGTAAAATCAGTTACCCTTGTCCCACCAACCACACTGGGTTAGTAGGATGATCACATGAAATTAAGTGTATGGTGACACTTTGAACTATGTTGTACCAAACAACTATAGTACTTTTGTTCTTATCCCTTAAATCAGGGATCCTGAGGTATTTAGGCAAACATTTACTTGTTTGTCTTCGTCTTGCTGTGGTGTAAGAACACTGAGCCAGGGGAGAGAAACCTGAGAGAGGTTTGGAAGGAAGGAGGCAATTACATGAGAAGAACAGTCTTCTCTTCTTGTCACCCAATGAGGTGTTCAGGAAAGAAGGGACCTCTTTAATTGGGAAAGAAGGCAGAGGTGAGAGTTACAGGAAGAGTCAGGTTCCCGAAAGGAGGAGGATTGAATTTGTCCTGAGAAATTTAATGGGTGGGAAGAAAAGATATCATACACACAAGCCAGGACAGAATATACTACAGTACAAGGACACTTTCCCAGAGCTTTAGGAACCTGATAACTTTTGTGTAGATGTGTTTACTACCTGGTTCCTCTTAATGACTGGCTGCAGGTTTCTTAAAATGGAAAGAATCTGGGTGCTTCTTAAAATGGGGTGTGTGTTTGTGTGTGTGTGTGTGTGTGTGTGTCCACCTTAGAATAAGAGAGATCTCAAGAAATAAGGTGAAATGTTATGAAAAGAAAAGCACCTGAATACCTGAGATCCCATGATTTAAGGGAAGAAAAAAAAAAACAAAAAAACGGCTGAGATACTGCTCAGCACTGACAAGTGACTCCTGAAACTTAAACAAGTAATTTTTTAGTTCTTTGGTATTTTCACCAAGAGATATTAGCTATTCAACAATTTTTTGAGACTAGCCATGTGCCACTCTCCTACTATGCTAGTTCTTCTATTTCCATGAGTTCAGACTCACTTTATATTATTAATTAGCTATACTGTGAGTCAATTAGACATTTTTGGGCTGCTCTTGGAATCAAATTAATGTTTATAACACTTGTATTGAGGTATGTGTTCCAAATTTCATTTACACGTACAGATGCCTTACATTTATAGATAAATTTTTAATAAATAAGAATATTTAGTTTCCTTAGACTTGGCTTTTTAAATTGTTGCTTTTTAAAGTCCTATATAGGAGTATATAATTTTCTGTTTAAAAAATAAAGTGTATTTCCCCATGATGATTATAGAAACTTCACTTAAAGACTTTTGGCAGGATTACTGAACTTTATGTTTACTGCTTTAATTTAAGTTCTCTTTTTAGCATCCCTTGTTTTGATGTCATGAATCAATTTTGAAGAATCAAGTGACATTTCCTTAGCAATTCAGAAAAAAGCCTACTTGTGCAGATTTTAATCAGAGAACTAAAAGTGTAGAAGCTTGTTCATATATAATACCTATTAATCTCAATTCAAAATATGTTACAAATGAAACACACATATTTACACAATACTTAACCATAAGCAGACCAGAAAGATTGCAAACTATTATGATTTTAGATGATTCTGATAGCCCAACAATCTGAAATATGCAGGTGTATATCTGAACAAAAAGTTGAAGAATCTCATAGTTCTCGATAACAGGGTTAGAACTTGATTTTCTAGACTCCTAGCTTAGTGTAGCCACTGTGTACCAGTTCAAAATGAACCTAACGTGATGGTATAATGTGGTGTTCTAAAGAGCCCATCTTTTAAATGGAAACTTTGCAAAGCTCTTGGGCGATTTATTTAAATATGGAAGTAATGTTGCTAAGACTGAGGAAACTGGAACTGCACTTGAGAAGAGAGGATTCAAGGGAACCAGCTGAAACTATCCTCAAATATTTGAGTGATCATAGAAAAAAATGAATAAATTCATGCACTGTTATCCCAAGAAGTTGGGCTCATGAAGTTTTAAAGTCCGTGTCAGCTCAATAAAATGGATAGCTCTTCGATAAAGCACATGCTGCGTTTTAAAGCAGACTCAGTCATTGAGGGTATATAAGCAAGCCTTGAGCAGACATTTATCAAAAATTCCTCTTTTAGATTTGGAGTTTCATTAGACCCTCTATAGACCAACTATGCGTCCATGAGGCATGCATTTCAACCTAGAAATTTAAGGTTGGCCTATATAGCTGATTATACTGCAGCTATACTTTTGTTTGCTTACCCAGCATGCATTCTCCACTTTCTCCTTCCTAGGAGAACTCTGAATTTGTTCAGGTGTCTCTCTTGCTTCAACATGCAACTCATATGGTTTGGTCTGTATGACCACCCATCTCCAAGGGTGAGTCTGGATGGTCCTTCATCTGCAATCCAGTTCCCTGTGCCAGTGATTACTTTGAGAATGGTCATATGATTCAGTTTGTGCCAAAGATGCTCAAAGAGAGGTTTGCTGAGGCTTTCGGGGTAAGCTGTTTCCTTCATCTTGCGGGAGAAGTTTTCTCTGAATTTCATTCTGTTAGTGGCTTAGAACTGCTGCAGCCATCTAGCTTCTAGCATGAGGTGGTACCCATCCTGGGAGGAGAGCTAGAACCCAGGGCATCTCAGGGACATGGCCTCTGAGCCAGTGGACTTAGTCAACTCTGAAGTCCATCCTAACTTGGAACCTCTAGTTATATGTGCCATGTGTTACCTTATATTTAAGCCTGTTTGAGTCACATTTTTCTGCATATCACAGATTAAAGTTGCCCAATTGTGACCTACTATTACAGGAGTTTGGGTTCCATTTTCCCACTCCCGTTTATTCCCACTCAATTAGTGCATATTTATTCTTCTCTCTTTAGTTCTATATATCTTTAATTTGAAAAAGTTTCTGAATTTTGTTCATGGTTCTTCCAAGTTACTTAGCTATTTCCTTTCAGAAAATTTCGAACTGTCGGTGAAAGAAGTAAGCCCCTTTAGGTTAAAATGTATGTTTCCATTGTTTAGTTTGCACGACTTGGATTTAATAGGAAAGATTTAACGTGGAATTTTTCTATTTGGTGAGAATTGTATCTTTTATGTGAAATTCTTTATGATCTATGGTTGTTGATCGTTTTTTAGAAGGAAACAATTCATGATATTAAACTATTAGATTTATGCTTGTCTTAAACTCATTTCACTCATTCTTTCTTTCAAGAATTATACATTGACAATCAATATTCTAGGGACTGGGGAATCAAAGTTCTGTTTTCAGCCTTTCTAGATACTTAAAACATAAATAGTTAAGTCTTGTGTATTTTAGAGAGGAACACAGAAGCTGTTATTCTCAGGTATCTTTTCTTGATCTAGTCTTTCTAATTTTTATTTTAACAACATGGAAGAAATATTTGCCGCTAATCTTGAAATGTTAGAATTTTCTTTAAGTAGATGTAATCTTATTTACATCAGAAATTAGAGACTATGTTTAAAGCAAACAAGTTTAAAAAAAAAAACAAACAAAAAACAAAACTCAGGAGGTTTAAGAAGTTTGCCAGAACTTGGAATGAAGTATAATAATCTTTTAAATAATTCTGCAATGGCATGAGATAATGTAGTTAATACTTCAGCTTCCCCTAAGCAGTGATGAAGTTTTATAATTATCAGGGTTTTTTCAAATCATCCAGAAAAATGGAGTCCTTGACTTGACATATGGTTCTTTTCCTAGCTTTTACCTGTCGTAAAGAGGTATCTAGGTGTCCCTGGTGTAGCAAGGGCAGCTAGGGAGCCCTGGGCCCCTAGATCCGGTAGAATGGGGTTTTTTTCTATGATCAAGGCAGTGGGAGTGGTCACAGCATTGGGAATCTTTTTGTGATAAAGGCAATGCATTTTATATACAAGTAACATAAAGACAGTGGTTCTTTACACTGTGACATTTCAATTGTGATCATTCTTTGCTAAAGTAGCTACATGGCAGTTAAAATCAGAGTTCTTTGAGCTAGCTGCATAACTTTCCCTTCTACTCAAACTACAGGGATATTTTGGTGCATTCAGAAAATGGAGGTTAAGTGAGAAGTGTTGGGTTTGGGGTCATGAATGTAACTGGTTAGAAAAATAATTTGCAGATTTAGTGTGCTGGAAAAAGAAAGTGTTGTCATAAACGTCAAAATAAAACAAGCAACAAAGAATAATGTGAATAAGAAAGTGATAGAAAAATGATAAAATAATATTGACATTTCCTTAGGGAGACCTAATGTCAAAGGCATAAACACTCAAGCTATTTAGATGTCTCTTTCCCAAATGGAAACTTCTATTTAAGGAAGTTAAGTATTTAACGGCAATGATTGAACATAATGGATGAAATATTTTGCACTTGACAGAGACTTCAATCTGAAATGAATCTCGTACTCATATATAATGCATTAAAATATGAAATGGAAATTCTGGTTGGCCAAGTTTTAATTTTAAGTTTTAGTATTTTTTTTTAATATAAATGTAAACAAAATTTATCAAGTTGAGTTTCAAGAAAACAGACTGGGAACTTGTATACTTCTTGCTACATTGATATTTGAAATGAGTACTGAAGTAAAAGTAGAATAGTAAACATCCTAAGATACTGTTTTTTAAGTCTTTGCTGTTCATTGGAAGTCAGAAGTCGAAAATGAATATCAGATTTATTGAAACAAATGCTTATGGAAGTCTGTTTCCTGGTAATTTAATTCAGCATACTGCTTAGATTTTTCCAGAATTAAATATTTTCCTCCTAAATGGAAAAAATGTTTCTTTTATTCAACTATAGTATCTTATGGCCTGATGTCCCCAAAAGTAAACATGTTAATTTGGCATTTGGAATTTTTTAAATTTTAGTTATAACTTTATTTGAAAATTTAATTTTTATACAGTTAAAATAATCATGGCTAGAATATCTAGAGCACTATTTTATATGTGCTTTATATGAAATACACTTTATATGAAATAAATAACAGATTTTTAAAAAATTGATAGTGTCTCCATATAAGGAGAGGAATGTAGCTCTGGATTGAATTTTTGACAAACAGTCTTTTATTATGACATCTAGTTGATTAACACTTCAACCAAATCATTGTTTTAAAATATCTCCTTTCACTGTCTAATAGATGTAGAGCTGCAAGCATACACAAAACCTGGCATCTACTTTGTACTCCTCATCATTCATTTTGGGACAATGCCAGTGCCTTGGTTATAGTTTTAAAGTTCAATCTAAACGCTTTAAGAATTCATCTACGGCTAGACAATTTTTATACATGACTTTCTTTGAGTGACACAGATAGTGTCAAAACAAACGGTATCTTAAGCATAAAAGGTGGTAGGACAGGAGTTTTGAACAAAAGACACCTTTTCAGGTTTTTTTCTTTGGTTTAAATTATATAAAATTATTTTACTACTAGAAATTTAACACCTGTGAAATGTCAAAAATTAAAATACAAAATACCAAAATCATCTGTAAACACAAGCAGAAGTAATCATTGAAAACCAGATATATAAAATTTTTTTCACAGATATTCAAACATTAATATTACATAGTTACTTTTCATACAAAATTGGTAGAGTTACATGCTTTTCTTTGACTTAATAAATCAGTTTGCAATGTGTTTATTCTTCGAAAGGTGATTTTAATGTCGGTGTAATGTTCTCTCCTTATTTAAATGGAAATTTTTAGCTTCTTTTTATATATTTTTGCTATAATTCTGGTCAATAATTAGTTTATGGTAGGTAAATTGTAGAAGCAAGATGTATTTTCAGTATAAAAATCTTAGGATATTTTAAGAAGATAACTTTCAGCACTTTAAGTATAGAGTAGAATTCCTGTCTAGAAAACTGTCAATGACTACGTTAATGGAGCTTACTGAGCTGGTTGCTTACCTGGGCAGCTATATATTGGTTTCGATCTCTCACGGTGTTTGGAAGAAAAATTTCCATTTGTTTTACAAGAGACTAGTAGTAAATTATTAGCCGTAATTTGCTTTAAAAACATTTCTCCCTTGAAATATATATATGAAGAATTTAGGGCAAGTTTAACTTTTAAATTAGTTTTCTGTTTAAAACATCTATTTTCTGTTAAGCGTTACTTTGTTGTGGATTTAATTTAACCATTGTCTGGGATTTTATTAATGCCATAGAATACCTTTTTTCACAAACTGAGAAGAAAAGTATTTGTGGTTGCCTTCTTCTGAGGAAGACTTTCCAAATATGAAAATAGTTATTATGGAATTAATTACAAGATCATAATTAGAATACCTTCTATGATTCTAATTAGAATTTATTTTGTTGAGAGTTTACCAAGTATGAGGCACATTGCTGAAATAATTACTTACATTATCTCATTGAAGCTTTGGGATTATTCAGTGAGGTAGATCTGTTGTCCCCATTTTACAGGTGAAGGAACTACTGCTTAGAGAGCATGCCCACGGTCACAGAGCCAGTCTATGGCTGCGTCAGGAATCAAACTCAGATGTCTCAAGCCAGCATTCTTAATCACTGTGCTGGACACAGAGTTAGCTTTTTCATGCTCATGGTATTTGGAACTCTTGAATTTTCTTTGTACTGGTTCACGTATAAAGTTTTTGTACCATGAATCCATACCCATTATGTAGTTTATGTGAAAAAGCAATAAGATGCCTCTTGTTAAAGAGATTGGGTATGTAGGGAGAAGGGTTGGGTTGGAGAGTCAAAGGAAGTGACAACTAATTTATTTTCTGTTGCTTTATGCTCTTGTAAAAATCATAAAAAAAATTGGTTGTGAATCTCTTTACTTTTATGAAATATTTTAATTTCTGTAGAGTTGCCATGCATTATTCAAGATTATGAGATGATTTGAATTTCAGGAGCAGACAGATTTTCTGATGAGGATTTCAAGCTGTGTAATTATGAAACCCATATAGGTTAAAAGTTCAGAACTCGTTAGCTTAATCATTAAAAAATAACCAATTTCTAAGCCTGGCCTGTCATTTCATAGGGGTACAGTTACACTCCCACTTACTGAGGTGCTCCTGGCTTCTGCCTCATGTCCCACTGTGTCCCAAGAGTGTTCATGACTACCTACCACATAGCTTATCCTATATTACTGCATAATTTATAAAGAAAATTTGTATTTTATGGTAGTAAATTTGATACTATAAAGTAAGGCACATGTCTAGTAATTTCTTTAACACTTTTCTTGGCTCCTTAAAAATTCAAGGAAGTTCACGAATGAGTGCCAAATATCAAAAAAGTTCATTGGAACCTGTTACATGGTGTCAGAGCATACTATTAGGAAATAAATTGTAAAATTCCTTCAGAAAAAGCATAAATGTTTCAGAATAAGATATAAGGAAATGAATGTTCAAGTAAAAGAAGTAGCTCATAAAGGAGCATTTCTTATTGTGGTGAAATATATGTAACAAAATTTACCATTTTAACCATTTCACTGGCATTAGGTACATTCACGTTGTTGTACAACCCTCACCACAGTCCATCTTCAGAACTTTTCACCTTATGCAAATATTATTGAGAATATGTTTGGATTCATAGAGATGCTTAGAACTGTTAAAGCTTTTGACTTTTCAATTTATGACTTTCAAATTAACTTTGAAGTTGGAGCTTTTGTTACTTCAGGTAAAACACATGACACTGAATGATATAAAGGAAATCTTTGCCCAGCTTTTGAAATACTGTCAGGGTCATGTTTATTTTCTTTGAGATGCAGTGATATTGAGGGGAAAACTATATGCACATAAACAGTCTTACAAAGACCATTTGAGATGATTAAAGATACTGTGATCAAACAGTTAAAGATGGAAAATAAAATATGGTATTTATGAGATTTTTGACTGGCATGAAGATTTTAATGCATATTATCTTGCTTTGCTAATCAAGGTGATTGAGATGCACTTGCCTGTTAAGTAGAAGTTGCTTTCGGCTTATAGTTATCAGAGATTTTACATTTATCTTCTTTTCATTTGAATGCTACATAAACCCTTCCCTTTAAATCTGAGAGGGTCACTATTTTTTTTTTCTTAGAGTAATACTGTTACATGTTGAGAATATATATATTTTTAATGCTTAGAGAATGATAACAAAAAAAGAATTATTTATTGGTTCATTTCATGCTTGGTAAGATTCCAACTGTCAAAACATTATAAAATTTTGAACCTAGAGGCACATTTCATCACCAGAGTACTAATTACTGCAGAGAACTGGAGCGAGTTATTATGTAGTAGTATTTATTAGAGCTGCCCAATTTTAATATTTTTGGACTAGAGACATTTAAATAAAAGGTTAAGCTGTTTTGGCACAAAAGTGGGAAGAAAAACTCACAATGCGTGCAACACTGTCAAATATAATATAGGAAGGGAGGAAGTAATTGAAAATTAGCCACCTACTTACACTGAGACTCAACATCTTATTTTCAGAGATGCCCTGAGCATGGCCAATATTATTCTTGATTTATTTTCATTTTGTTTAGTATTGGGCACCTGCTTTCTGCTAGGCACTGGTGATGTGAGGAAAATGTGACAGACAAGTGTTTCCCTTCAAGGAGCCTCAATTCTTGCAGGGGTGGGGGAAGAGACAACAAGCAAAGCAGCAACAATTATACAGCAAGTAATGCATGGTAAGTGCTATAGAGACCAACATAGCACAGTAAATGATTGGGGGTGGTGGGGGAAAGGGCATTTTAAGTAAAGTAGTTAAAGGAATCTCTTCTAGGACATGCCATTTAAGAATAGTCATGAATGAAGGTCATTTTGAAATATGTCATATAAAATTTTAATAATGAGGACACAGATATCTCTCTTATAGTATACATAGAATGAATAAAATTACTATAAGTAGAATAAAATAAATAAAAATAACTATAAAATAAAAGAAGCAAATATAGTAATATTATTAAATAAAACATAGTTATACTCTAATGGATGTTTATTAAATATCTGTCATATACAAAGCACTGACTAGTTACTAGACTAGGGAGGAGAAAAGATAAGGAATGTGTCTCTCCATTTAGGAAAATTACAATTCAGTGTGTCATTGTGGTTTCCTAAGAAAAGAGGAACTAGCAGTCCAAAGCAACAGGTTTTCTGTTTGGCCGAGCACTGACAAATTATGTTTACAGATCTGTCTCTTCATCTCTATCTCTCTCCCCTCCCCAGCTAATACTGTGAGGTCCTTCAGTGATGATCATATGTCCATTCAGTGCATAATAGGTGCTCAGTAGAGGCTCTTTGCTTGGGGGAGTGGTTGAGTGATTGAAGACAGAAGACAGACCTTAGGCTGTTAAAATAAGGTTTTGAAGAAAGAGAGACAGCATAACTTGCATGTATTTGCAGGGGTGAAATTTATTTAAGAGTAGGAAAAAATCCATCAAAGTCTTAGAAGGAAACAGAGACAGCAGAGAAGATGTCAATATGCAAATGAAGAGATGAGTGATAGACTACAACTCCAAAAAATCAGGTAGAGTGTGGTTACCAGCCCAGGTCGGGATTGATCTTGAAAAATTTGGAGTGACATTTTTCTTTCAGAGAAAGGAGAAAAAATAAGATGTGTTGAATAGGTGAGAATGATTTTGAGATATAGAGGAAAAAAATCTAGTGTCACAAATTTAGTGAAGGAAAAAGGGTCATCATCTGAAATAAAGACGGATTAGAAGCTCTTAAAGACAGACAGGTTTTGGAATTTGAGGGTTTTTTTAGATTTTAGAAAGGTAGTAGATGCATGTACTATATACTAAGTATCACCTCCTCCCTCCCTTCCCCCGCAAATAGGAATAAGTCTGATGTGGTACCACATGATGATACACATTGGTATTTCTTTTGCAAACATATTAATATTTACACTTAGTGGGATAAAGATGACAAATGGCCTCCAGTCATCATAGTTTGTACCAAATTTATAAAAAGCTGGCAAGGAAAAAACCCAACTGGGTTTTCAGAGCGCTTTAGATGTTGGAATAATGAATAAGGCATTATGGACCTGTGGAACTTGCATTGTCTGTTTCTGTTTACAGGGATAATAGAGAGGATGAAGGTATTTACGGTTTGAAAAGAAGGAGGCTTTTTGAGCAAGGGAGTATTTAGGGTAGCTGCTGTAATGTCTGAGATGGCAAAGTGGTTGCTTATTGAACCTCATCACCACATTCCCGTGCCTTCCTATGCACCCTCCCTATGCACACTCCCCAAATAATATACTGTGAATGTTAAGTTTCAGGGCTCTGTGTATATTGTTATTGTATATATCCTGTTGTGACTTGGTTTTTTTCAGTGTGTGTGTGTGTGTGTATTTTTTTTAGGCGAGGCAACCCTTTGTTGACCTCACAGATTGCAAGGACCTTGTCAGCTTATTTTTTATTTTTTATTTATTTTTTACACCTACAGCACCTGGTCTTCCTAGGTGGTCTCCCATCCAAGTACTAACCAGGCCCAACCCTGCTTAGCTTCCAAAATCGGACAGGATCGGGCTTGTTCAGGGTGGCATGGCCGTAGACATGGTCAATATATTTTTAAGATTCAACCACATTCATGCATGTACATTTGGCTCATTAATTTGCACTGCTTCCTATTGAAGCACATTTGGACTGTATATAATTTTTTCTTTTGTTTCATTTTACTATTGAACATTTATATTTTGTCTTTTGAAGCACATGGGCAAGAATGTATCTAAGGTATAAGCAGAGAAGTAAATTTACTGGAAAAACATCGAGATAAAAATATTTTCATCATTGACAAGATAATGTCAAATTGTATTCCAAATTAGGTGTGCCAGTTCTCATTCGTTATATGTTTATTTTCTTATGTTTTATTGTGGTAAATATACATAATATAAATTTTAACCATACCAAATTTTAACCATACCATTCGGCGGCATTAAGCACATTCACATTGTTGTGCAAGCATCCCCACCATCTGTCTTCAGAAGTCTTTCATTTACCTCAGCTGAAACTCTGTACCTGTTAAACATTAACTCTTCATTTTCCCTTTTCTCCTCCCAGCCCCTGACAATCACCATTCTACTTTCTGTCTTTTTGAATTTGACTATTCTTAGGTACCTCATATAAATAGAATCATACAATATTTGTCCTTTTGAGGCTGGCTTCTTTTACGTAGCATAGTGTCTTCAGGGTTCATCCATGACGTAACTTGCGTTAGAATTTCTTTCTCCTTTCAAGGCTGAATAGTATGCTAAAATATGTATATACCACAGTTGTTTATCTATTCATCCACACTGTTGCTTGAGGATCATCTTGTATTTTTTCTGTCTAGCCCTGGAACAACAATTTCCTCAAGAAGTTCTGGTTCTTCTTATTGGAGAATGATATCTGGAAAACTCTACATCCAGTTTTCCCTATTATTACTGATGTGTTGTTTCAAGGCCCTCTTCGTGTGCAGAGCTAGGAAATACATGTTTATTAACACATGTATGTATGCACATTTATATTTATTTTTATACTTGCCCACCTTTATATCTATTAAAATCTCTGAGGTCATACTGATAACTCTGATTCCAATCCACTAATTCAGGCTTAATTCTAGCCTTCCCTTTCTCCTTATTTATAGCTCTTTTCTCTGAGAATGATAAATCTATCATTATCCTTAATATATACTTATTTTTGCTCAATCTTAATTATATATGAAATAAAATTTCATATTTGCTAGTCCATACCCCTGTATAAAGCAAATTTACTGGCTAGTGTACCACATTTGTATACTTAAATATTTGTTTCAAGCATAACCATAATACCCTTATTGAACCAGAAAAAAAAAACCCTCTAAAAATCAACATCCAATAAATGTTCATATTTCCCTTTTGTCTTATAATTTTCTCTAACAATTTTTTAGTTTGTGTCAAACTCTAAATAAGGTCCCTGCCCTTTCTGAGATTGAGTTATATGAGCCCAGTAAATTCTTCACTTTGCCAAGTTAGTTTGGGCATCAGTCACTTGTCACCCAAGTGCCCTGACAAAAGCAGGGTGATTGGTCAGTCAGCTCTGTCATTCCACAAAGAACAATTGGAGGAAACTTCTGATTTAAAGAAATTATTTCAGCAGAGAAAACCAGACAGTGAGAATATGCACATGAGCACTCTAGAGTTTTTTAGAACACCCCATTATACTGTCTAGTTATCTTTATGATATCAAAATTACATGAAATAAAAGCTCTGATACCTTTTTCACTGTAATTTACCAAAAAAAAAAAATCCCAATCAACAAAACAAAAAACTCAGCATGAACTCATGGCAAGTCATCAGTAGCTAATACCTAATCACTTTGCTTGTGGATTCACCATTCAGTTTCCAATTTGACAATATGTTATAGTGATGTGCTGTAATTTTCATTTTAAGCTATACAACAGAAATGATATTACATTTAATGGCTGAATAGCTTCCATGTTACAATTAGAGGTATCCTGAGCAATGAGAGGTGGCAAATTATCCTTTAAAAACAAAATTACAGGACACTCACAAAGAACCGGCTTTTAAAAGGCTTACCAACAAGGCATCCTTGAAGTGAATAGGCAGTATGCTTCGCTAATCTCTACTAAACTCTTTCAATTGAGGTTTTAGTTGCTTTTGAAAGTAATGCTCTTTAGAAATCCTAGTGTACAGAGATCAAGAGTGAAGAACTATTGGAGATAATAAAATAATTAAAATAGATTAGTAGTTACTAACCAATCATTTAAAAAATTTTAATTTAATATGGGATTCTTGTCTTTACTGATGACTTTGTATTTAACCCTAGTAAATTTTAATCCCCAGTGACACTCAGTGCAGTTTAAGAACTTTTTTTTAAATATGCTTTTTGGAAATCAATCATTTTTCTAATGGATGGATATTTTTTCCTGTAGTTATCGCTAGACAAGAATTTTGCTTGTCATTTTAAAAATCTGCTTTTTAAGCTATTTCAGTTTATTCAACTTCTTAAAAAGCAGATGCTGTTTTTCTTTCCATTTCTGCTGCTGTTGACTATAAAACTGAGTATTCCTGGCACTTGATCAATTAAAACGTAAATCGTAACCAAGACTACTTTGTTTTGTATCCAGACTTCTGTGCAAAACATATGGGAAGACCCAGTTTGAAATTTGCAAGACATTTCAGAGAAGATGATGGCCTTCTATGAAAAAGGAAAGACTTTGAAATGCTCGGTTCTTTCTAGCCTAATTAAAGCATCTTTACAAACCCCTTTGTCCCTTTGAATTAGCTTTTCAGGATCTAATGATGAAGTCAGAAGTCATGAGTCTTTTGTGGTATGGCTTCAAATTGTCTTCCCAACTTATTTTCCACACACGCCCTCACCCATCTCCTCTACCCCACAATTCTCTCCAGATCCGACTTTTCCTGTGATCCTCACTGCTGACCTTTCTATATGCTCCTCTCTCCCTTCACTTCCAGGCATATCTAAATCCATCCTCTGCAAATCTGCCATCGTCTGAGCTCCCATTCCACACTGCATTGACTCAAATTCTATCTGTTGTGTAATTCCATAATTATCTACCTGCTCCACTTAAGCAATATTTCTCAATATGGACCATCAATCTTGCCTAGCGAGCACATTCATGGGACTTGACCCTGATGTACTGAAGCTCTCTCTGTCTCAAGGAGTGAGGCCATTGATTTACGTTTTTGACAAGCTTTCCAAGAAATTCTATGTATACTATCACTGGAACATTACTACATCAAAGTGCATACTTTAAAGGTAGGGGGCAGTTCTTAGTTGTATTTGTATCTCAGTGCCATACTTCCATTAAATGATCCATAAATGCTTGACAAGTAAATATTAAGATGTGGAACCCTGTACTGTCCCTGAGAGGTAATCATTATCTCCAGTTTGGTTGGTGTTGGCCCACATATATATGGTGTTGAGTTTAGGATATAGCGTTTGGCTACTCAGAGTATGGTCCACAGACCAGCCACATCTGCATCACCCAGAAATGCAGAATCTTGGGCCCCACTCTTGACTTACAAAGTCAAAACCTGTAACAAAAACCCACAGAGATTTGCTTGTACATTAAAGTTCGAGAAGCACTTTCAGAGGGCCAGAGTTACAATGCATTCGTGGAATATAGTGGGCAGGATTTTAATCCTTTAGACAAGGAGTGACTATTTAATGAGACCGTAAGACCTGAAGCATTACAAGATGTATATTGAAAGATTGGGTACTTTGAGGAGAAGGTAGTGAGAATGGACTGTTAAAAAAAAAATTATGACATGCAGTGGAAGAAGCATGAATGGATAAGGTTACCCGATATCCTTATATTGGTGTAAGTTGGGAGAAATTTCATTTTTCCGTCATTTCTGCCAGGATTTTCCACAATGGACTGCGTACCTCATTCCCTTAATTATTGGAGAATGAAGCAGTTAATAGTGATTGTAGTTTTAATAAGGTAGTCTAAGTATTGGAAGCATAAACTAAGTAAGTACCTTTGCGGAAAACCCAAACATTTTTTAACTTTGTAGGAAATAGATTCAGTGGAAACTTGAGATATGGCTACATAGTTTTGAGGCATTTTAATGTAATGTTAAAGTATTTCTAACTTCTTTAAGTCCAATCAGTATGCCCACATGATTAAATAATGAAAAATTGTTAATTACTTCCACAGGGTTTTCCCCTCAATTGAATGTACATACTTGGAAATGCTAAGTAGAAAAATGTTACTTAAGCCTTTCCATTTTTCTCCTCTTTAAAGCGATCCTCCCATTCCCCGCAACCCCCATCTTAGCCCTGCAGTGCAAACAGGTGAAAGTCTCTTTCCTCTCTGTTGATTTCAGTTCAGCCAGTTTGAGAGCCAGGTCAGCGCAGTGGCGGCATAGATTGCAGGGAGGAGTGGCTTAGGGCTAGGGAATAAGGAATTCAGCAGACACCCAAAGTAATGCTGAATGGTTTAAATGAGTATACTTATAAAGTGAGCAGAATGAATTGTAGTAATCCCTATGTGAGCTGAAAGTGGGCAGGTAGCCAGAAAGCCAAATTAAGAAACAAAAAACTTGAGGGTAGCAGAAGTATAGGGAGAGATGGCTGTAGTAGTGACATTTTAAGGGATGGCACATTTTCCTGAGGAAGCTGCAGCAACAGTGGCCTAGGTGTGGCTGCTCGTGTGTCTGTCAGCCACTGACAACCAAGAAAGCACAGCTTCAGCTTAGTAATTTCTCAGTTTCTGTGCTCCATGGCCACAGCAATTGTTATTTGTGATGACAGTTCCATCGAATCACCTCAGACCAAATTTGCCTGTATTGCATGTCTTTTAATATTATGTGAATGTTCTAATTGTAGCACTTACGATGTTGAGGGGCAGAATCTAACTCAAACTAGTTTAAAGTTTGTTATTGTAATGAAACATGGAAATTTCAGGGAACCCTAGGGCAGAAAGGCAGGCCTCATGAGAAATGAAAGCAGGAATGGGAATGTTTTTAGGACCCAAAGCAATTCTTTCAGGTCTTACATGGTTTTATTCATCTGTATGATTCCCTAGGAGATCTAGTCTCTGTATCTTCTGTTTCTCTTCCCTTTTCCCCTTGATTAGTTCTTACTGCTTACTGACCTTACACATGGCCTCCATCCCCAGCATTGTCATGACTTATTAGGTTCAGTATCCACTGTTGACTGGCAATAGTCTCTTGTGTCTTGGATCAAATTCAAAAGGGAGTGAGAGTACCAGGTTTCTTTAGTTTATCTCTATAAGCCAAACCAAACAAGTGCTTGGCTGCTTTTGAGAGATGTGCATCCCTAGTCAGTCAGCTGTGTTGACTTTGGTCATATGACATATAAACCTGCTTCTTTTAGAGACTGCAGAAGCATAAGGTAATAAAATATACATGTATCATTGAATTTTAATCATGATCACCTATGACATGTTCAGTTAACCAACAGTGGTACAGCTCTAACTCTTTTCAAGACGCATTTGGTAGAATATACAATCATGAATAAAATACACCTTGAGAGAATTTATAATCTAGTGGAGAGATAACAGCCAATTAACCAAAACAGTTGTTCTCTAACAGTTTTGAAAATAGAGTATAGTTATAGCTGTGTTTTATGATACTGTTGAAATTCCTACTTATTATCTGACCTCATTTTGTAAAGACATACTTCTAATGAAACTTTTCAAAAGCATGTTTTGTGGATTACTTTAGTTGAAAGCATTTTATTGTAATGGTTATAATGGAGTAATTATTTCATGGCAAACAAGGCTAATGCGGAATATTTGTAGACTGAGGTATGTTTTCAAAGCCTAGTGGATTAGCAAAGAGTTGAGGAATTAGGGCCAAGTACCTTCAAATGCTTGTCTCTTTATTTTTGAAATTAAAGCTGATATTTGAATAGACAGAAAATATGAGTGATGAACATCTTTGATCATCTTAATAGTAGATATCTTTAAAGTGTAAATTAACTGCTAATTTAATTCACTGTAATACCATGTGAAGTGATGTGTTTTTATTTAAAACCTTGTAATTTGGATGAAAATATGCAAATTTTTAACCACATGTAACCGTCTGGTAATTTCATTTTACCTTTTCATACAGTTCTTTCATAATACCAAACTTACTTTTATTAAAATATTATTATTGTTTTTGATTACATTAAAATAATAAAGAGACATCAGAAGCATTATTAATTATATAGTTATCTTTTTTATAATCACAAATTTCAGGATAATCTATATAATTACTTTTAATATACTTTTGCATTAGGTTAATATTTCACCTCATCATAGAATATAAATTAAAGGAAGTAGGTAACCACCTGAATCTTTGTTGTGATTATATAAGAACAATAGGTAACTCAAACTATTTAAATACTATTTTATACTTGTGAATAAATCTATGAAATGTATAGATTCATATCCTACTTCTCTGCTTTTTTTTCTGTTAAAGTAAAAATTTTAAGTATTTGCCTGTTGAAGTTACTTTCTTTTTAAAGATTTCTTTGTCAGTATTGGCAAGAGGTATGTAGCAATGCTGCCTTTAGAAGATTTTTATAAAGGTCAAATGAGAAAACAGTTAACTCTTATTTAGCGTTAGATTAATAGGTGTTTGGATTAATTATGCTAAAGTGAAAATAGAAATTTCATTCTTAAAATTTTAAATTACTGCGAGCCAACAAAAATATCCATATATGAGATAACATCTCTTATTTGTAGTCATATGTAACAAATAGAAGCCCCATTAGGTTCATTGCCACGTGGGGATTCCTGCCGCCCCTGGCAGTCTACCATGCATCTTTCACAGTTGTGGCCATACTGTGTTTTTGTCTGTGTTCTGACCAAATTTGAATGGAAGGTTGGAATTGAGCCTTTTAAATATTTAAATGTGCTAAAATAACTTATACTAAAATACTGAAATCAAGGTAAAAACTGCATATTGCTTAACATACAAACAACTATTAAAATTATTAATCAGTTGGCAAAGGGATACCATTAAACAACTTGCTATATAATATGGGAAAGGAATCAGATGGTTCGTAATTGGAAAAAGAAAAAATGAATTGATGGCTTTAATATTTTTAGTGAATTCTTGAAGCCAAAGGGAAAAATTAAACTTAAAAAAAATATTACTTTTCCAAAGATCTTGATCAGGCAATGCAGATTTGGTATTGGCAGCAAGCAATAGACACAGAAACTTCAACCAGCATGCCAATGATTCAGAGTTAACCAGGAGGAATATCAGTGATGCCGGTTGTATTAGTTAGCTTATGAGTTCCACTGCTTTGACAGGGACCAGATGACAGTGGCTTAAACAGGATAAAAAGTTTATTTCTGCCTCATGGAGAAGTCTAAGCCGAAGGTGATGTTGGGAGTGGAAGCCAAGCATCTCTGCTGTCAGAGGTCTTATCACGCTACCAGGCGTTAGCAGTGTTTCTTAACCCTGTCTACACATTAGATTTATCTGGGGAGCTAAAAAAAGAAGAAGAAAAAAAGACTCCTGGACTCTGTAGCAGACTATAAGTTAATCTCTGGGAATTAATACACTTCAGACTTAGTGAATCAGAATCTGTGGTCAGAACTTAGTCATTAGACCTTACGTTGCTACAAGGGAGTCTGTAGCTGCAGACAGTGTACAGCAAAAAATTGGTGGGTTTTATTACTGAAAAGAAGATAGATACTAGGGGATGACTAGTTGTTTTTTTACCTGCCAGTTAGAATTTGATACACTTAACAATAATAATAACTTAAAGTCAATTGGTAGAGAAGAAAAGAGTGATGGAGTGTGAGGCTAGTCGGCATAAGTGAAATTAGGGGTGGTGCTCTGCTGAATACCTACAGGAGGTACAAACTGAGACCTGTGTGTGCCAAGCAGGTGAAGAGGGCCAGGTCTGCCCCAGAATGGAAGAGCTACTTTAAAGGGGCAGCTCTACCAGTTATTGCCATTTAGGAAAGTGGCCTAGGTTTTTACAGATCCAGATAGAAAGCTAGATCTTTACTGAAATGTCAGCCAAATTTAACATTTTTGAGTTGGATATGATAAGAGCCACTTATAAATTTGACATCAATTTATGGCCTAATATTTAGAAGACAGAGCATTTTTTTCAGTGACAAACTAATGTTCCTCAAAATTCATTCTAATATTTAAAAATATATAATTTGCTAAAAGTGACAATAAAAGCTGTATTAATAGACAGTAACCTTTTTGCCATCTTAGCAAAACTATATGTGATACTTCTGTATTCCTAAGTTGCTGTACTTGAATTAATTTAAAAATTTTCTATGATGCTTGTAGAAGTCTAATTGTGAATAAACTTTTAATAAAATAAGCTTATAGATTTTGGATGCTTTAATTTTGTCAGCGATTTTGTGATATTTTTGACTGTCTTATTTGGCTCTAGTTCGTTAAGAGCTACCTCTGTATGCAGAGGCACTTTGTCAACCATAAGGCATTGTACTGATATTTTTCAGTTATTTGCACTGTGTCTGACACAAAAACCCTCATTGAATGAATGCTGAATAAATGATACATTTGTTGGATAATCATTAGTGTTTCTATCCCTAAGACAAGACATTTACTGATTTTAATTAAATTAATATCGATAGATAGGAAATAAAAATAAGAAATATTTCTGACATATTTTCTCCATTTTCATAAACTAGGTAGATTGAAGTGAGCTTTTTTATCCATTGGCAAATATTGGATCTCACAGATTCAGTTAATTACTTGATAGAAAGTTAACTCTTTTTCTTAGTTAGTAAGGACATTATTTTTTGAAGTGGAATTTGTCACAACTTTATAATGACATAAAATACATTTCTAAAAATGTCTAACTTCTACCTTTGGATGTGTTTATCTGATAATATCTGGTTTTCAAATGCTTTGGCAGTGGCCACTTTTTGGATGACTGTTATTGAATTAATAGGTTTACTTTCTATAATTTAAATGAAAACCAGGACCTTTAGATGCTTCTCAGAATAATCATGTTTGATTACTACGCCCATTGCAGAAATGGAAATGTATACCTTTTGTCAAAGACAGTGCTATTAGGATCTCATCTCTAAAATGTTTGATTAGTGAGATAAGAGATGAGGGCTGATATATGCTTTTAGAGTTTGGACAGGTATTGCAATCTTTCCCTTTTATTAATTCCAGATAGTATTGTTTTTGTTCCTCTTTAATCTGGATGGAGAAATACCAAGACTTTCGTGAGTGCTTAAATTTCTCAAATTACCTTGCCTATAATGCATTCATTGTGTGGAACTCTAGAGACAGTCTCAGAATGTGGGCAGGATGCTGTCCTGCTGCCCCCTTGGGTGTTTGAAGAGGGACAGAGGCTGTCCTATCTGCATCTGCAGCGCGCTCCCATCTTCTGCATCCTGCTGTTTCGTTTGGCTGAAAATGGTGGGTCAAGGAGAGCTGCTAAGAATTAGCGTAGAAAGAGAGAGTGTTCCATCCAAGTTCAGTAAATGAGGTATAATTTTTATAAATGTCACTATTTTAACATTTTACCTATCTCTGAGAAATGAGTAGTTGATATCCCATATATAACCATTTGGCCACTTTTAAATACTGAGGACGATATTTCCTGAATCAGCTATCTTTATTTTTTTTTTTTTTAGAAAAGTTAGAGTTGTTATAAATTCATCTTTTCACTCCAATATTAACTTTTAGATGCCATTGAATAAATTTTTAACAAAGTAAAGTATACCAGTTCTAAGGTGACTTAGCCACTGATAATAATTCAGTTCATTTCATGTTTAAGAAATGTATTAAAAATGAGAATGGTACATTTATGAAGAATTCGTAAATTGCTCTGAATTAGTTGACATTTCTTTTAGGCATAATACATACATTTTGCAACTTGCGAAAAAAAAAATTTAGTTTAATTATGCTTGTCAATAAACCAAAGACATTCATCTGTGTTTCATATTTGTGAAAGGACAAAAAGGAAGATTTTTGTTATTTGGTTTATTGGATTTTTTACTGTTCTCTACAACATCAGTCAGAAGACAATAAATAATTTTTAACACTTTACTACACGTTTTGAAGGAAATTTCTCTGTTCCATGTTTAGTTTATAGAACCTCAGGGTTTAAAGCCACCTTTCTCTTTTAAGGGAAATCAAAAGTAGTCTTGTCATTTCTTATAATTGCAAATGGGCTGCAAATCTGGAATGGGCAAAGAAGGCAGTGTGATAAGTCACTAGAAGAGAATTGAGGATCCAGGGCGAGGGCTGGATGGTAGAGAGATAAAGGTCATGATAATTTGTAGGAGAAAGTAGTAGGCATGAAGGCAGTAAATTGAAGGATGACCAGGTAAGATTTTTGAGGAAGGCCTGCATATTGTGATTGACACATTGGTCTAACCTAATTACTTTTATGACCTGAAAGTAATTTCCAAATTTCTTCTGGCAAGAAACAGTGATTTTTTTCCCCTATGCAAGTAATAAATTTGCTGATTTTGAATTCTTATATATGCCTTCTAGGCACAAAACAAGAACATGAAAATTGTTATTTTTGCAATTACTAACCTTATAGCTAATGCCTTTGCTTATACTGGTCTTATTATATTCTCTTCTTGGTCAGAACCCCCTTATGTACTACTGTTCTGGAAGCCTTGATATTACCTTTGACATTCCAAAGCACTTTTCATTACACTCTGTCTCCAGTCACTTTAAAAGAGCAGTAGCTATAGCTGCTTTCATTAAGGAGAGTTTGACAGGAATCATTTATTTTTCTCATGCATTGTTGCTAGTCACAATCTTCATTTTTAGCTTCTGTTTTCTTTTGCATTTCAGCTTGCCTGTTTCTTAGAAAATACTGGCAAGTAATTAATACCGTGTTTAGAAAATATAATGTCTCTCAATATTATAGTTGATTTATAGTGAAATCTTTTATGGATTTCATGCCCCAGGAGCAATACTTAGTAATGTATTCACAGCAAGAATGCACTTTAGAATTAATTATTTGTGTCATTCATCCAGGTATTCCCTTACTATTGAATTATTGCTTTCTTATTCAGTATAAATTTGCTTCTTATAGTTTTAGGCATGACCTCTGTCATAAGTGGATAGTTAAAAATTCCCTTCCAGGAATTCCCTCTGATTATCTACAACATTTTGGTTTGACTAACAGGCGTGCTGCATAATTTGGAGAGGTGGCTCTTTGATATTCAGTTTATTAATTATTTACGGAGTGACTGTGGAAGAGGGAGTAGTAGGAGATACAAATTGGTGGAAAATACTTTCTTTGCTTTCAAGGAGTTTATGATTTTACTGTGGAAACAAGGTGTACTTGGAAGTCTGATTGTATGCCTCAAGCAGTAAGATGGGCAACATATGTATTTATATGTAGGGTGGGTGTGGGTGAGCATGAGAGAAGTTGCAGAGAGCCAAAACTGACCCAGTCTATTTATAATTATTAGAATTTGACTGGGCCACTAGGCAGGGCAAGAGGGAGTGAGAACTGGGAAAGTGGCATAGTGTCATGATAAATACAGTGTGATAGAAATCTCTACACTGAGGTCTAGTGGTGAATACATTTAAAAATATAGGAGACTGAATATGAGGAAATTAAATATGAAGAAAGACAAACAAATCTAGGTTTTCTTCCTAGAGATTTCCCTCTTTTGTTTGAACTATGGCTATTTGAATAATCTATTTCAAAATTCTACTTAATCAGACAAGAGAAGGAACTCCTGGTATGATATAAAGAGATAGTTTGGTGGACACAATTAAGGATATTACTTAAAGAATAAGAAATTGTCTTTGAAAAAGGTATGATCTATTCTTACCAGGGAAAAGCATGAGAGAGTGCTGTGAATGTGTAGAGGGAAGTGTATTTTAATGTTTTCAATTTAATAAACATGATAGAAAATATGGTTAATATAAAGTAAGAACTAAAGTGAGCATAGTAATTTAAATTATTTCATGTACTATAATCTGTTTAATTTGCTGCATTTTATTTCTCTTCTAATCATTTGAATCCATATTTTGCAACATCTTAAAATTTAAAAAATACTTTGAAACTATAATCAAGTCTGAAGAACCTCTTTTCCTACTGGTACCATTTGGTTTAACATCCACTAGCCATTTGCAGGATGTTAGTTTAGAATCTGTGAAATCTACTTTACATATTTTATATATTCAAGCAATTAGCTATAAAGCATGAATGAGTTTGAGGCTCTGAAATGTATTCATCCAATATTTAGTAAACTATTGCCTTCCTTTTTTGGAGTATCCCAGTGAGAATTTCAAAGCAAACGAGAGAAAACCAAAGAAATGCCCCTGCGGCCAACTCTGTAAACTTGTGGGAGGTGACAGTAGTGTTTCAAGGACAATTCTGACATGATCCCCACCAGTGTCACATAGCCACTGACATCTGGGAAGTGACAGTAGCTGACAGGCCATGTTGGCATAGCAGAAATCAGAAATGGACTAGCTCAGTTGGATGAAAAATGTCATGCTGACTAGGAGGCTAAGAAGCAGAACACAGCAGTGGCAGCCTGCAAACAGTGGCTATTAACATTAACTAACAGACAGATTGAGTACAGTGAGGGCCGTAGGCCACCCATCAGTCGCTCTGCCATACTCGTACACATAGGAAGCCCTTTACTGTCAGCAGTAGCTTCTCTCAGTAAAAGGGAAGAGATGTTTATGTTCATTCTCCTGCTGGATAGTGACAGGTAAGAAATGCATCTTTTATTATGAATAGTAATGCAATTTTAATGTGACTTTGACCTTGAAGGTAAAGAATTGCTGAGCCATCATGTACAGCATCACTTAAAATGTATTCCCAGTTCAGCTACTGGTTCATCCTCATTCATCCCTGATCTCACACTTTTTCAAGATGGCAGCCTAGGAGCTGGAGTGTGTTTTAGGGGAATGGAGTCAAAGGCCTATGGACTGTGAAAATAAAATCATGGAGATAACATCTGGTTTTGCTTTTCATCATCTGCCCCTTGGCTGCTGAGTACGCCTGGTGAAAATCGCCAAACTGGGTGTTTTTACGTGGCTTGCTCCCTCTATATTCTTTCAGTGCTGGTTCTAAAACCTCATTGCCCTCATTAGGCCCAAACCACATCCCTGGCCTCAACTCATAGTTGATGATCTTCCTAGCTGCCTTATAGAACAAAACCTTGAGGCTTGCATAAACATTCTCTGTTCCTCATCTTACAGTCTAAAAAAATTAATTTTTGCTCTCCGAACTTGGGATCGCTTCTCCTACCCAAGGCTAATTTTTCTACTTGCCTTTTCAACCTCATTTCCTTATTTTACCCCTAGACCTTTTAACTTAGCCCCTTCTTTCTCCTTTCTTCAGCCTCTGTCTCTACTGTACTGAATGACCTCAGCTTTGTGTTCTTAAAGTCAAGCAGGGAAAACCAACCAACCAACAAACAAACTTCTTGTATTTCTTCCTTGCATTCATTTCTCTGCAATTCTCTAATCTCCCTTTCTCCTTAGATAAGTTGCTTAAATGAGTTGTTTAAAGAAGAATGTGATGATCTCACTTTACCTCCCAATTCTGTAATTCTGATTTCTTCCCTTATAATTCACTAAAGCTCCTTTGAAACTTTGAGTTCACTGAAGACTATAGTAAGAGGAAATATTGTATGGCAAATGAGAAGGTCATTAGGCCAGAATGGGATACTGTGTCAGAGCTGGTGGGCCCTGACTGGCCAATTGGGTAAGGCTGCCCTTGGTGTTAAGTGTTTTTTCTTGCCCTCTTTGTTTTTTAATATGTGTATGTTTCATTCCGTTTGAATGACCACACCTAAGTATTCACTAAGTGTTTAGACTTACATTTTTAGTAGACTTATATTCCAGTCTCTCAGGAATGTTTTAAACTCAGAAAACTAAAAATATTTAGAATTCCTGAGTCAGTTATGTAGGAAAGTACACATTAATGCCTAGTTTCTAAACACAGGTATATAAAACAGTCCCAGTTTTGGTTATTCTATAATTTTACCATAGCAAATAAACATGTATTATCTGTAGGCTATTTTTATACACTTACTTATAGTTCTCAACCTAGTTCCAGAAAGTCCTCAGATAAGTGACTAGCACATCTTTACTATCACAGTGATCAAGAAGGTGGAAATTCAGAAAAGATTAAGGAAGACAAGGGCCTCAGGATGGCAGAACATGAGCAGTGATACAAGATGTAGGATTAAGAAAACCACACTGTTTCATGTGGAGTAGGCCAACTGGGCTGTGTCTAATGGAGTGGTGAAATCCTAAGAGCTTGCTTTAGCAGAGTGGAAAGTGTTGAGGTTGAGGCATTAAGAAGTTAATCACAGCTAATCAAGAAGTTCAGCTGTGAAATAGAAAGAAGTTGGATATTTGTTAGAATGAACTTGATCCTATAAAAGATTTGTTACATATTTCTACTCTACAACTTGCAAAGGATGCTTACTTGCATTTTTTCCCTCTTATCCTCTGGAAGATACTATTAGGTATGACAGTAAAATTGTAATTGTTATCCTCATTTTATCGATGAGAAAATCATTTCACAGTGTGAGTTGCATAGACCACATAAGTAGAGAGTAGCTGAGTTGGGATTTGAATGGAGGTTATCTAAAGCAATTCCTGTATTCTTTCTGCTCTATGAGTCCCCTTTCCTTTTAACTTAAGTCTGTTTGATTTCAAAAGCAGAAAGAAGGGAACTTCTGAAGATAACGAGAGAGAAGATGTTGGGAAGGGAAGGGCTGATTTTGAAGACAGTGTCCCTCAGTACCAGGAGGGAACAGGTTCTACAAAGTGATGGGTGGGAGCTGCTATTACCCTTAAAGAGGAAGAAAGATATCCATTCTGTTATTTCAGGAGATGCTGGCAGGTTGAATTTAGTCTGGGATATAGGATGTGTTAAGAGTCTTGGTGGGTATGGGGTGGGAGCCCCATTCCAAATAGTCTCTGGGTAAAGCCTGACACAAAGTGGTAAACATTCTTGTGATGACACAAAATAATACATTTGGCTGCAAGATTTTATTGGGTCTTGTATTGTCATGTAACTGTATTTGTGACTGCTGTTCACCAATCTTCCTGGATCGTTGAAATATGAAAACCAAGCAGTTGGCTCTTTGGATTGCCAGGGCTTTTTCGACACTGATCCCGATGTTTCTTTGAGAACCAGCTCTTGCAAGATAAAGAACTTAGAGATTTGTAAACTCTCTCCATGTTTGCTGGATTCCTGCCTACCTAACTCAATAAGGGGAGGCACATTGTGCCTTCGGAAGCATTAACTGGCTCTTTCCCCCACCTCTCATTTCTGTAATGTTAAAATTCTGATAAAACCACAAATGATTGTCCATCTACAGATGCTTAAGGTGTGATGTTTATGATATAATCGTTAAATGATATAATCGTTAGACATAGTAGATATCTCCTATGTCTAAAAATGTTAATATATCAATAACATATATATTATGACTTTGTTTTTTAAATTATTCTCTTTAGGTAATTATATTACGAGCCTTCAGAGGATGAAAGGTACATCAGTGTATCATGTAGCAGACATCAAAAAGGCATTTACTAAACGTTTTGGCCTTATTTTTAAAAGTCACTAAAATACCCTGTTAAATCATTTATTATTTTTATAATCTAACAATGACCCATATTCTTCGTTGTATACTTGCTTTGGACAATTTAACCCCTTTGGTTAACCATTATTTTTTATTTTATTTTTTCTATTATTTTTCATTCTGAAAGAGTAAATAAATTAAAATACCAAATTAGCACTAATAAAGCTCTGACTTCTGTGATCATTGATTTTTTCCTTTTTTATTTCCTCTTTATAGAAATTATTGTTTTCATTTTCCTCTCCAGCTACACACTGTTTAAAAATCTCTCTCTCTCTCTCTCCATATATATATATGGAGATAGGAAGAAAGAGAGAGAGAGAGAGATCGCTATCTAAATGGTACTAATACCTTTGGTTTTAGGTAGTTAATTTCTATAGCTTAGTTATACTGCTTTATAAGCAGGTTTCCTGTACGATAGCATTTTTGTCATATATAGCAAAATTAGTATGTAGTTTTGCAAGGCCTCAAATTGATGGAAGACTACTTAGCTTTCTTTCTTAAACTTATGCGTTCTCCTAAAAGCAATCTTGCAGACAAATGCAGAGGGAAAAAATAGTGGGAAGGCCATTGTCTTTCAGAAGAAAAAAATTACATAGTGATATTCTGAAAGGCTCTCATTGGAGAATAAAGGATGTAATCTCTGTATTAAACACAGATGGAATATTTCAGTCTCAGCTGTCATTGAAGAATCTCCACATCAGTTTGGATTGCACACCTTTGGGGCATATATAAATGACAGTGATAAAACTACCTCTTTGCTGAACTGGCGAACACAACATCCCTTTATCTGTGCCATCTGGTGCTACAGAAGATGGCAAATTCTCTCTGCCGTGATTTTTCTTTCTTTGGGATTTGTACACTTCTTTAGCACACAATGTGTTTGACCCAGATCAGTCTTTCAGTGACCAGATTTCAATTGCAACTGCTTTAAAAAAAATGGAATTCTAAGTGATTAGAAGTGGAGGAGAAGGCAAAGAATTTAGTTGACACTTTTTGGAGGATAGTAGTGTTCATTGAAAATGGGGCTTTGTAAGCTCTGACCATATCTCCATCCATAGCGATGGAATGATCTTCCTAGTTTTGTTTTTGCTGTTTTTTACTGTTGTCTATAGTGTAATAATAATACACAATCGGTGCTCATCCATTGAAGCAATGAATGGTGGTTATTCTGCCTTAGAACTCCCTACTGCAGATTCTAAAAATTGATTTATAGTGCTTTATCATCACTTACTCAGTTTATCTATTTTAAAACCAAATGATTTATTAGCTGTTGATTCTTACAATAACTTGTGTTCTTTTATTGTTTACCATCGTCTGTAATTAAAATCACAGGAAAGTTAAATTACATTTTACTAACAAAAGAACATTCCTTGTATGAATTATGAATTAGTGATAGAAGGCTTATAAATGATTAAGCTTTAATATTTTCCCCCAAATTGGGCTTTGGTTATATAAAAGCAATCTAGACCCACTTAGGAGTTTATCTGTTATCACAAAACACCAAATGCAAGAGATGACTTTTCTCTAGATTAATTCAGGACGGGACTGACTGGGAAGAATTCTATAAGGGCTCATTAATAGATAGAATCGCCTTTGAATTGACTGAGTCTGGGTTACAGACTCAGTGAAATGTGAAAGAAAACGTGAAAGAAAAAATTAACCAAATCAAACTTGGAGCTCTTTAAGTTGAATACAATTAAATGGTTGAAATTTAAGTTAATTTAAGTTGAAATTTAAGAAATTTAAGTTGAAATTTCAGTTAAATATACAATTATGTGTGATCTAGTTGAAAGTTACATTTGTTTCAGAGTTCTTAGATAGTGTAACGGGTTAGAACCTGTTCTAACCAGATTGGTTTGCAGTTCTGCTAGCCGGTTTTCTTAGCTCTGAGCACTTAAGGTGAATTAGCTGAACTGACACTCTTTTCAGTTCCCTGAAGTTATTTATCTTCCACTTTTCATAAGGGAAGAATAGATTGAACCAGCAAGATCTCTCTTTCAGTCTTCACTTGCAGTGAGATTGGTTGTTTTTTTATAGGCCTACTAATTTACCCTTAACTCACCATCCTCTTTCAACATAAAAAATAATTGTATGTTGTTGTGAGTTTTGTGTGTGTGTGGTGTGTGTGTTTTCAGAATTAAAAAAGCGAAGTTGTCTAGCAATGAATAACTTGGTAAAACCTAGGAAAACACTACCTTTCTTATTGCAAATATGTTAATCCACTGCCACCCACAAGCAGTTGTGCAGAAGAGAAAGGCTTGGTTTCAGAAAGCTGACAGTGATTCTTAGACACAGTATCACTTCCAGGACCTACTTGGCAGAGTGAGAAAAACAAAAGGGTCTGGAGGGAGGAGTCCGAGGGGAAAAGCAGTTTTACTCTCATCCTGGTTTTCTCTAGACATTGTCAATGCCTTGATATTCTAGGGCTGGTAGGAAACCATTGATAAGAGACCATTAATTTATTACCTTGCCCTTTTTGTCTAACTTTGCAATACCAAATGCAAGAGGAAAGGAAGAAAGTAAAGATTTCTTGCTTTTTTACCCTTTGGAGACTGTTCCAAATGTAAGCAATTGGTAGTAGCTTGAGAACACACTTGATTTAGGTAAAACCCTCTTTTATTTTGTCTAATTCTAGTGACATATCTACCTTAATTATGGATATTTGGACAAGGGACATGCAAGTATTTGGATGCTCATCTATATAGGCCTGAGCAGGTTTATATAAGAGTAGACTATTAGAGAAAAATACTTGATTTAGTACAAAGATTTTTCAATATAGGAATGCCTAACTTCTGCCTTTCTGGGCCAATTTTATAATGAGGGGACAAACGGCATCTTAACTACGAGCCTCACTCTGGTTTCCATCCCTCTCCTGGCAGGGTGCCTGCCATTATGGTCACTTTCACAATAATTTTTCTAAATGAATGTTTGTAATGTTTGTTAAACATTCATTTATGGAGTTAAAGGAATTCACACAGGGAAGATACAAGGTAAGCTTGGGGAATCCTTCTTTCCTAATGTAGAAGACACTCAGTCTAATGAAGCCACCTCAAAAGAAATCAGAAGCCAGCTGGACAGAGCTTGCACTAGTAAAATTTTGGAATGTTGAGCATTAAAAAAGAATATAGACTCTTATAGATTGTAACATCTTGAATAAAAAAATTAAGAAAGTAGCAATATACATAATGATATATAATAATACCATTTACAATGGCATCATAAAACATAAACTACTTAGGGATTAATGAGACACAATATGTGTAAGATCTTTACATTGCAAACTATGTAACATTGTTGAAATGAAAAGCGACCGACCTAAATAAATGAAGAGAGAGAAAGTGTTTATGGATCAGTCTACTATGAATTTAAAATTCTAATCTTTCTCAAATTGATTATATATAGATATATACAGATTTGGTGTATTCCCAACAAAACACAGCAGGCTTTTTTTTTTTTTTTTTTTTTTTTTTTTTTAGTATGTGTATCGGTAAACTGCTTTTAAAATTTATATGGAAATATAAAGAACCTAGAATAGCAAAAACAATTTTGGGGGAAAAAAATGAAGATAATTTACAATACCTGATTTCAAGATTTTCTATAGAGCTACTTAAGTAAAAATAGTGTGGAATTGACTCTAGGATAGAAAAATAGATCAATGACTAAATTAGAATTCGGAAATAGACAATACTTATGTCTGTTAATTTTTGGCAAAGATGCCCGTCCAACTAATTAAATGGGAGAAAGAATAGACTGAGCATCAAATGGTGCTAGTAAAGCTAGATATTTATATTGAAAAAAAAAATAAAACCATCCTTATACACAAAATTATTTTAAATTGATATTATATTTGTAAAATTTCTAGAAGAAAACATTATTTTTAATTTTATGTTATGCAGCTATTTCTTATAACGTATCTGAACCATAAAAGAAAAAAATTATAAACTGGACTTTATCAAAATTGAAAACTTTTGTTCTTCAAAAGTTACTATTAAGAATATGAAATGGCAAGTCACATACTGGGAGAAAATATTTGCAACACATATATTTGAGAAAAGACTAGTACCCGGCTTACACAAATAACTCTTACAATTTAATACAAGAAGTTATCCTGATTAAAAAATGGGCAAAAAACTTGAACAGATACACCACCAAAAAAGATATACAGATAACTAATAAGTACATGAAAAAGAGTACCATAGTTATCAGAAAAGTGCCACTTAAAACTACAATAATACCACTATACACACTGAAATAATCAAAATTAAAAAAATGAAAATAGCAAGTATTGGCAAAAGTGCAGAACAACTGAAACTCTCATACATAGCTGCTGGTAATTCAGAATAGCGCAATCATTTTGGAAAAGATTCTGACGTTTTCTTAAGTTAAACCTGTACTTGCTTAGCCATTCCATCCTTAAGTATCTACCCAAAAGAAATAAAACATATGTTCACACACATACTTGTATATGAATGTTCAGAGCAATTTTATTTATAATAGCCCCAGACGGGAAACAATCTAAATGTCCATCAACTGGTAAATAGATGAACACATTGAGCAATATCTATACAATGAAATTCTACTCAATAAAATGGAACAACTATTTTTACATGCAGAAGCATTGATGTATCTCAAAAGCATTTTGCAAAGTGAAAGAAGCCAGACACCAAAGACTGAATACTATAATATGATTCCATTAAATGAAATTCTAAAAGGGCAAAACTATAATCATGCAAATTAGATCACTGGTTTCTGGGGGGTGAAGCGAGTGAATTAACTGCAGAGGAGCAGAAGGGAATTTGGTAGAACTGTTCCATGTCTTGACTGTGGTGTTGGTTGCATAAAGGCATACATTTGTTAAAACTCACCTTACCATCGATATAGGTGAATTTTATTGTATGTAAATTATTCCTCAATAAAGCTGTTTAAAAGTAAGAGCATAGTGGTATTTGAAAAAAATAAATTTCCTTCAGCAGTCTGCCAACTAATAAATTTAAGAGGAACTATAGGCTTTATAAAATCACCATTTCGAGAGTCCTAAAGTAGCAGTTGATTCAATCAAGAATCATCAGTGACTGCTAAAACCATTTAGGGAGGTTGTTGGAAAACAAGACATTTACCTGTTACCCTACAAAGTGTTGACTACTTTTAATGGGTAAAATGTGCCTTTCCTATGGCTATTCGTGCTTGTCATTAAAATTTGCATCACCAACTGTGGGCAGCCTGACACCATGAGCTTCTTGGTGTGCACCCTGATTAAAAATGTTCTTACCCAAATTGCCTAACTGGAATCTAAACCAAACTTTAATTTTTAATTTGTAGAAAATATCATGGATAGAGGAACAAGTTTAATAACATCATAAGTAAACAATTGGCAAAATTATAAATGTAGGACATTCTGCAAGACAATTAGACTGGAATCTTCAAAAATTTATGTCAAACAACCCCAGGAGAGCTAGGGGAACTATTGTAGAGCTAACAGGCAAAAATCATGAGCAAACACAATGTGTGAAACTTGACTGGATCCTGATTAGAGGAAAAAATTATAAAAGACATTTTGAGGCTAATGGGAAAACTTGACAAGAAAGGCCATTAGACAAAATGGAATTTTGTTAAGTTTTTTTGGTGTGACAATAGTATTGCAGCTATGATGAGAATGTTATTATTCTTAGGAGTAGTGTGGTGTGGTATTGTATTGTCTGAAACTTTGGTTCAAAATAAAATGAGTGATACATACCAACACATAGTTAAAGCAACTATGGCAGAATATTGATTGTTAAATCTAGGTGAAGGATATGTGCTCATTCATTTTACTCTTAACTTTTCCATGTGCTTAAAATTTTTTTATGACAAAAAGTTGAAAAATAAGAACAATACTCTCCTTTTGAGGAAGATAGTTTCAGAAGTAGTACACCTCAAGAAACTCTGAAAAGTTTGGTTCTTAAACGGCCACTTAAGGTATATACCTCTTTTTCTCACTGTTCTAAACATCACAGTTTTAGTAAGTCCACAGTTTTACTAAAATTTTATGTTTTTGCATAGAGGAAAGAAATCTTCGAGTAATTAAAATTATTTTGTCTGAAAAACTAAAGATTAACTGTTTTTTAAGTGTAATTGAAGAAGAAAATGCAGCTAGTTAAAACAAAGACTTAAAACTTTAATTTTCTAAATGGGACTGATGAGATTTGAGTCAGGGCTAGTGTATTTGATTTATATTTCTGTATAACGAATTCCCACAAGTGTTGCTGCTTGAAACAAGACTGGTTTATAAGCTCACAGTTCTGTAATTCAGCAGTCTGAGCAGACTGAGCTGGTTTCTCTGATTGGGGACTCACAAAGCCAAAATCATGATGTTTTACCAGTCAGGGCTTCTATCTGATGGCTCTGGGAAGCTCTGTTGGCAGAATTCAATTCACTGGAGTTGTAGTTCTGAGGCCTTACGTCCTTGCTGGCTGTCAACCTGGGGAAGCTTCCTGTTTTTAGAGGCCACCTGCATTCTCTCTCACGTATTCCCCTCCATCTACAGACCAACATTATTTTTTTTTCACACATTATCTCTCCTGACTTCCTCTTCTGCTACCATCAAGAAAAAACTCTGCTTTTTAAAGGACTGTAATGATTGGATTAGATCAATCAGAAAAATCTCAATCTTAAGGTCCACTGTGCCATATAACGTAAAATAATTATGGAGATGGTCTGTCATCACATCCATCTATACTCAAAGCGGGGAGGGGCTTATATAAGAGCGAGCATCATTGGGATTATTATGATTCTGCTTAAGAATTTCTACTTTGATTTCTAGGACACAAAATTTTTTCGTAATGGTGAATGAATTAATTGTATCTGTTTAATCTATTTTTTTAAAAAATAAAAGACATATTTTGATTAGCAAAAAGCTTTTGATTTTAACAGTAGAGAAAGGCAGGCATTTGCTTTTTAAGGAAAAAAAACTTTCTAGCTTTAAATACTTATAGAAATATGAACATTCTTAAAAGAAATATATAATGCTCTTTCTGTAGTTCTTTACATTGTAATTTCAAACTTATTCCTTGAATTTTAATTCCCTTTATATGTTTACCACATTTCTTTTCAAATTGTTCTATATCAAATCAAATCCAGCCATAATTTTATTGCTAGCACACTCCAGATATCTGTTCTGGCTAATAAGCCAGCCCAGCTATAATAGTGTAAAACAAAATCCATTTTATTATGCTCATGGATTCGGTGGTTCAGGAATTCAGGCAAGGCACAGCAGGGAAGCCTTGCCTCTGCTTCATGATGTCTGGGGCCTCTGCTGGGGAGGCTTTTACAGCTAAGGGTGGCTCAAAAGGCTGAGTCCTAAAATCATCTAAAAGCCTGTTCACTCTCACGCCTGTATTAGGCCTAGGATGACTCTGAGACCGGGCCCAGCTGGGACTGTCTGCCACAGTGCCTATACACACCCTGCCCCACGTGTCTTGAGCTTCCTCACAGTAGGGTGACCTTAGCATAATCAAGTGTTATACATCAGTGGTCCCCAACCTTTTTGGTTCCAGGGACCAATGCTCCTATGAAAAACTAATGCCCGATGATCTGAGGTGGACTGAGGCAGTGATGCTAGCGCTGTGGGGAGTGGCTGCAAATACAGATGAAGCTTCATTTGCTGACCCATCGCTCACTTCCTCTGTGCGTCCCAATTCCTAACAGGCCATGGACTGGTACCAGTTCATAGCCTGGGGTTGGGGACCCCTGTCATACATAACGCCTCAAGGCTCCTGGCACAACTGAATGTTTATCTAAAAATCGTATTTCACATTTTAAATGAGACATGTCCCAACATTATTTTCTATTTGATAATTGGCATTTGTATAACTTTCTTAAAGTATGCCCAGATATTAAGTTATGGTTTTGTCTCCAGAGAAACTACAGCTATGACTTCAAAATCATAAAATTGAGACTCTTGGATGGATGGAAAAATACATATTGTCCATATATATTATTCATAACTAAGCAGCATTTTTTATTTCACTTCAAAATAATCGACATCAATTTGCATAAGGTATAGTACTTTTACTTTAAGACGATTGCAGCATATTTAAATATGCCGGGTTTTGCTATGTTCCTGTGTCATCACTAATGAACTGTTAGAATTTCGTAGGGAAGCTAGCTATCAACTTCTGGAAATAAGAGGGTGGAAAATATTATGAGAGTGATATAAAAGAAAGGAGAAAAACATAAACATAGTTTTTATAAAATCAAATTATATTTGCCCTGTTCTTGGGTTTTCACAGAAAAGAGAGCAGAACTTTTTCTTGTGTTACCTAAAATGAGATCTGACGATGCTGAGTTCTGTCTTTGTTCCTATGATAGACCTCAGAAAATTAGGACTCCACCTAAATTTTCATGAGTCTTGAACAGAAGTAACAGAACTGTATTATAGCAGCCACTTGCAATACTAACTCTCCTCATAAAAAAGGCCTGACGATACACTTTTAGTTCATTATTTACTATATTTTTGACATTGCTAGAGTTTTGTTAAAAACTTTAGGTTATTAAGTCCATGTTTATTCTTACTAATTTGAGAGGAGAAGTCTTGAAAAACCTTCTGGGTTAACCTTCCATTTCTGACACCCTTATAAAAAAATAATCACCTCTTGTTTTTTGGTTTCTGTTCTGTTAGTGTTTAACACTATGGCTTTTATATTATGCTTTCTGACCTTTAGTGGATATAATGTAAAGTCAGTTTAGGTGGCTTTCCTAGAGACACACCGGCTCCAGAGGAATTCTGTCCCTCATCACTTTTCTTTTTATTCATTACATATTTGGCTTCTCTGAAAATTATTTTTTTTCAGGGATACAGCAAACCCCTGAGTTAACATTAGGATTAAATGATGCTGACATTCAAAGTCCAGAGGTTCTCAGTGTGGTCCCTGGGCTCCAAAACATCAATATCACCTGGGAATTTGGTGCAAATCCATGTTCATAGGACTCACCCTAGACCTACTTACTCAAAAACTTGGAGCTCAGTGTCCAGCAGTCTGTTTCAAACCATGCAGGGGATATGCATGCTAAGTTTAAGAACCACTGTCTAAGATTTTTGCTATTGGTATTAGCATTTAGCATACATTTTACCTTCTTATCCTTTTACATGAGTATTATTATCTATGTAAGGCAGTGTTTTGTGTATTTTAGTTATCCATTTTACATGAGATAGGTATATGTATATGTACATGTCAACATTTTTTAGCATTTAGTATACATTTTACCTTCATATCCTTCTGTGTATTTATTATCGATGTAAGACAGTTTTTGTGTATTATTTTATTTGTCCATCATTACATATGACAGATATATTCATATATACATGTCTATATATTTTTCTTGATTTTGTGTATGTAAAAAACACAGAAAAGTACTATCTTTGCCATTGTCCTCTCAAAATTTTGAGATAGAAACAAAGAAAGTCACATAATGTGATCAGAAGGAGACCAGGGTGGGGGAATTCTGTGGAGCTAGAGATTGACAAATAAGGAATGGGAAGCAGGTGAAGAGAAAGGGGTGAAACCAGAAGTCAAGACTAGATGTATGACTTGCGTTGGGAGCTCAGCTGAGAACATCATCAGGGCATCTGAGTGAGAATATAGTGAAAGCTGATGCTCTGCCATTTGATTTTACTCATGGCTCTTCCTCTAGGGGTAAGGAGGGTGTTGAATCAGCATTCTTTTCTTGGTCGATTCAATCTCCTGACAGTCAAGAACTACCTTTGCCTTTAGCCCTGTATAAACTCACTCTCACAGTAAAATAAAATGACTTTAATGACTGTACAACTTGTTCTGCATTGTCCCTAACTTGATTATAAAATTGTATTCTCCATATTATGGCCTTATAATGTATAATAGTGTTATGGTAGAATATGTTGGAGTGCTGTAATATGTAGATGACAGTTGTGTTAGATTAAATATGGAGGTAGTACCCATCTGAAAAGAGGCCTTAGTTCCTTTCTTCAAAAACATAATATCATTGTTTCATTAAGTAAAAGATTTCACTTACATTGTTGCCACTTGCAAGGCTTTTTCTCAGAGTTTGTCCTGTTGAAAGTCTAAGCTTCCTATTTGGCAGGAGCTTGGGAGACAGCATAGCTTTAAGTAAGTTAACCTTGTTTTTAATTTATTTCTTTATTGATTTTTTGGAATCATAATTGAGTTATTCATAATTTCAATTTAGCCTTTATAGATGTTATCTTTAGTTTTGGTATATGTACTCATAGTAGGTGCCCACTAATTAAATACTGATTAAATTAATTAATGTTGGCTTTGTTCATTTGGTTTATGATTTTTTTGAGAAAGCTTCTGTGTTAGGGGCTTAGAAAGATTATTTTTGCTACTGCTCTAGCTTGATTTTTGTATTATGTTTTTGGAGTTAAATATTGATCTCTTTATGAAATTCTTAATTGCTTATGGATTTTTAAAGTTGATCTTTATTTTATGGTTCTTTGTTTTAAATGTTCCACTTAATTTCAAATAGGAAGAATTTAAAACATGCTGTAAAGTAGGATAGATTTTATGGACATGTCTTGAAAAATGTGCTGTTACAACACTGTATAATATGCCATTTACTGGTAAGGGTTCTCATCATGTGCATATGGGAAAAAAAAAAACACCTTTATATTACTTTAATGGTGTAAAAAATGGCAAGAACTTCACTAGACTTTTTTACTAGCAGACTCATTTGGGTTTCTGACTTTCTTCTTCTTATGTTCATTTCCCCATAGCTTCCTAAGTGGCCTTTCAAGTAGTTTTCCCCCTCATATATCTTCACATTTTCATTTTTAACATTACTCTCAGTCTTAATTACTCTGATGGGTCTTACACTACTCAGTTACCAGCTGAAAGGTAATCTCAGACTATTCCCAGGTTGTTCCCCTCTCTTTAATCCTACTCAGTCTGTGGACAGTGTGACATTTCAGAAGGGATGGTGTATACAGAACAACAGAGGGAAAAGTCCTATTTTCTTTCACTGAGAAGTGTTTTGACCATTGGATTGGTGGTAATAACAATCAACCAGGACTATCTTAAGCAAAACTTGATTTCGGCATTCTAAAAGAACCCAAGGGTAAGCAATAATAGACGGACCTTACAAAGGGAAATGAAAAGCTGGCAGGAAGCCAGATTTGCTCCCTGCTTTATCCATATGTCTGCTGCATTTTTTTTCTCCACGCTGCAGTTGATTCAGTAAAGATGGTTAAACTGGAGCCACTGAATTGTAAAATTATCTCTTTTCTGAAGACTAGGCCTGACTGAATTATAAGATCTTTGTACCAGAAGAGTTACTGAGATCGGCCCAACTTGGAGTATATATACCCTTACCTCCAACACACTGTGGATAGATGAAGTTTACAGTAAAACACAGGGTGGGCCCTCAGTAGCCTTGTTCCACTGTGAAGTCATATCTGCTTCGACTCAAGCTGGGCTAAGAAAAAGAAAAAACTGTGGTTTGTGGTTTTAATTAATTCAAACATTTTTGAATTTCACATCATATTTTTCTAATTATTAATTGCCAGTTTCAAACTGTGAGTTCTTGTTTTTCAGGATGGGAGAGACGTGAATGTTTTTAATCAGTGAGGAATGAGAAATTGGGGAGGAAGCAGCTGAAAGAATGTGAACGAGAGAAAAGGTTTCATGGCTAAAATAAAGTCCAAGAGGATTCAGGAAGAAAGAAGTTCAGGGCCAGTCAGATGTAGCCATTGGCCTTGGGCAGAAGAGATACATTGTTCTCTGAGACCAGGGAGTGTCAATGTGACTATGTGTCGCAGTTTGAGAGTTGACAAACTTAGTTCCTGAGTAGAGTCAAGGATGCCAGTTAAGAGTGATAGGATTGGGTGGAGGCTTGGAAGAAAATGGTGAAGTTTGTGATAACCGAGGTGTGGACTAGAACCATGAATAAACTGAAGGATTTCTGAGGGTGACAAGCTGAAAATTCAGTATCCGGATCAGCAGGTACATGTGCTCCATTCTCTCTCAGAACTTAAGCACTCTCTCTTCAGGAGCAGAGAAAGTAGATGGTTAGTTAATCTAGAGTGGAACTGTTTAATCAGATGCAAGAGAAGGACTGAGGGAAAAGAGGTTGAAAAAAGACATTTGGCAAGTGAGAAAGTAGAAGTGCTTAGTTGTGGGGCGCAGTCTGAGTAGGGAAGGAAATAAAAACAGGGAAGGGCAGAAACTTTGAGGAACAGAACTTCGTTAAAGAACTTGAAGGTCTCAGTGGTCCAGGCTCACACTTGGTGGTAGAGAGATGGAAGATGGAATCCAAGAATTAATGATCTTGGAGGTAAATCCATCCTGAATAATGCCAGATTCGAGGTTATGACTAATAATTTTTACAGTGATGGTCTCTCTCTTAAAAATGGTAAAGGAATGTGGTTCTTGGGCTCTTAAATGAGCTGTCTACATGGACATTAATAACAATAGCTAGCATTTCATGACCATCTATTCTGTGGGGGCACTGTTAACAATTTTACATGTGTTATTTCTAATTTTAGTACATGTGTTGCCCAAATGAGCACATATATACTCTTTCTAATGATTACAATAATCCTACAAGGTGGATACTGTCATTTTTATTTTACCCATGGAGAAAGTTGAACCAATTTAAGTAATATTTCCAAAGCTGTATCGTTGGTAATTCCTGGAGATAAGATTTAAACTCAAGATTTTTTTGACTGCTAAGCTAAGCACTGTTTACTTGCTGAATCTTCCCAGTAGACTGCTATTCCTTCTTCCTCCTTTCTTCCTCTATTCCTTTATTTATGCTTTTCTTTACCCCCCCCCAAAAAAATATACAACTAAAAAAAAAATGTAATAACTCATGGTTTAAAAAATAAGTGATAAATAAGTATAAAAAGTAAAAAAATTCGAAGAAATTAATGTGTAATCAAGGGTAGTTTAATATACAAACTCGTGCTATTAATTTTAACACATTTACTAGGCTTAGGCTTTAAAACTGACTCTTATCATTTTAAGATCAAACATGAAGGAAAAAACATGATTTACCCAACACTGAGGATTGATAAGATAAAAATAACCTAGTCCCTCAGAAGATTACTCACAGTACTAAGATGTGGGAATGACAGGTCTTGTGTGCAATGAGACAAACAACATCCTTAAGAATCCTCTTTAGAAAAAAATTACACTGCATTTTGTTTAGTTCTCTCTGATAATATCTGTCAATCTAGGCAAAGTAAAATTATTTCTATGCAAGTTAAAACAATGTGGTTGAATAGAGTGCTTAATTTAAAAAAAGTTCAGAAATGTAGATACACCTAGCCAGGTGCTAAACTTTAAGGATTCCTAGTGGTCTAGATGACAGCTGAAGATGGGTAGAAAATGTCATGGCAGAACAGCAAGAACTTCAGCCTGGAAAAGCAGTAAGATGGTTCTGAGTGGAATGATCTGAACTTTGGAAACAACTGCTGTTGTTTCTTGAACTAGGAGTTCAATTCTTCCTCGAGGCCACCTCAGGGATGAGGACATCCAGTATATACTAGGACACCCAGTATATAGGGAAGTAGGATATAAAGTCTGGGGGGATGAGAGTGGATTCTGGTTTTTATTTTCTTTCTCTCTTTGAGTACTTTTTAAATGAGGCAAAGATTGTTTCATCTCATAACCTTTATGGCAGTGGTTCTCCAAAGTTACTATGCATTTGAGTCACTTGGAAGGCTTATTATAACACGGATTGCTCCCCACCCCCGCCCCCACACCAGTGTCTCATTCAGTAGGTCTGGAGTGGGGCCTGAGAATTGCATTTCTAACAAGTTTTTAAGTAATGTTGATGCTGCTGGTCAGAGCCCACACTTCAAGAACCATTCCTCTACGGAGAAGAAATAAAATATTGGACGATAATTAAAAATATTAATGCTAACAGTCTAAATTAGGGGAACATCTTAGATTATATTTTAGAAGTTTCCTTGTTTTACATACCACTCATGTCCATAATAGATATGAATGAATGGAAATGGGTTCAATGGTAAATCTGATAGAATTTCTTTCATTTTTTGAGGAAGGAACGTTTGTCCTTAGATGCCTTAATCAGTGCTTAAAATTTTGTGTACTTGAACCAACCCCTTTTTCACTGATAATATCAAAGGTATTTTTATAACCTATGTCAAATTCACAATTAATTGAAATTCTACAATTTCACAAGGAATTTTTGTTTTCTCCTAAAATGATCCATTAATTACATAAAATACAAAAGTGCAGATTCTAGCTTCTATCTTTAAAATGGTAATACCACCAAAGGCCATTTTATAATGAATAATTTCTTGATTAGTTCAATACTTAAAAGGCAGTTTCTAAGAGTATTAAAATAGAGAGCCCATATTATTTTATTTTTTGTTTTTATTTTTTATTTTTATTTTTATATTTATTTTTTTATGTTTACATTGTTTAACAAAATCCAGTAAGTTTCATCTGTACACTTTAACAGTAAGGCATATATATATATATATATATATATATATATATTTACAGTGTGTGTTCACCTCCCACAGTTAGATTTCTTTCTGTCACCATATATTTGACCCCCTTTACTCCGTCTACCTCTCCCCTCCCACCCACCCTTTGGTAACCACTAGTCTATAGTCCATGTCCATGAGTCTCTGTTCATTTTAATGGCTTTGTCTCTCACGTATCAGTGGCCTTCCATATCAGTTTTTAGTTTAGGATAATAATTCTTGTCTATCATAACAACACTTACTATATAGCATTGAGCTCTAAGAAATGCTTTACAGATTTTTTTTCTTTTTTAGAATATCTTGATATTAATAAAAAATCTCTCTTATAAATGTTCTGAATAAATTATACCTAGGGAAATGTTCTATTTTCATAGAGAACATGAGTGGTAAAATAGATGTTTCGCAGGAGTGGTTTATCAGTTTCCTTCAGTTTGGGATCCCACCAATTCAAGTGTGATCTAATGAGAATCCAAAGTAGGCTTTATCTCTTTTTTATTCCAAAAATATAGCCACTCTGGAAAACATAAATAAAAAAAGAGCAAAAGGGATCCAAATTATATTTTTCCATACTTCTTGATATCGTTTAGAAGATAACTGGAACATTGTAAGAACTTCATGTATTTACCTGATAAAAAGCATGCAGGTTAACTATGCTTGAGAAGGTTTTAACATAATTCTCTCTACACAAATACCTGATACTTGATAGAGGAACTTTCTGAAAATAATTATTACTTTGTGTCCAGCTGATCACCTCATACAGAGTGCTGATGGCTTTGATTTTTCCTTTTTAGATATTGTTTTAATGCCTAATAAAATAAAGTTCTACGTGTGGAAAATATTAAAGTAATTAAAAACATTTGGCTCTTTTGCATATATTTTCTAAAATTAACTGTCTTGTTAACACTCATCTCTCTTGTCTCTAATTGTGTTGAAATGTGTGAAAAAAAGAGCTTTGATATGGAACTGTTTTTCAGGGGATGGCTTGACTATGATACACACAGAGGAGTTAATAGATGTGGCTTTGAAAAAGTTTCTGATGTCAGCATTTTTACTTAGGTGGCAAAAAAATTCGGTAAGAATTTGCTACATCTCAGTAACTAAAGTTTTTTATGTATCATTTGGAAATCTAAGCATTTTCACTTTATAACTTAGAGTTGAAAGATGGTGCTCCAAGATCTGATTCTGAAGAAATAGTTTACCTTATTTCTTTAAAATACTCATAATATCATCTAGCTTTTGATAGAGAAGGGGGGCTATGTTTAGTAATTTGTTTTTCTAAAAGCAGATAAATACTATTATTTCCTTATTTCAGGTGCTCTACAACTGGACTGTTTTGCTTGACTGACTTTCTTTAAAACTCCTAAAAATAATTGAGAATTTTTTAATATACGAATCAGATTAATACATTGTATATAATTTGAGTAACTTTTACAAAGGCTTTACATTTTTTAAAAACTTTATAGACCTTCATTATTCTATAATTTTACTATAAGTGAACACCCAGTATATTGAGACAGTTCTTAGCATTTTTAAAGGTTGAATTTTACATAAATACAAGGTTATTATATGCCTGTGGAAAAGTTAATATTCATTTTCTCGCTATCATCCTGTGAGTTTTATTAAAACTGCTACCACCTGTCAGCAATAGGTAGAAGAGATTCATGATGAAAGAAATTGATACTGAAGTAACTGTATGAAGGAAAACAGCATCTTTTTTTGTGACACGTACCTTTGGGATCTTAGCTAATCACTATTGTAAAAGTTTGAGAAGATTCACAGGGAATCATGCAGGGCCACAACGAGGTATGGTGGGCTCAGAGCATCTACAATTTGAGGGGTTTTCTTTAAGGAAAAAATTATTTTGAAAATTCACAGAAACCTCTGACCAAGGAAAAGCATTGGATTCCCTCACAGAGCCATGAAAGGGCTTTTGGTAGGAGGAGCCCTCAGGTTTAAGCTTCGTTAGCTTCAAGGTAAGTACTATCTTAAAGGGTTTGACAAAAAGAGGACTACAGGTCCTGCACGGTGGCCTCCAAAGTTCCTTCCAGATCTGGCCACATTTTCAAACCCCGTTCTCAACTGAAAAGTAGTTTTTCTTGTGCAACAGAATTTCCACCTCAACTTCTTGAGTCCTGGTTTACAAAGCATCTACCTACAACCTGAGATGGTCAAATGAAACTTGCCGAGTAGGTATTTTTTTGATTGATTGATTATGAATTAACTGGAATCTAGCATGGGGACAAAGTGGTTGAAATTGGAGGGCAACTGTGTGTCATGGATATGGTTAACAATTTGCTGGGGTTTTTTTTTTTTTTTTTTTCATGTTCTAATATAGTATTAAGTTAGCACACCAGCAAACAAAGTGTCTGGATCATATTCCTAGAGAAATCTAATCCCTGACTTATAATTTAATGTTATGTATGCCATTGGGCCATCTTTATGTCTTTGTGCTCCCACTTCCTCATCTATAAACAGAGGTCTCCCAAGGTCCTTGTCATGATTAAGTGGTATAAATATGGGGTGCTTGGAAGATAGCAAGCACTTCTAAGTATTTACCTGTTTAGCCATTGATTTAGCATTATACAAGCACACATCTGATGATTTCCTACTTTTAGTAAATGAATAAAAATTGGTGTCTTTATAAACTTGTTTTTTCTTATCAGAAAATTAGAGCTATGTAACCCAACCTATTTACATTTTTGCCTTCGATATCAGTAAGCTGGGAGCCAAATTCATTTTTCTGATGGTATAATTTGTTCAAGTCTGGGAACAACTACTTTGCTTTCTTCAGTTGATCCCTATTCTCTTTGATCTTTTAATTTCTAATTTTATAACATCACAATCCATAAATCACTGCCAAGCTTTTTGGAATGGGAATGATTTGTATAAAATTGTCTATCTCCCATTCTCCATTAATATCCTAATCATTTTCAGATGCATGCCGTTCTCATCTGTGAGGTTTTAGTTCTCTTCTATGGGTTCCTGCTAGACTTTACTGGGAAAGTGGTTAGCCCTGCACCCGCTTTAGGACCTTCAGGGTGCACCACACAGGCTGGTTTTATATGAATATCACATCTTCTGACACAGGTTTGAAGAGCAAAATGCAATTGATCATCTGCTTGCTAAGTGCATAGGCTTTGAAAACAATGTATTTTTGAAACTTGGTTAAAGTTTTAGGGTAACTTTTAGATAAAACCAGTAGTCCTATTCAGTATTTTAGAGCCCAAATCTAAAACAGTGTAAAACAGTTTTATCAAAATACCCAGTCAGGCCTTTGACTTGTTTACTTGCTTATAGTTTATATTTAAAAGTAAATCATTCACCATTAAATGAGATTTTAGGTCTCTCTCAAAGTGAGAAATTTCCATTGAAAGGTGTGATTAGTCACATTTTTATTATCTAAGGTTTTGTAAGCTGGAAATACTGCATTTTCTTTAGCTTTTCTTTCACATTATAGCTAGGTACCCCCAAACATGTTGAAAATTTCTACTACTAAATGGTATTATGAATGATTCCTTATTAAGGGAATTTGCCTATTTGACAGAAACAAGCCATCATAGATTAAATAAAAATGTGGAGTCACAAAGTTCCGTGAATTTACAGTTGAGGACACTGCATGTAGTAACTAAAAAAAATCCAACTCGATTTTGGAAATTTTTAGCTCACCTCTTATTTAGAAAAACGTCAAGCATCTACAACTTACTTAGAATTTCTAAAAAGGTATCGTAGTTAAACAAACAAATAAAAAACCCCAAATATAATATTGATACGTAAATAGAAGACCCATGGCCTAGTTCCAGCTATGTCACTCAACAGTTATGTGATTTTGAGCAAATAAATTAATCTCTCTATGCCTTGATTTTCTTATTCATCAAATTGGGAAAGTTGGATGAAATGGATGTAATTTTCCCCTTTCAGCTCTAATAGCCTTTGACTCTATTGTCACAAAGCAGCATGTAAAATGCTTTATTCAAAATCAGATGGTGCAGTATTATTAAGCATTGGTTCCTGGAATACATCCAATGGTCAGGAATGAAATTAACAATTATGTATGGTCTAAATTATTCATTGGACATTTGGAGACAGTGACTAACATTCATGTTCTTGTAGAATTTCTGTCCCATGCTTGATGAGAGATAATTGATGGTCAAGTCGGTTCTAAGTATGTGCTAAAAGCCAGCCTGAGCCTGTAGTTGTGGGCATCTGTAAAATGGCCGTGGCTTTTTGCTTGCTTGCTAGGATTCCAGCAGTGAGGATCGCCTCTGGGAAACAGTGCCACTGTGTGACAATTTCAGTTCCATTAAGGAAGAAACGATGATCTGAGAACCTCAAAGTGGGGTTCATGGACTTCTGTGGTCTACTAGGGCCCAGCAAATACTTCACATGTAGTTTGTCAACTGGGGAGGAAGAGAACGAGACAGCGTGGTTCACGTACATTCCACAAATTTTAAATGTTAGTAATTAACTATGACAGGCAGCATAGCATATTTAATTGTGAATTAAATATGGTTAAGAAAAGAGACTCGGGGGCCAGTGTCCTTGCGTTCAGATCTGAGCACTGCCTCTCAATCGCTGAGTGGCTTTGAGCAAGTTGCTTAACCTCTTTGTGCTTCAGTTTCCTCAAATATAAAATAAGTATAATAATAGTACCTATCTTATAAGGTTGTTGTGAGCTTTAATGCATGATTAATGTAAGACATTTAGAATAAGTTCTGGCACATAGTAAGTATTATGTGAGTAATTTAGTATTGTCATTATTATCATTACATTATTTTCAGAGAAAGTTTATGGTATGTCTAGTAACAGTTAAGAATAGATTTGGGCACAAATGGCTGAAAATACTAAGATAGCAATGACAAGGCAGCAGCTTATTTCCTTCAAATATTAAAAACAAAACAATCTATAGGTAGCCAGTGTCCTGCGGGGTTAGGTTCCAGGCTCCTTTCTTTAGTTTTGACCAGTCCCAGTGGGTCACTTCTACCTCATGGTTCAAGAAGGCTACTCAAGCCATCCTGTTTGAATTCCAACCAGGACAAATGAAGGATAGAAGGATATGTCCCTTCCCTTTAAGCACAAATGTTAGAGGTCATATACGACCATTTGGCTTATATCTTGTTGACCGGAACTTAGTTTGGCCTTATAATTAAGCTTCAAAAGAGAATATAAAATGCACTTTTTAATCTGGGAGGCTATGCGATGAGTCCAAAGTGATGATTTTATTGATAATGAAAGAATATATTCAGAAACAGCTAGCACGTTCTACAGATTTTACCACATTTTGAATGCTAGTTTCCTCAGTAAAGGTGCAGGTTCTTTTCTAAAACACTTAATATTATTTGCATGTTCCTCACATGTTTAAATATTTCATTTTTGTCCTTATCGTGTTATTTTAATTCTTCTCTATACAAAAATGGATTGATGTTTCAAGTGATTAATTAAATGACAAAATAGAATTAAAATATTAGCATTAGAACTCCAGTTCAAATACTGAATTTAAACCTAAATAGGTTAGTGGAAGGGACTCTATTAGTGTCATAATTTACCAGAGGCTTCTGAATAGGGAAAAACGTGAATAGCAAGTATGGCACTGAATATCTAGCAATCAGATTTTATAGGACTGGTGAGCCATTGACTCCTAGTTGCCTGTTATGAAACTACCAAAATAAGTCTTTACCATTTAAAATTGATGATTTTTTTTCTTCCTCAAGACAGAGACTAAAACCTTAGAGACATCATTCAGAATGTCAATCACTTAAGTCACATGACTACCCAGAAGCTTGTCAGCTACCTTAAACTCTAATGATAAATGTGTGTAGAGGGTAAGCAGATTAACTATTGTCAACACCCCTTTGTTAAATGACATATCACATCGGTGACGATATCAACGTGTAAAAGAACGTTCACTATTTTGTGTACTAACATTTTCTTCACAGTGAGGCAAAAAAATTGAGGAATAGAGGCTGAATTATAGTTTGGAATGTATGAAATACATATATTCATTCACACAATAAATATTGTTTTTCAGAGCCTACTCTGGTTGAGACTAATTCCAGACACTGGGAATAAGACATTGAACAAACTTGTCCTCATAGACCTTATATTCTAATGAGAGAGAATTGTCTAATGACTTCTAGCATTATTTATCATTTAAGATTCTGTCCTTACAGGTAAAGGGGGTGATCATTTTGAGAGTCCTGATATAGACTGAACAAGGTGGATTAGGATCTACTGAGATCTATTGAGAGAGTAAAACATTTTGGGAGGTGCAAAGATGGCATCTGCTTTGTAAATAAAAGTTTTACCTGAATACCTGTCAATCTTCCAGTTTTTTCTCCAAGAGCAGTTGGTGGTTATTAATCCGCCTCCTGCTTATGAATTAGGGATGAAGGAAGTAGTGAAAATTGTGACTAGGATGGAATAGCAGTCACTGAGTTTATATCTTAGTGTGCTGGGCAAAGAAATATGACTGCTTTTTTCCCTACTGAAGAATGCTGGCTGTCTGCTCATGGCAAAGGGGCTCAAACAACTTTCTCTGAAAGACGAAATCAAAGCATTTCTTTTTGGCAGTGGATTCATTTATTTATATTATTTTAAGTGGCTTCCTTTGTTGTTGTTTCTCTATGGTAATACAGTTTCTTGAATAGCTTGGCCCTTCCTTTTTATAGCTGTGCTATCATATTTTTAAATGTGGAGGTTAAATTATTGAGGGTTTTGAACAAGGCTGACTAATGGTTCCAACCAAGACTTTTATTTTTTTCCCCATAACTTGATTATTGTCTTCATTTAAATGAAAAATTGAATAGCATATTTGAAAATTGATTGAAATGCTGCAGCAGAATATAAAAATTTATTTATGTTGAAAGAAATGGTCATCCTCACTTTCCACATAATAGGTGTTTCAACTGACTATCTGAAAGCAGATAAAAATGAGAATTCTCTCCATAACTCTGAGATCTACATTTTTGCTCCAAATATCCTGAACTATCAGAGAGAGTCACCAAAGACTTGCTGTCATTCCTAATATCCTATAATGGCATAAAGAAGGACTTTCTCATTTATATGAAATAATGAGTAAGAAAATAAACTGAATACATATGGAATCTGACCTTTAGCTCACTTGCAGATAGAGACACCTCAGTGAAAGATTGGAAACAGAAAATCATCTCTCATTGATATAGAATTATTAATTTTAAAACTTTTAATTTTTACTTAAAAATTCTGATGACTTTTTTCTCTTTAACAGTTCTGATACCTTTGTATGCTAAATATTCGTTAAGTAGGCCACAGATTCCTTAAGTTCGAGAAATAGTGTCCTAGGCAGAGTAACAAATAAGATACATAAAAAACAAAATGGTAGGCTTGAGAAAAATTAGAGTTGGGCATGTAAAACTTTACATGGGAGATAGTGGTGGGCCTAGGATGCTGTTTAAGGACTAACTGTAAAGGTTACAAGTGGTAAATGTTCTAATTATCTATTGGGTAACAAACCACTTTAAAAACTTAATGGCTTAAAACAATAACTTTTATTATCTTACAGATCTGTAGGTTGACTGGCTGGATCACTGCATCTGTATTTAGTTGAGCTTAACTGGGGCCTCTTTTTTTTGGCATGCGGTCTCTCTCTCCACCTGGATTTACTTTAAAGCATAGCAGATGGGTACCAAGATGGGGTTTTCAAGAGAATAAGCATCATAGCTTAAGTGATTCCCTGATTCTTGGCTAAAACAAGTTATGTGGTTAAGCCCAGAATCAATATGAGAGAGGTTCTCCACAAAGAAATCAGTCCTTCAGATGTTTCACTGGGATCTGCCAACGAAGCAGTCTGCCATAAGGGTGGAAAGATAGAAGCTTCTGACTGAAATATTTACATTTCTGATTAAACCTAAAAGACTTGGTTTTTTTGAGATATGGGAGAGGCTTAAACTATGAATGTGAGAAGCAGGATGTTTTAGGGTGGTGATTCTCAACTTGGACTGTACATTAGAATTATTTGAGGAACTTTGAAAATTCCAGATGCTTAGATTGCATATAGCTTGATTAATTAAATATTTTAAGAGTTGATTGAGGGACAAGGATATTTTCAGGCTTTTTAATGGGATTCTAAAGTGCAGTCAAGGTTGAGAATCGCTGATTTAGGGTATGCTTTTGTTGAGATTGACTTGGAGTATAATCGTATCGTTTCTTGGCATCACTAATAGATATAATGCTTGCCAAATGTGCAATAAATAAAGGATCAAGCATGGTCTTCTTCATGATTTTTGTTGGGCTCCGAGGTATCATTTCGATTATATTTGTCCTCTCCTCAGAATGCTAAAATGGTTCAGTATTTTCCCTTAAGTGACATTATGGTATCTCTTATGGATATATCTGATTTGAGACCCTCAATTTTTCTTCTCTGATGTTCATGTTGTCTACTTTGTCTTATGTAGACTTGTTATCATCCTCCTATGGGTGTATTACTCCAAGCTCTCTGGTTCTTAACTTTCCTTCCAACTTCCCAGAGCAGATGCCTTTCTAATGTCTAAATAGCATGACAGTCTTTTCTTATTTTCCTTCTTTTTCCTTGCATTTTTCTCAGAATAATCCTTCATGATTAAAATTACTCAAATGATTTCTGTAACCGAACACTTTTCTTTTAAATTTTCTTTCTACACAAAATTAAAATTTAAATGCATAGGTTTGTATATCTGTGCTTGGCCACACTTTATATTTGTATGATGTTAATTTATTTCAAAATATATGTACCTGCTAAATTAAACCTTTTCCGATAAGTATAAAACAGCAATCTCTATCCAGGCCCATTCACAGTTTTATTTTATAGAGGAAACTATTAATGCTTTATTGTAGTCCCAGAAAAGTTTTAGGCATATACTGAAAAATGTATATTTTAAAATATATAGCAATGGGATAAGCATAATATATTTTTACGAATTTTTAAAAGTTTAGTTTACCAGAGATTTTGCCACTTTTTGGCTTTTTATTATTTCATTTTCTGGCTAGCACATAATTTATTTAAATTATCTTTTCTTAGTAACATTTATATTCTTTCAGGTTAACTTATTTCCAATAAAGATCTTCATGTGAATGTATCTATATTAATAGCAGGGGAATTGCTGGATCAAATAGTTTATATACTTAAATTTTGATAGCTATTGCCAAAGTGCCTTCCAAAGAGATGTCTTTAATTTTATGTCCCCTTAGTAGTTTATAAGAATACCTGTTTTCCCACATCTTCATCTTCACTTTCACTGGATTTTAACCAATTTTTCATGTTTTGCTTTAGTTTAGGCCTTTATTATCTCATCTGAACTAGTACAATAATCTGTTTTCTGTGCTTACTCTCTAAAGAGACACGAGCAGAGTCTGGTACACATGGAAAATTCTCTATAAATATTAGAGTGATAGACTTTACTGGATTGAAGAGCAGATTAGAAAATTTCTGCTTTGGTTAAAAAATCCAGTGTAATGTAGGCATTTCCTGGTGCTAATTTAAAACTATACCCCAGGCCGAAATAAGAGTAGCTAAATTGTCTATACCAGGTGTGAATGTGTGTGTGTGTGTGTGAGTGTGTGTATGTATATTTTTTTTTCTTTTTTCTTTAAAGATGGACAGAGTATTAGAAACAGGTATGGTGCTGATATAGTACTTTGCACTTAGTCGTTTGTAGCATTTTTGAAAGGTCTATATACATGTAATTAATGTTTCCTTTTTGAGCTGTGAGATGAAAATATCTTCACTTATCTGGATTTCGTGGAGATTTCTTCTGTATACAAACAATAGAGTAAATGACTAATGAAAAGATAGTCTGACACATGCTGTGGAATATTTAGTAAAGTCAGAAAAAATTATACCTTATATAATGAAAAATTGGCATTGAGCAGTGTTTTATTATATTGTGATTAAAAAATCATGACTTTATGAATTACATTTCATATCTGGCCTCTGTAGTTTTTCTTTTAATATATTAAAACTATTTTATTAATAAGAAAATTTAAAAAATTTAATTTCTTTGAGGCAAATACAATTTTCCTGGTTCATAATTAAACTTATACCTCCCATAAATATCTTGCCATTTTTTGAAAGTGATAGGAAATGTGGAAAGGTATATGTTCTTTAGAATTTTAAGAAATATTTATTGTATTTGGGTACATTAATAGGATATTATTGACTTTTAATTAATGAAAGAGTAGCATTCCATAAAATGCCTTTCGGATTGCTGTCTATCATTGACGTGAGTGACGTTGCATTTTTAACATAGATTCATGAAACTGAAGGTGTCCAAATCACTTAGTATTTAAAATTAGCTCATTATCTTTAAAGGCATTTCTTTCTGTCATAGGAGAGCCTCTAAATAACTACCAGATTTATTGACTGCCTCCTATATTCCATATTTATACTAGTATTTTACAGATGTTCTTTATTCTCTACAAGAGTCCCTTGAAGTGTTATTATCACATTTCATGAGTAATAAAAGTAAATCTCCAGTAGATTAAGTAATTTGGCCATTGATAACAGTTTGTCAGGCACAGAGCTGGAATGCAAACCTGACTCTAAATCCACAATCATTATATGCCCAAGAATGATGTGAATGACTTGGCCAACAAGTCAAGATCACAAAGAGTTCATTTTAGTCTTCCATTGTCTCCTGTAACCTTTGTGTGCCACTTGAGCTTCATGATGTTCCAGAAGGTACAAATGGACATGATCACATTTTATGGTTCTTATTAGAATGTAGAATTGCTTAAAGGCACACGATTTAGTCTTTTGCTGAAAGAGTAGCTACCAAGGTAAAGCCACTTAAGTTAGGAGCAGAAGTAGCTATTTATAAAGTCAAGTTGATGAATCAGTCTTTCATGATGTCTGACTTTTAAGGAATTAGATTCAAGAGATATTTCTGTTGTGTGGTCAGTTCTGGGCTGGCTTCCCCCTGCCCCATTTTTTAAATTCTCACATGGGTTTTCTTTGATAAGGGGAGCTTGTATTTCTATGTGAGAACTGTAAAAAATAGATTTTTATAGTTTCTTTAAAATGTAATTTCATACCATGATGCCTTTGATTATTTTATCACAGTTTATATGTATTAAAATATTTTTAAAACTTTATTAGGCTTAAGACAGTGCTTATCTGCTTTTATATTTAAGACAAGAGATTTTCTTTATTTCAGTTTTAGTGAAATATCATGTCAAATATGTATATGACAAATAATTATAAGCCTTGTTTTAAATTTTGTGATACTTGGAAACATAAATAAAGTATATGGTATAGTTATAATATCTACTACATGTGTTGCCTTAATGTCATGATGGCAACATGATTCAGGCTTTCAATTTCAAAAATTTTTTGTTTACTTTCTTCTGGGATGGATGTTGTAATTGCCTTTAATATGTGAAGAAAATGTCTCATCTTGCCATTGAGCCCACAGTCTCTCTTTTTTTCTTTTTAATAAATAAGCATTGTCTAATAATAAATATTTTCTAAAGCTAAATAAATTTCCAGAAACTTAAGAGGCAGGTTTTATATTAAGATAGAAGTAAACTTAAAATCGAACCTCGAAACATCTGTAGATAGCTATTATTTGCCTTGAATTAGGAATAAGCTGTACCTTGATTGTTTTAAAGATGTCAGTTACAGCAATATGGGCATTAGAGTTTTATTTCTTTGTGTCTTGGGTCAGACAGAGACTTTTTCTCATTTCTTATTGTTTTTAATCATGTATACTTCCTTTAGGACAGTAAGTCCTCACTTAAAGACATGCATAGTTTCTGTGACTTTAAGGGACATGACATATAACAAAACCAGTTTTACCATAGGCTAATTGATATAAACAGGAGTTAAGTTCTGACGCCATATCATCAACTTTATAATGAAACGACTTGGAATGAAACTAGGGAGACCTGCTGAATCTGATTAGGAAACTGAGCTGTCAACTGCTTCTCTTGCTTTAGTTGACAGTAAGGTTTCCTGCACTGCCGCTTGCCTCTCGTATGGTACAACCTTATAGTATAGCTATATGATTTCTTCCTAGATACACATTTCTTGGCTCTGCCTACCAGGAGCACAATGCATTGTAAACTATATTTCACTGTTGACAGCACTTCTACTATTCTATCCAGCTAAATCTGATCTAGCTAAAACAAAGCCTAAGTACACCCTATGTAAAGTTACCATATACAGACTAAGTTTACTGTGTGCTTGTTCTTTTAATTTAGCTTTCTAGATTAAAGATTTAACTCTATCTGAATATTTGATGTAACTTCATTTTTCAGGTCTGACACAGAGCACCTTTCCTTGATAAATTGATTTCCTGGCTAGATTAGTGAAAGACTCAAAACTTTTCAAAATATAGGAATTATTTAATTTTTTTCCAAACAGATGCTAGTTTTCAGTGAACTGAAGAGGATGAATCTTACAGAAAGTAAAATTGATTTTAAAAGGATTTTAGGTCTTTATGAAGTTATTTTTAAGTAGATAAATAGTATATTTTTTACTGTCAATAGTAGAAATTACTGATTGATGCATAGCCTGTCTTTTCTTAAAAGATATTTTGTGTTCACATAATGTCAGACAGTGAACTCTGAAGAATATTTGGAGTACTGTCAAGGATAATACCCCTGCCTGAATATTGAGTCTCATGGACTTGGTGAAAATACATAATAGTATACGCCAGGCCATTAATTCTTGTTCAGTACATATACTTTAAGTGTAAAAAAGTAATGTGTATCGGTTGTTGATTAGACCAACTTTTCTTCCATGATTATAGAATGGTATGATTTCTCAATCTACATAATATGTAGGAAATGAATATTTGGTCTATATTTAAGATACTTACTTTCCTAGAGACCAAGTTTCTTCTTTGTGGGAGGATTTCTTTACAATTTTGATAGGGTTTTCTAAGAACTTTTTAAACCTTGAATAAATGGGGAACATACTACATACCTGGATGTTAATATTGGATTTCATAACGACTTCAATCTGGGCAAGTTGGCCACCTGACCTACACGCTGAATTTGGCATGCAGGTGTGCATGTGAATTTTTAAAGTTAAATTTGAAATATGTTTGGATAAGGCAGATATTCTGCAGCTGCAGTAGTTAACTCCATTTTCTCTCATGTAACCCTGTCTTGCTTCACACATATTACCTGTTTGGCTTACAGAATCATTTGCATTTTTGACAAGTTTTTTTTGTTTGTTTATTTTAATCAATTTAGAAAGAACTGATACCTTTTATGTAATTTCAGTTAATATTCCAGTGGGATTTTGAGGGAAAGAGGAATGAATTTAAGGTCATCTGGACCATTTTCTGGTTAGAGAGAAAAAGTTAAATGGAGATTCATCACTGACCAGCTTATTTTTTTTTTTGATCAGCAAACCGAGTTTTGATTAACTAGGGAAATGACCTACTTCATTTAACTGGCTTGACTCTAGGATAGAATAGAGGTAAGTAAATCTGTTTCTCTGGGTGGTTGGTGCTTGTACAGTGGATTTCAAACCGTAGTTGCCAGAGTAGCATCAGCATCACCTGAGAATTTGTTTTGGGGGGAAAAACTCAGTCCCATTTAAGACCTACTCTACCAGAAACTCTGGGGAGACCTGCAGTTCGAGTTTTCACAAGCCTTGCAGAGCATTCTGGTGTGCTCTAAAATGGGAAATCGTTGGTCTCTTGAATCTTATTCAGTAAGATTAGTGGAATGGAGTGTTGTTTCTTGAATTGTGGAAGCTTAAGTTCTGGTCTTGACTTAGCCTCTTGCCAACTGTGTGACCATTGGCTCTTCTGTGTCCCTGGTCCCCGATTATAAAATCAGGGAATTGTGTTCTATGACTTTCTTCCAAATGATCCCAGGTATTAATAATTTCAAAAATATTTTAACTGTATTACTTCTTATGTTATTGCTATGCAATTAAAAATAGCCTGACAAAATCATCATTTAATCGTCCTTAGTTTAAGGGGCTGTGAGAAGTAGAAGTAGAGCATTTGTTTGGTGCCCTTAGGCTACAAACTAATAATAAAAGAAATGGCCCTGAGTCTTTGTAACACCTGTAGGACTTGCCTTAGAACACACTTGACAAGGACAGTTGAAATATTTAGTGGCACTTGATGTGCTAGAGTACAAACCAAGTGTAATTGAAGCAATTTAGAGCCCATTGAACTTGTCTAGTTAGTGCAGTTGGTATAGCCAACAAATGGTTATAAAGGAAGCAGTTAATATTGACAGTTTCCTGTACTACTTGGCATGTTTTAAAAAACGAATGAATTATAAAATTTTACTCTCAATGCTGGTTTGTTGTGGTTTTCCTTCCTCACAAACTTGCTGTTTGTATTGTGTTTTAACTTCTAAAGTAATTTTATATATTTTATATAATGAGAAGAAAAAATTATCAAATAATAATGTATTAGAACAGTGAAACAGATGTAAAAATTCTGCTTTATCTAATCAATACCTGATAATTCTTAGAAACTGTCTTCTGAATCTCATTGACTTTTTTTATGTTTTTACATAGTACATGTTTAAAAAATACTTAATATTCTAATTATAAAAGCATAACTACTCATTATAGAAAATTCAAAATATTATATAAATTAATAATATAAAAAATAAAAGTCCCTTGAAATCTACTTCCCCTACTTTTGGCCATTACCCAAAGTAATCATACATTCCTTCAGATTTTTTTTCTAAATTGCACTATTAAAATATTAGTGCACTGCACACTCAATACATTATTGTTGTTACACTGTTTCATGCTATATGCACAGTTCAAGTTTCAATTCCTTTGACAAATCTAGGGCAGAATTCTAGTGTGTTGATGAAATTTTTATATTCATCCTCATAAAAGTAAAATGCAAATATGTATGCTATTAAAAATAAAAGCCAAGAGGAACTAAAATTAAAAAAAAATTAAGAAATAACAGCAAACTAATGTGCCTCTAAAGCTTATGAAGTGGAAAGGTGCCCTTTTGTAAAATGGTATATTATGAAATTATAATCAAGGATTGATTGAAGTAAATGATTTTGCAGAGTTGGTTTAGAAATTAACTTAATGGCAATATTCTTGGACTACAATACTTTGCTTTCTGTTGCTCGTATTTTCAAAATAATGTGGCAATGTCCTTTGAGAATGTACCAAGTTAAATTTCAGAAATGATCATTCATTAAGGCAGTCAACAAATAATTTGCAAATCTTCTGTACATTGGATATGTACAAATTTTGAGAGGTTTACACAAGATTTTGATTTCTCTGCCCCTTTGAAAGAACAAATCTACCATTCACACCTACTTACTCCATCAAGAATCAGCTTACACCCCGCCCTCTATGCACCCCTCCCACATTCCACTTGCATTAACACCTGACAGGCACTTATTTGCCTGTCAGAGGTCTCTGTAGCTGTTTTGTCATTGACCAAGATATGTTTAGAAAAATTTTAATCTCTTGTGTAATTTTGGCAAACAGCAGCCTGAGCTTTGTTTTTCTTAACAAATAACTTGCAGATTGTCATGTTTCTGTTAGAAGCAGAAAAAAAAAGTCCAATCAGAACAGAATTGAAATGATATAAATGAGGCTCATTGTTTAGCAAATCGCTGGCGTTAGGTAAGAATTGTAGATAAGAATAGCCTAGGCCCTCTTAAGGATCAGAACAGGCATGTGTGTATGCATGAGGAAACTAGGCCTTTGTTAGTATCCTTTCTGAAATGGCTATTAAAGTAATTACAGTAATTTATAGATCTCCCCCTTCCATTTCAAAATGGATTCCATTTTTTGTCTTTTGTCTTGAGTTCCTCTGTTGGAGTATGTATAAGTGTATGTATTGGGTAGCACTCCTATAGTTTCTATGAATTAATCTTCATCCAGGCTGATGAGGTGTGATGCTCACAGACACCCAGAAATGGCTTTGCCAGCTTTGCTGTTGAGAAGCCTTGGCCCTTTGAGAATAATAAGAGAATTGTACTGTACAATACCATGTTTTAGTGATTAATTATAGTTCATCATGGAACTGTTTAAAATTGCTATTTCATTTAAAGAGACATTTTTTTCTGAATGTCTTTAAAAATACATCCATTCACAGCTATGGATTTTATGATTATACTTTGTTGCATTTTTATGTCACTAATGCTAGTGCATGAGAACTGCAATACTGGGAGACTTTAAAAATCTATCGACCACATAATATAGTACGTGCTCATTGTGCAAGGCATGTAATTTTAGTATGACAGAATGGCAAAAAGAATTTTATGTAGTAGTCTTTTTCTGTATCTTATTTTCTTCTGCATTAGCTTCAATAGTTTCAGATCCTAAGAATTCTTTATAATAATTTATGGTTATTTTACTTTGTCTTTGCCTGAAGTAAACAAATTGGTGAGGATGACTTTCTTTTTAACAAGGTCATATTGAATATGGAGATTAGGCTATGTCTAAATAAGCCTTGGAATCATTATTATTTACAAGAGCAGTTAGTATTGTTTATATATAACTTACTTTTTGATTTTCACCAAATGAGATGTTTACCGTTATAATGACATTTTGCAATGCAAGAAGACATGGCATGAAGACATGGCATATGTTATTTGCCTTCTTAATTAGAGTCAGAAGTGAAAGAGTTAAGGTTTTCCTAGTCTGTAGATCAAGCATTGTAACCACAGTAACCAATTTACTGTTATTTGCTTACTCTTAGCAGAGAGGGAAAGTCAGTGGTAGAAAAAGTCAAATTCATAGACAAGCACAACTGCCGTAGATTGCAATGGGTGAAGATTCTGAGGAATAATTAACTATTTGTGGTTTTAAGACCTGTTGTTTTAATAGGACGACATTGCATTTTATTTTTCAGGTGGTTTGATTCCCCAGCAGCTACTCAAGTTTAATATAAAGGAAGTTTATATATTTTATAGTTTGCATTTTCATAAGGGAACAGTTGACAAGCACATTTTAAAGAAAGCAGAGACAGAGAAAGGATTTAGAGTAAATAAAAAAAAAATGAATGTAAAATATGGCAACTTCAATTTCTCCATAAAATGACAGTACTACTGAGTTTTCTAAATGACGTGAATGGTAAATTTTGATTATTCCCATTGAAATGCAACAAATGGAAAATGTTGTATTCTGTGTGATTTGCATAAAACAACATGTGTTAATCTATCTCTAAAGGTCATGAGAAATAAAGCGATGTATGCTAGCTAGAGTAGTTTGGGATACTGTAAAGAAACACATCTTCAAATTTAATATGTTCTTTCTCAACTTTCTGCCTTACCTTGGATGCTTAGTGAAAGAAGTTGATTTTATTATTTTGACTTTTTCTGTATTTTATATTAGTGTTAAGATCATTTTCCTGCTTCTCTGAGAGAATTGGGTGTAATTGATATGGATAGGTTTATCAATGATATATTCTTAAATAAAATTGAAGGTCTTAAGTTTAACAAATTGGTAAAAGATGACTTTCTTTTAATAAGGCCATATTAAATATTTGCCTTTACCTCTAAAATATAAAGTTGGGTTTACCTTTGAAATGCATCCGGAAGCCAGACAGTTTTTGTAACCTCCACAGTTGCCTTGCACAGTTATACAAGCCATCATCATCTCTCTCTTGGAACACGGCAATAGCTTGTGTTCATTTCTGCTTCTCCTTTTATTCTGACTTCCTCTTTCCCTCCATGCTCCACATGTCTGCCAGAATGACCTTTTACAATTATAAATCAGATTATGCCACATCATGCTCAGAACTATTTAATGGTTTTCCATCTCACTTAGAGTAAAATCTCGAGTGTTTATCATGATGTGGATCATACCTGCTGCCCTGGCCTCACTAAACTCCAGCCACACTAGCCTTCAGTGCTGTATTTTTGAACTGGTGGTTTCACAAATAAGAGCTTTTGTTCCTTCTGTTTTCTAGGCCTGGAAGGTTCTTCTTTCAAATATTTAACAGCTGCCTGATATCATTCTGATTTCTGCTTAGATGCTCAGTCTACTTGAGCTGCTGTAGCAAAACTGTCATAAACTAGATGGCCTATAAACAATAGAAATTTATTTCTCAGAGTTTTGGAGGCTGAGGAGTCAAAGATCAAGGTGCTGGCAGATATGGTGTCTGGTAAGAGCCTGCTTTCTGGTTGTGTCTGCACCTCACATGATGGAAGGGGCAACAGAGCTCTGTGGGGCCTCTTTTATAAGGGCACTTATCCCCTTAACTCCAAAAGGCCCCACCTCCTAATACCATCACGTTCAGCATTAGGTTTCACACATGAATTCTAGGGCTGAGGTGGGGGTGGGGTGTGGACATAAACATTCAGTCAGTTGGAGATGCCATGTCTTCAGATAAGCTTTCCTTCACTACCATGTCTCAAATAGCACCTCTCTCCCTCTTTATTGCTGTATTTTTTTCATTGCAGGTACTACTCCCTAACATTATATATTTGTCATTCTTCTTTCCTCCATTAAAATCCATGGATCCTCTATGAGGATGGGGAGTTTTTAGCACTAAATTTGGTCAGTTTTACAAAATTTCCATTCTTAATGAAATCTATTATATTAAATGTTGATCATAGATATAGCTAGTAATGACAGTAATAGTAATTGAATGCTTATGTGGCAGAAACTACCCTAGCATATCCCATAATGTCATCTCTGTTAATCCCCAAAACATTTGTAAAGTGCCTTTTATTATCCTTATTGTGAGTTGAGGAAGGAAAAACTTAAAGTTCATTAATTTGTCCCTGGTTATCCTTGGTTATGCAGATGGAGATGGTGAGTCAGGATTAGAATCTAGGAACTCTTTACTTCCAAACCTAGGATCCCAGCCACAGGAAGCCTCATGAATTGGCTGAGGTTCATGATGATGCCCCTATCTTCTCCATCATAATAGAGCGACTCCCTAAGAGTGTATAAGCCTCTTTGTTTGCCATCCTATCTAAAGCCCCAGATAGTGAGTAGTTCTGCTGACTCAGCTGTCTCCTTTGGTTGTTTCTTAGGGCTTTGGTTTCTGGCAAGTGCCCTCAATGTGTAGATTCTGTTAGCTTCCTGCCATCTGAGGAGAGAAATCAAATAAACAACATGTTTAAATTAGTAAGACTAATTCGTGCTATTTAAAATCTTTTTGGCTTGCACGTACCTCCACTTCTCTTGGGGGAGATTTTGTAATAACGTATTTCTCATAAGCCTGAATGCTGGAGTAAGAAAAAATATTGCCATATTTAACTTCTATAGTAGAAATATACTTTTGCTTGTTTTGTCAGCAGAAACTCTGGCATTTCTGTGGCTTTTCTAGCTAGAAAAAGCTGCCAGTAACCAAATACATGGTCTGATGATCTTCTAACAGAAAATTTTCTTATTATTTACCTTTTCTGTAAGAATATTATTGAATGACACAGTCTCTTAAGAAATTCTACTGAAATGATGAAAAATACTCTTTAGATAGCAATTACAGTGTTGATATGTTTTCTAGCTTTGGGACTAACATGAGTGAGTAGAAGGGGAGTTGAAAGCTTTGAGAGTTTGCAAGAGTAGTTTATAGGATGACAAGCATTAATTGAATAAGATCTTTAATATGAAGGTGATTTATTGAAAATAGATTCTAGATGAACTTGTTAGCCTCAGAGGTGAGATAATAGAATAGTTTTCTCTTTAGGTTACCTATGTGAGCACAGAATAGGTTATTAGTGATAGAATATCTTTATCATTTTGTGGTAGCCTGGCTGTCAGTAGTAATATTTTATTATGTTAGTTAGGTCTTAAGTAGGCAAATGGCCATTTCTCAAAAGCACATTCATTGTCCATGTTTGAGATGCTTTAGGCTGTCATTTTCACTGGCCAGCTCCTTCTCTGTCTTTAATCTCTGATTTATTTTTTTCTTTCTCAGTGTCTTCCTTGATACCCTTGACTAGGCTTGTCTACTTCTTTACATACTTCACCTTATACAATTATTTGTTTAATTAATTAAGCTGCATGAGAACAGAGATTATTTCCAGCTTTTTAAAAATTACTAAATCGCTAATGCAATGCCTGGTACATAGCAACTGTTTAATAACTATATATTCTAGGTAAAGGAATAATGGCTTGAACAGAACTGATATGAATTGGTCATATGGGTCATTAAGAATATTTAGTAAACATTCTAGTAACTAGCCATTTCTTATATCTCCCAGTTAAATAAAGTAAATAATGTAGGGCATGTTTTTTGCTGTCCATTTTTTTGAAGGTCAGAATAATGTAGTCAACCATGGAACATTTTGATGATTCGATGGGAAAGTATAGGTTAGAAATTTTAGACAGCTGAAGACTTACATATATGGTAGTCATTGCTCTTATTTCCTGCCATCTACTGTATCGATTAACCAGGGTCAGATCATGATAGAAATACCCTGTTAAGCAATCCCAGGGTCCCAGGGCAAATAAGTAATAGAGTGGTAGTGTTTGAGGCCAAATTGATCTAACTCTCAGACCTGGGCTCAACCACTAATCTATTGAAATCAGATATCATAAAGTATGCAAAAATGTTTTGTAGCTATAAAATGCTAACCTAAGTAAGATCTAGCATGCAGATGATGTAGCCTTTGAAGTAACTATAAACTGCATATTTCATTGAATAGTAGAGGAGAATGGGGAGTTTTGTGTGTAAGGCAGCTCTGAATGAATCAAGTTAAGCTATTTTGCAAAGGCTTCATTGTGATCGTATGACTGTATTTGGCAAGCAGAGAATTCCTAATTTCTTCTGCTGTGAGACTCCCAAGGAGGCATTTATATTAGTAATACTGAATTTGCAAACCTGAATTTTAAAATTTAGCTCTATTTGTGTTCTGTGTCTCTCTGGGAGGTATTCAGTACATTATGAAATTCTGTGCTTTTACCTCCTGCTAAGGGTTTGAGTTCTTCGCCTAATTAATCATTAAGTGTTGTCAGTCTATCATGATGCGGTTAATTATCAGAGAGAGTGTATGTGTTTCAGACAGTCATGACCCTTTCCTGGGTAACTATAGAAACCTTAGCAGTACTAGTTATTATCCAAAATTATAGAACTTGGTTTTTAAAGCATTTTAGCCTTTGATAGTTATGGCCAAATAATTAAATAATTGGTTATAATCTAGAAAGAAAGAAAAACTTGCATGAAATTGAGATCTTAAAATAATTTATACATAATAGAAATATGTTCTGTAGAATATTTATGATTATAGCTAAAAGGCTTTTTTAAAGCACCAATTCTGTATATTTGTTATAGAGCTTTTTCTTAAGCTGTCTCTCCTCCCCTAAGAATATTTAGAACCATGCTAATATAAGTCTTTGGTATTCCTGATTTCCATTTGGTACATTGATTTTACAGTGCATAGAAGTTGCAAATCTGGATGGAAAACAGCTGAATGTGGGAGTTCATATGTCTATATAATATATATATAATAAATATAACATACATATAAGCATATGTATATATATGTATATATATATTTGTGTACATATACAGACAGTATTGTCATTGCAAATGTCATTGGTGTATTCTTGAAGTCATAGCTCTTCAAAAGTGAAAGCAGACAAAAAACATTTTTTCTTTCCTATTCTGAGAAATTTTATCTGAGCCAGAAAGAAAAAGAAAAAAAAGACATGTCAGTATACTTTTTAGTATGAAGCTCAACAAGGATCACGGTCTGAATGGGGATAAAAATTAACATGGAAAGTGCAAATCTGCCATATTCGCACTGCCCTTCCTGTATCACGTTGTCCAGAGAACAGGTCACATCCTCCTCGGAGGAAGCGGTGCTTGACGTGTTCTCTTTCAGTGGTGGAGTGGATTTTAGTGATACGTAACAATAGTGATTTGTTTTCATGTTATAATACGTGAGCAGTCTATTTTCTGTCTTTTAGCTCAATTATAGATTCTTGAGAATTTATTAGAGCAGATTATTGAATTCTATGTACAATTGCAGATAATAGAAACAAAGTATCAGAATACTGGTAAATAAAAACTTAAGACCCAGTTCGATTCTATTAAACTTTTATTTTAATAAAAGCGTACATGTAAACATCTGTACCTGCGACTCGGATTGTTCGTCGACTCATTTGTGCTACACAGTCTTAATTCTTACAGCTTTATTTCCATCATAGAATAAAGCTAGCTTTAAATCGATTATTTACTTTTCAGGTTAAAACATATAGATTTTGGCAATAGGATTTAGCCGGCAATGTGGTCAATGCACAAAAATGGCAACAATTGCTTTCCATTGCTGAATTTCTATTAAAAAGTATAATTTATTTTTGTCAGAAATGTGAGTCACTATAGATATTAGTGATTCATTTATTTGAAAAATAGATGCTTTCTTAAAGGTTTCTAACTTTGTGATAAGTTCAAGAGGTAGATATATAATGGATACACCTAACCTGAACCTAGTATTTTCTTTTTTGGGTTAATGTATTTTTTAGTATGATTCTGTTTCTCTGAACAAAGTGCTTAATAGGCTGTTTTTGTTGTCGTTGTGGCATTATGAATCATGCCATTTCAAATCTCTTACTGTGTGCTAATAGCTTTTTCAGCTTTGATTATCAGATGCAGCTCTTAATATTTATCCATTTTCTTAGCCTACATGTTTCTAGACTAATAATGCTGCTGAAAATTCTCTTGATGAGAAACAATGAAAATTAAATCTCATTTAAAACAACCGAAGTCACAAATTTTGTGAGCTGAGAGTGTGTTAGACTCCGGTATAGAGAGTGTAATGTCACTGGTTTTGTTATACCAGAATGTTGATCAGCCTAATTATCTAAAAATCTTCTGGTTCTCTGGCATGCTACAGCTGTGACTTTCCCTTTGTCTCTGAAATAACTATCATCTACACTGCATATGCATGAGAGAATGTTTTTTTTCTTATTAGTAATTCACTTATGAGTTTCATTCCTTTTTAAAATGATACTGTTTGCTAAATATATATTAAGACACTCCTGGTCATTTATCTTCTTGAATAAAACCATACGAGTCATCCATTTGTAAAATATTTTAAATCAGCCACATGAAAAGGAAATTCAGTGAAACTAAAGCTATTTTTAATAATTCTGAAAAAAAATGTATTTCTTCACCATGTCTTTTAAATTAGGCAATGCATTATTTATCCCCCAATTTCCTTTTCCTCCCTAGAGGGAAGTATGAATATTTTTAATACAATGATTTAATTTGTTTATTTTTATACTATTGGCTACTGATAATAATTGGACTTACATTAAATGCTGGTTAGTTCAAATTACATCTGACAAAAGGAAGGGCGGTACTCCAAATTTGCGATTCTTTTTTACTTTCAATAGAGCAGATTTGCCTTGAAAATTTCTGTTCCATGTACCTGTCATGGCATATTCCTTTAATTTGGATTCAACAAGGAAATGTCTGTGCCATAAACTCTACTTTTTATTCTGAGCTGGGCTGGCAGTGAAATAATGTTAACTGAGTTGGCCGCCTGATTTGTCTCACAGTGGCTTCACATCAGAGCTCTTCATGCAAGAGTTAAGTGTATGTAGAACATACTTGTGACATTATGGAGTGATCAAAACTGACCTGAATGGAGAAAACCTGGTATTATCATAAACAGTATGTTTTAGTCAAGGCTTGTTTGTGGTGAGGCCTCTCTTCCTGGCCTGGAGAGGGCCACCTTCTTCTTATGTCCTCACATGGCCTCTTCTCTGTGCACACACGGAGAGCAGGAGAGAGATCTCTGGTGTCTTTCTTTCTTATAAGGACACTAGGAGTCCTTTTGGGTTAGAGCCCCACTCTTATAATCTCATTTTAAACTTAATCACCTCCCTAAAGGCCCCATTTTTAAATACAGTCACATTGAGGGGTTAGGGTTTCACCATATGAATTTTGAAGGGGATACACTTTAGTTCATAACACAATGTTAATACATATGGAACACTTACTAAGTGCCAGACACTCATTTATAGACAAACCATTTTACAGGTGAGGATACTGAGATCCCAAGAGATTAAGTATCTCACCCAGAGTAACGGATAATAAGAGGCAGAGTTGGGATTCAAACTCATGCAGTCTGGCTTCAGAACCTGTGTCCTTACCTGCTCATTATTCTGTCTTTAAAATAGTAGTAGCATATTGATAGCTTTTCCTAGCCTAATGTATTTCAGATCTAATATTAGATGAGATTTATTTTGGATTTTTATATAGTATATAAAAAATGGTTCTTAGCTCTCTTCTTTCATTTTCTCTTTTTTTGAATAATTATATTTTACCTGTTGTAACAGTTAACAGGGCAGACTCTAGAACCAAAGTTTCAGGGTTCAAAGGTGTCTTTTTCTGGAAAACAGGGCATAGGAATCAACTACCTAGTTAGGATATGATAAATAAGAGAACACATAGAAGGTCTGGAAGCCAGCCCGGTGCACAATACACACTCAAGTATGAGTGAGCATTAAGATAGGACAGTAAATAAAAAGGATGATCTCAAACAAAAGTTATTTTCCCTACCTGTCTTAGGGAAAGTGTGTGTGTGTGTGTGTGTGTGTCAAACTTCCAAATAGGCAAGTCTTTACAAAATGAATATTATTTTTTATTTTTTTCTCTAAATGATTTCAAACATGTCAAGAGAGTATTTTGGTTTGTTTGTTTTGACCTGTAGATTATTGAATTCCTATTAAGCCAGAAGCTCTTTATAAGTTGCATGCTTAAAGGACATCCTATGCCTTTCTGATATAAGAACAGTAGTCAAAATATCTAAAATACAGATGTCCTCAGTTTTCACTGGCCCCTGACATGGTCATCCATCTAGGGTGCTCCTCCTGCGCCTGGATACTTCCCATGTTTCCCTTCACTATGACGGTTCTACTAATGCATGAGCAGAACCCTCACTACTTCTCAGCTATTTCCCTTCTCAGCTTACCCACAATTCTTTTTCTATTTTACGCTGCCACTGTTCAGGTTCTGAGGGCAAGTCCTGAAGCGATAGACTGAGGAATAGCAAGGGACAGAGGAGGTCTGAAAGGAGAGGGGACAGCCAAGGCACACCCTTCCTGTCTTCTGCCTCTGTTCTCCTGGGTTGGTGGGCATCAAGAAAGCAAGAGATACTTCCTGGCTGTTCCTTAGTTCCCCCAGTAGAAATGAAATTGGCAAGCCTATTATTTTCTGCACCAGGGTTCACGATTAGTCCTGGGTTCACAGCCTAGTGGGGAGAAATGACATGAAAACATTCACGTACAGTGTATTAAATGCTAGGGACGGAGGAACTGATTCTGCTTTGGAGTGTTGGAAACAATAAGAAATCATTTCTGTTAGGTCCTTAATGTTGATTTCCAAGTTCAGTGGTTGCTAGATACAACTGAACTTATTCTTAGTTATCTTCTGTGGCAAATAACCATTTGTGGTCTAGTCAAGGAACCAAACTACTAAAAATAACATTGTTTCTGGGGAAATTGTTTCTATATTAAACAACTGATTTACAAATGTTGTACAAATTTGATGTACAACCCATTTATAAGTTGATCTAATATGATTGTTTATTTTTATAACTACTCATGTATTACCAATACTTCATTGACAGAAGTGAAATTTCTGGTCAAGTTCACATTGAGTTTTTTCATCATTGATAATGGAGTTATACTGCCCCATTAGTGTTCTTGCTCAGTGTCCATTTGGAGCGATAATGGGTATTTGCAGGACTTGGGTTAAGCACTCAGTCTGTGGCCATGAAAAAGACTCAAGCCGTGGAGCCTACATGAACATCAAACCTATCACTTTGCTGTAACAAATTAAATAGTTAATTATAATAACTGTCAAAACCTGAGAATCAATAATGATGGATAACATATGAAAATAAATTACAAAACAAATACTAAAAGAATAAGTACCCAGACTCAAAGTATTCTATTTACCTATTGTTCATACCATAAGAAATTATATTTCTAAAAGCTTAATCCACTTTTACTAATAATTTTTTATTAATCTATGATGGTTCCTTTATGTCTTCTGATATTTTTTAAATTGTTTGAAGTTCTCTCATCTACCCCTTTTCTTAGGAATTGTATAAATGCTTCTGTTTCTCGTATGACTTGGCTCATCTTTATTCTTGCAAAATCCTTTTCTCCGACCTCTCCAATAAATTCAGGATTTCTATCATGCTGAAGTAAGTGCCAGTGGTTTCTTAGGTCAGCCACCGTTCTTATCTCTGCTCTTCGCTGTCTTCCCTTCCCCGTGCCCAGTGTAGCTGCTCCTCCCCTTTTTGGACTCAGATTAAAAGTCAGGTTTCCTTAGCCATCCTTCCTCAATGTGACACTCCAAGAAGAGGTGATTCTCCTGCGATGCCCTAACAAACTTACAAAAATCCTTGGGTGTGCCCTTCTCATATCCCTCATCACAAAGTATACACATATTAGTCCCCTTATCTAGACCATTAGATGGCTTTTTATCCATTATTTCATCCCAAGCACTTTAGGCCACTGACTGATATTTAGAAGGTATTCAGTAAATATGTGTAGGTTGAATAAACTAGTAGGTTTTTACTTTTTCTTTCTCTAAACTCTTTTAATTGGTAGCCAGCCTCTTCACTGGGTATTATTAATGCATTAAAATGTGTAGATGTATGGAACCAAAAAATTGCTACTTTCTTAATTTTGGCCATTACGTAAATCATATGTGCAGCAACTTATTCAAGTGACATTAGAGACTAATACATGGTGATAGGCATAGCCTGATTCTTCGGGATCTTACAGTAAGGAAATTCAAGATGTATTTTTTACATGGAATTAATTTACTACTTAGATTCCTTTATTTTGGATTCTGTTGGATTCTGTAAAATGAATCGCAAACAAAGAATGCCGTTCTTGTGCTAAGGTGCTTCCTGTTTGCTTTTTGTTTGCTTGTTGGTTTTGCTCCTTTCTGTGAATTACTGGAGCTCAGAGCTCCAGTGACTTGCCTGCACTTCAGACTCCATACAGTGGCCTGAATTTACTGCCATCTCCTTGGATAGCAATAAGCTAAACATTTGAAAAATTACTGCATCTCAGGGTACCAAAGGAGGTCACTGGAACTTAATCTGGCTAATAAGTTTTTTTGTCCTATTTATTTTCTTTTGTCAGTGTTGCTCTGGACTCCTTAGGAATTTATGAAGAGTATGGCTTATTTTTAACTTAAAAAAATCCACATTGATTTTTTCTTTAAGGAGCAAATAACAAAACATCACGTTTAAAACAAGTCATTTTAGAGATGGTACATGACAGTCCCACCAATGCAATGAAAAACTATATTCATCATAATATAGATACTCTGAGCATCAAATACTGTGAAAATTGCAAGCATTTTGCTCCTATTCTCAATGTAATAAAGACAAAAAAAATATCAATAATACTAAAAACTATTTTCCAGCCATGCTGTCTGAAATGATGGGGACTTAGAGGACTGCTTAGTTCTCTGGGCACATAGGACATCAATGTTTTGTTTCTTTAGAGTCCAGATAGGCTAAACAGACTTATATTTCTTGTTTGTTGGCACAGCTCTTTGCGTCATTTCATCAAATTTGAAAGGAGACAATCTTTTATGGCAGCCTGGGAGTTACTCAGCTCATCTTTTGAATCCTACTGTGTGCTATTTAGGAACACTGCTGAAGTCAGAGTGCAGCCTTTTCTCATGCTTAGAATAAGAGCCCTTCTCCCGGGGCATGTTTAACTTGCTGCCCTGGAATTCACCCATGACAGTACTATATTTCAGTTTTTATTCCAGTCTCTCTCTCAGAGACTTCACAACTTTTGTCAATCTCTTGTGTATGAGAGAAAATCTGCTCCTGAAATATCATCAGGTGTTGAGGCAGGAACATTAAGAGAAAGTATAGCTCCAGTCCTATTGTGAAATATGTTTGTAAAATATGTAGTCTCCGCATAATTGCCATTGGAGGTGGCAATTCTGGAAGGCCCCGTGTAACTCAGTACTAAGTTTCATCTAGTTAAACTTGATCCCCTCTTAGTAGATAGAATTTCTGGAGAGTAGACGTGATATTAGCAAGAGCAGGCCTTGTTTTCATGTGACCACGTGAGTTGGGGAATTTTGCTGTTTTTTCATTTTAGTGTAGCTGCTTCATGTTCTGGTATCAAGTTTTTGCACCCTCCATATATTCTTAATTGGTAGAAATTAATTCTTTTCTATCACTTTTCAAGGATAATACATATTTTTAAATTGTCATTTGCCTTTAAAAGAAATGAACTGTGGGTGGGAGGACCATCAACACCAACTGTATGGATAGGGTTAAATATATAGACAGTGATATTGTGTTCTCTCTCTCTCTCTCCTGCCGAACACGGGTGGGTATTCACTCCTTAAGTTCTGTGTCTTGGCAGAATGTGGCAATTGAGCTGGATTTGTCCATTGATCCTGCTGGATTGAGCTCCTGAGGCATCGTACTGTCATTTTTGTTTGTCTTTAGGAGATGTTTAATACATGTTTTATGAATTTGCTTTTATAACGACTCCTGAATGATTTGTGTATCAAGTCAGGGATCAATCTTCTTTCCTAATGGTTATGCTTAGAAGAATCTAAAGTATCCATCTGAGTACCCACTTGTATTTTACCAGGTGTACTGGGGTAGTAGAATGCACACATATTTATGGAGACCATTACAGAGGAAATTCAAACAACCTGATCAAACAGCCTGGCTAAGATATGCTGATACTGATCAAAGAAATTAGCCACCTCCCTTTATCTGATTCTACTTGAGCAGAATCTGTAGTACATATTCTTCCTTAATAGCCCTGCATCATTACTTTTTAGAGACCGTTGAATTCCCCTGCTATAGACAGAGGAATAGAGCTTAGAATGCATAAGAATGACAAGCTACTTGGTACTCTGTAAATGGTTTTGTGATGCACACAGTGGAATTCTTTATCTGACTCAAGTTCTTTTGCAGATGTTGTAAGCCATCCAGGTGCAGATGATCTTTTCTCATATTATATCAAATATTTTAGGTCCAATAAATTGAACAGCCTTTGGATACCCTATTATTTCTGATAGTAAGTTTTCTTCTAGAGAGATAAACATATGAAATCCCAGTGGGGAATGGCTCCAGATCTTCTCCTAATTATCTCAGATCCAGTTAAGGCTCTGGCCACTGACTTCCTCATCTAAAAATATTGAGGTGAGATGCATGTAAAAATAGGTAGGAAAGGAAAAGATATGTAAATTATGATACAGGTTAACATAATAGCAAAATGTTTGTGGATATATTTTCTAAACACAGAGATCATATTATATTTGAGAGCATTTTGTATAGCATTGTTTATATGATATTGTGTGTGTGTACGTGTGTGTGTGTATGCATATATATATAGTATTGTATAACGATGTAGAACATTTCTTCTATTGTTGAAATTAAGATATCAATTTCTAGAACTTTAGATAAATTTGTTATCCATTCACTTATTTATTTAGTTCTGTTAAAGAGTTGCCATGTTCTATTGTTAAATGGAATACAGTTTTTAAGTAGGTGAAATGGTTTTTATTTTGTGACAAAATAATAATATTTGAAAAAATTAAATATTTTGATTATGACAATGTTGTAAAAAGTGGAAGATATTTGATATTTATTAAAAATCTCATAGAGGAAGTAGGGCTTATGAGTCACATACATAAAACAACTATACAACTGAGGAAAGTGGTCTTTTGAAGCTTGATTTTAATTCTCTGATGAAGCAGGAGCTACCAGAAGAGCCATCAAACAGAATTCCCCAGTCAGTTAATGACAACTGATAAAATATCTTTCTAAAGCTAATCTATTTATTCTCAGAAATTTTAAGTCAATCATGTTATTGTCAATAGTAGTTTTAGTGTTCCACTTCCAAAAACTTTGGGGCCTCCTCCAGTCCTTCACATAATTCTATAACTTGGTGAAAGTCAATGTTGAGCTTACTAATATTTTTGAAAAATAGAGAGTTCGTGAAACAATTTAGACCTCTTTGGTTGCATCTTTCCACTAGTTTTGTGTCTCAGGTTGATTGTTTTGCAGTTAATAAGGCGGAGTGGCACTACTCCAAAAACTTTCCCTATAGTCTTGGGAGCCCAGAGTGCTACTTTATATATCTTTCATCACAAAGGTTTATTTTAGTGTCTCTTCAATTGAAATTATTTAAATCACTCTCCTGTTTTTGACAAACCAACCAGGACTTTGAGTTGTTAAATATATCCAATCTTTGGGAATTATTTCATTTGCAGTTAAGATTCAGAGGAGAGATAAAGACTTGTGTTACAAGAAATCCTCCGGGTCCTGAAGTTTACATTCTGGTACCAGTGACTGAATGAATTTTCTGACAGGGAGTTGATATCACCTTACTTCCAAAGCACCATATAAAACTCTGCCAATTTAAAGTGTCTGTATATGAAGCAACCTCTGAGATAACCCGTTGATATAGGAGAGAATGAGATTTTTCCTAAAGTCATGACCTCTAGATTGTTGTTTTTATTTCTTACTTTTTATTTAGTGTTTGTCAGTGTCCTGAAGGGTCCAAAAAATGGAAAATTGTCCTTAACTTTTATGACAAGTTTTTAGTATGAAAGAAAATGCTCATCCAAAAGAAAATAGAAAGTAAAACCCTTATTAATTTAGAACTGGAGCAAGCCGAAAGACTTTTTTTTAGTCATTTGACAGCTGTGTAGAATTGTGAACACTTGGGCACTATAGTCAGACTTCTAACTTGTCCCCTGATCAGAATGAAAATGATAGCAGTTCACTCCAGATTTAAATTTAAGCCTTGTTTTCAATGGTATTATTTTATAATATCATTTTCTATGGCATTGTTTCCCATTGACAGTGCCTTACCCATATTACATCATTCTCCTCTTATTTATACATATAAGAGAATTATCATTCATAGTAATCTTAAAATTCATTCATAATAATTCATAGTACTAATTTATTCATAATAATCTTATATCAGTAAGAAAACATTGACTGTTTATTGAATGAATTTTTAAGATAATTTTCACTTTGTTTTCTGAAATTTCAGAATTTGCTTTCTGAAAGAATTTTGGAGACTTAGAAGATTTTAGGAGTGGAATGAATCTTGGAAGCCATTTTTGGATAATCAGACTCAATTTGCAATTGAATAAAGTGAGACTCAGTTTCAGTGGCTCATTTGAGGGTAATAAGTTCATGGCAGTGGTAACTACATATCTCAGTTTTCTGGTTACTTTTTACTGTGTTCCTCTTTTTGAGTATATCAGATTGCTTCAGTCTTTTAAACCAAGAGCTTTACCAGTAATCAGATTTTGCAAGGGTGAGGGCCATTGTATAGTTGACTTTGTCTATATGCTTGTTATTATTACACTAAGATTATTAGAGTATAGAACATGGGAGTGCTTAATTATTATTATTTTTTACTACGTTTAGGCCTTTTTATTAATCTACATTACTTCTGCCCTTTAGATTTGAGAACTAGAAACTGTACTTAGATGCTTTTAAAAGTTCTTTAATGTTAATAATCCTTTGTCTTATAGTGCCTAAAACTTATTTTTATCACACTTATTAAAATGTGTACAAGGATGTGGTTTCAGAAAGAATGCTAGACTATATCTTTTACATTTAACAAAAAGTTCTTTGGAGCTAGTGCCCTTGGGATGCCTGATAATGAAAGTCAGAAGTGTGTTAAAAATCTAATTTAGAAAGACTTCACCAATTTGGTAAATAGAAAAATTCTGAATAGTGAATCTGGTAGCAAATATACATTTATTAGACTTTTGATTGGTTATGGATATGTGCTGAACTTTATGAGTGAAAGCACAAATATCAGAACATATTGTATTTCTTCTATCTTACATTTTTTCTTAAAGTACTTAAAACATTATCCCTTTGAACCCGCTTCACTATTTTTGCTTATTAAAGAATACAGCAATAATGGCTTTAAACTTGAAATCTTAAAACAAATCATTGGGTCCAGAGCTTTTATATTTTTTATCAAGTTTTATATTGACCAAAGAATAATAATATGCACTTTTTATTTTTATAGCGCTAAATCGTAAAGAAAACCAGGCAAAGCCCTGAGATTCCTTTTGAAATCAGGCTGATTTTTTTTTTTCAATATATAGAGAAGCTGAAGAAAAAAAAACTTGGAGTTTAGGATTTTCTAATGTATATAATCACATATTCTGTGTCCACCACTGTCCATCTTTCTGCCTCCAACACCATTACTTAGAACAAACACCCAACATCCCCCCAACAATATATGTACTTCAAATATCATACCTAAAATATAAACTCAGTCCTAGGATTAAGTACTAGACATTCTTATGTAGTCAATTAGAAAGACCTATGGTTTCTAATGTCGAGAGTTTACAACCTGGTGTGTTTCAGCTAATTTTAATTCTTTTAGATGTCTTGTACACAAATTACTTGATTACCTCCTACATCTCTCTTAATCTGGGTTACTGAACATAATAATAAGGTTTGCTTTTTTTAAACCCATTCATCATTCCAGTCTTTTAGCACTTCACAAACAGCTGGTGGCAAACAGTATCACTGACATTCTTTTAGAGCTCTTTGGATGCTTTTTCTTTCTTTCTTTTTTTTTTTTAAATCATCCTTACTGTCATGAGAATGAATAAGGAAGGAAAAAAGAAGACCAGTTTTTGTTTAATCCATGGTGATCAAAAGTTCTCAATAATAGTATGGACTGATTCTGACAGTGACTTACTTGTATTTGTAAAATATCTGAGGTTTGCTATACTCCACATCTCCCCGGCCCCCGCCCCTCCTATCCTTGATGGAAACAAATTTTTAATTTAGCCAGACTATTTCATTCATGTTTTAGAGGACTACTCTCTAGTTCTTTTGCCTTCATCATCATGGGGACTGCCTATCAGTTCTGTACTACATTTGATTTGTAAAAGATTCCTAACTTTTCCTAAAACTGAGCAGACTCCTTAATTAGTCATAAACATATTTTGGTTTTGTTTCAGTGTTAATCAAATACATATATAATTTTAGGATTATAAATCTATAAGGTCCTTCTTTAAATGAGTATAGTTCAAGTGTTTCCAATAAGTTCTGTTGTCCTTTTATATTCTCACTTATTATTGAACTCCTTTTTAGTCTAAATCTCTCCCTTCTTTCCTTTTCATCGTTACATTTATGTCAAAATAACTTTCTGGGACTACATTTTTTGCTGTCTCTGAATACACTCCTAGGGCACGTGTTTGCATCTAGTGTTATAATTTATAACTATTTTTCTGGCACTTTATTCTGACTCTGAGACTACTCTGGATTCTCAATATGGATGTGTTTAAAGGTGACGGAATTTATTTGGAACTAGGGGAGATTGAAAAAAGCTAAAACGACTACAGTTACAGGTGGTGAGTAGTCTTGGATAAAAGCAATGAAAGTACGTTGAGGTTTCATAAATGTTATCGATAATGTTCAAAGCAGCACTGCTGTTCTTTTCTGAAGGTCAGAACTCTCATAGTTTTAGTCAGTCTTTGATATTAAAACTCAATTCTCTGTAAATTCCACAAAACCAAGGCAATGTATTGTTATTTCAAGGAAAAAAATAAATTACAGTATCGCGAAATTATTTCCTTAAATATGGCATTGGTTCACTTTTACAAAGGTGACGTGCGTTCCTCGTACCGTGGTGCACGAACACGGTGCGCAGCTCACTTGGTTAAGCATCCGCAGTGGCGCATTGGTAAACCTTCCTCTACCTGCACTCAGGGCCGGAAGGAAGTGGGGGCAATTACCATGATGAAAATAGTCCCAATATGGACAATCCAACCTACCAATGTCATGTTACTAAGTGGAAGATTGTAAAAATTGTGCAGTAGCACATCATTATGCAATCATCCTATCATACCTATAGCAGCCTGTGTACAGAGCCTCAAAAGCACAGGTAACAGTAAAATGTAATCATATTTTTAGGAAGTGGTGAGTTTTGAGATTTTATTTCTTTTTTAATATAGTTCATTTAATTATAATTTTGTGTAATTGCATATTCAATAATGGTTATGGTTAACAGCTGGCTCGCAAGATGCCTGAAGTTTCACAGTCAGTTCCCTGAGTTGCTATGAGCCAGCTTTTGTTCACCAGTGTTAATGTATTATGGCACCAAGTCCTGTTACATGTGAGATTTATTTCTTTGATTACGGTCCTTGCCTTTGAAATGCCACTGCTTATTTTTTCTAGATAATTTGTATTATATTATCATCATCATTAATATAAACTATTTTAATAAGATGCTTAGGTTTGATAATATCCTTGTTTCCACATAAAGTAAGTGAGATATAGCTGGTCATTGTCCCTCAGAAGCCTGAAACCCAAGATACATAGTACTAGTCCTGAAAGAAATAGAAATATTCAAAATATGAACATTGGTAAATGACTAAGTTAAAATTTTGTATTTGCCCAAGTTTAGGTAAGGAAAAGATGTTCCCTTCCATTCTGATTGGTCCAGTAATGCCTTTGGTGGATGAAAATAATATTTTCTTGAGCCCTGCCCCTTTCTCTTTCAATTTTTATACAAGTAGATAGTGATTTTGGAGGCGTCTCCCTACATTCCAAACAGGAAAACAGTATTAGTCATGATACTGCCAGATTAGCTTCAGCGAGCAAGGGGAGCTCCCTTAGTATGCCCAGGATGGACTTCTGAGACACTAGGCAGAGAAGAGGAATGTTGGGGACTTGCTAGCAAATAATAAAAGGAGCAGGGGTTTCCTTTTACTAGAGAAAAAGCTCTGCAGACTGGTCAGAGTTGACAGTGAGATGCTGGCCTTGCCACCCTGATTCCAGAACCTATGAATTTCTCTCCTGTTACCAACAAAGAGTGCTTGGTAGTGATCCAGGCTCTCTCCCAAGAGAGGCATTCTACAGAGATGTTCTAACCTTTTCTATGATTAGGTCATTAGAGAACTTATTAGCTAAACCTGCCCAGAAATGCATTTCCAGAACTGTATTTTAATATTTTCATTCTTACTGAGAACAGTTATCAGCAGCAGTTAAATAAATAATATTTTTCCTACTTTATATTTTGTACCCTTGTATTATAACTAATGTGATTAATTAATTTTTAGAGTTTACTAACAGGAGTATATTTCTTTCCCTTACAGCACATTTATTTCCTTTTTCTAAGATTATAAACCTATGTAACATATTAATCCTCCCATTTTTGTCTTGGGGACCAAGAATTGAAAGTTAAATTTAATAAATCTGTGTTTACAAGTGTGACTGAGACTTGTTTCCTAATCACTTTACATGTTTGATTTCTCTCTCTTTTTGTATCTATGCCATTATTTATAAGCAACTTCAAATCTTCTAACAGAAGGTAGGGCATACATTAGAAACACTTTCGTTCAAAAGCTGTTAATGGAAAAAGTAGTAGTAATATTTGTGATACAATCTATGGCAAGCTGGTAGGTATTGTTGGTTATCTGTAATCTTAATTGCCATTCCCAGTCACCATTCTCTTCTCCACAGCTTCCTCTACCACTGTGATCCCATGATTTGGGGTATGACATGATGGACCCGTTATGTTCAGAAACACATGATGCGATCGAGTGGTTATGTTCAGAAATACTGTTATCTGATATTTCACAGGGAGTAATATGGCACTGCACAAATAAGGCAAGTATAAGTAGCACCTCGGATCACCACAGTTGGAAGAACACTGATCGAGCCTAGAAAAGGCCACAAGCATCCAGTACATGTATCAGAGAAAAGAATTTCACCACCCCAAGACTGAGAAGCTTGGCCACTTCTTCCTCTGAATATCTCAACATACACGATTCGTGTGAAATTGGGGTGCCTGGCACATAGGTAACTGTTAGGATCCTTTATTCTCATTGGCAGAATTAGAAATGCACAGTGAGACTAACCAAGGAAGCAGCAGCCCAACACAGTTGAAAGTTGTTGCATTACATGTCACACAAGTCCTTGCGAAGCCTAGCAGGCGTGTTATCTTTCATACTATCCCATTCCTGGGTGGTGTTTGTGGTCACCGTGTTAATATAGTTGGTATGGTGATTTCCAGTTTCTGGTCTCATGTATACAAATCCAGGTACTATGTTTTGAAGAGCCAGATGCCTCTGGTCAGACTATATTTAGATATATTTGCATTGTTCTTTGACCATACTCATTTTACGCTATTCATTAGATTAAAAAATTATACTGTAGAAGCTTTTACAGGAAAATAAAATGCTCTGCATATTATTAATAGTTTAACAATTTACAAAGAGTTATGGTATATTAGAGAAATTTTTCAAATAAAATATAGTTAATTTTATAAGAGTCAAGGTGTAACATTCTGTTCTTTTTTATATTTAAATAGACTACTGAAATACTCATATTCCATTGATGAACAAGTTTATTATCTGAAAGAAAATCTAATCAGTTCGAAAAACATCTTGCACAATGAGGAGCTAAATATGTCTCATTTTGCATGGTTTTGTTATTGTATTATGCTGTTCTCATAAAGGAAAGTTATTAAAATAAATATTATACCAGGAAAGTACACCTGTAAATAATACTGACTTACTGGAAAAGTACATTAAATGTAGATACAAAGAAGAGAGCTTGGACAAATACATTAAGATGTATTAACTTATAAACAGATATCACTTTCACTGCTCTAGGTAGTTTATTTGACTTCCCTTATTTGTGAAATAAGTATATTTCATATTAGTATATGAGACATCTTAAATTTCTGAACTTTTTAAAATGGAATTTATTGCCATATCAGGGTTTCTACAACAGGAGAGTTTTTTTGGAAGAATGCCATTGGCCCAATGAGATAGGAGAAGTGCTCTCTACAATTTGAAAACACATTTCTTTAGGTGACTTAAAAGGCTAAGGAGGCCATTCTAAAATTAATGTAATTCTCTTGGGAGATACTTGCACATTCAAAGATACTAAATTATCTCTGATATGTTCTATATGGAATTGCTAAGTTTTGACTCATAAAAACTCCATGCTGGGTTACATTTCTATTTGTATTTGTGCTTATTTACTAGTTTTATTTACGCTGAAAGAGGTTTCCATTTTTATCTCCACCGTAGTACTTAAGAGTGAAATCACTTGTTCCTACACTCATTTTGCAGAGCTATCCCTTGTATGAATCTGTTTGTGATTTGCATTTGTATTCATGGAGTCCTGCCTGGGAAAAACCCTCCATTTTTCCTGGAGGGTTTTGGGGGAGGAATGAAATTTTTGTGTCTGTTCTCCTAACAAAATATGGTGAAGTACTTATCACAAATTGCCCATTTTATTCTACATTTACATATTGCATCATACTCTACTGGTTTGTGAAACCTGTACAATGTATGAAATCCTTATTTCATCTCTCACAGGGCCCACCACAGTGTTTGGGGCAGGAGACGGAAATAGAAGTTGACACTTAAATTTCTCAGTAAAATTGGACCTACAGTGCTGCAGAGTGAGATAGGCTTAGGAAGCTTTCTAGTTTCTTGATAGGCTGGATTGAACTCTTAGAAATGACAAGTGAAATTGGGGTGTGAGGTGAGATGGGATAAGTCTAGTCTCTAGAATCTAAGCAAATATAGAAGGTTGGTTTGTCTCCACTGCAAAATTTACTATTGGTAACTGCTGTGTTCTTTTTTCTCTTATTAATGTTTTCTTCAACAGTTGATGAAATTAATTTCAATAATTAAAACTGTTGCCTTAATTATTTTACTTCTGTTTCTTCCTTTATACTTTGTTCTGTATGAATTGATACAGTTCTAAATATGTTTATTCCTTTTCTATTTTTGTCTTTACTGCTTTTCTTTTACCTTTTCCTTTGTTTATTTATGCATTAAATTGAAAGTTTGTAATTCTGCTTCATGCTGTTGCCCTTTCTTTTCTCTCTCTCTCTCTCTTTTTTTTGTGTGTTTTTTGTTTTTGTTTTTGTTTTTATCTTGGCACTGTACCTACTTGTATGTGCAAAATTAATGTCACAGAACTTTACATGAAGAATTGGTTAAAATGGCAAATTTTATGATGTGTATATTTTACCAGAATACAAAAAATATATTCTTTTTGATAACACACTAAAAATGTTCTTTAGATTAATGGCTTTTGATATAGCATATAGTAAATCTATCAGAGATGGAAACATAGTACAGTCTTGAGTACAATGATTGCTAGCCTCACACATCCTCACGCAGTGAGTTCGTAGCAGAGCTATTACTCCTTAGTGCTTTAGCAGGTGGGGATGTTTTTCTCCAGCCTCAAACTATTTTCATCTCCCTTACAAACTAATGTTTATATAAGTCCTTTCCCCTTTTGTACAATTTCTATTATGGTCCTTATTGACTCTTGTAGAGAGATTTTGCCTGGCAGTATTTATTTTGTTCGATATTGGTTTCTTTTTTTTTTTTTTAATCTTTTTTCAGACATATGTATATATCTATGAAACTATCACCACAATCAAGGTAATGAATATACCCATTTTTCCAAATGTTCCCATAAGCTGTTTTATAATCCTTCCCTCATGCACCGTACTAGCTCACCCATGAACTGCATTCTATCACTATATATTAATTTGCGTTTTCTAGATTTTTGTGTAAATGGCAGCGTGCACCATATACTCTTTCATGTCTGGCTTCTTTTACTCAGTACAGTTATTTTGAGATTCATTGATACCGAAGTCTCCATAAAGTACTTCACTTATTTTTATTACTGAGTAGTATTCCTTATATGGATATATCACCATTTGTTTATTCCCCTGTTGATGGATATTTGGGTTATTTTTAATTTTTTACTATTATAGATAAAACTACTATAAGTATTTGTATATAAATTAACATATACTTTTATTTATCTTGGGTAAATATCTAATAGTAGAGTGGCTGGGTCATATTATAACTAGCTATTTAAAATAACAAACTGGTTCTAGAAGTGATGGCACAATTTTACATTCTACCAGTATTGTATTCAAGTTCCATTTGCTCTGCATCTTTTGCTTTGTTTTATTTTTGTTTTTTGCTCTGCATCTTCATCAACATTTAGTATGTTTAAGCTTTTTAATTTTAGCCATTGTAATAGGTGTAGGTTATAATTTCTCATATTACTAATGATGTTAAACATCTTTTCTTATATTTATTTGCCGTTCATATATCTTCCTGAGTGAAGATTCTGTTCAAAAGTTTTCCCCATTTATTTTGTTGGGTTGATTGTTTTCTCATTGAGTTTTGATTTTTCTGTATATATTCTGGGTCCAAGTCTATATCTGATATATGATTTGATAATACTTTAGTCTATAGCTTATCTTTTCATTCTCTTAAAAATACAAGAATACAAGTTTTGATTTTCATGAAATTCAGTTGATCGATTTATTCTTCTATGGGTCATGCTTTTGGTGTCATAACTAAAAAACCTTTGCCTAATTCCAGGTTGCAAAAATTTTCTTCTATATTTTCTTCCAGAAGTTTTATAGTTTTAGCTTTTACAATCAGGTCTGTGATCCATGTTGAGTTAACTTTTCTATAATGGGTGAGAGATAGGTCCAAGTTAACGTTTTTGAACATGGATATCCAGTTGTTTCATTACCATTTTCTAAAAAGACTACCCTTTCTATACTGTATTGCCTTTGGGCCTTTTTGAAAATCTGCTGTCCATACACGTGTGGGTTTATTTCTGAACTCAAAAGTGTCTTGATTACTGCAGCTTTCTAATAATATTAGTCTTAAAATTGGTGTTAGTCTTCTAACTTTGTTCCTTTTTTCAAAACTGTTTAAACTATTCTAGGCCCTTTGCATTTTTATAAAATCAGCTTTATCAAATTCTGCAAAAGTCTTCTGGGAATTCGGTAGGATTATGCTGTATACATAGTCAACTTTAGGGAGAATTTGCATCCTAACAGTGTTTAGTCTTCCAACCCAGAAGAAGGTATTTCTCTCTGTTTATTTAATTTTTCTTTAATTTTCCTCAGAAATTGCTTGTGATTTTTCACATCACTTACCTGATTTATACCTAGGTTTTTTGTATTTTAATTCATTGTAAATCATATTGTTTAATTCTAATTTTTAATTTTTTGTTTCTAATATATAGAAATACAATTAGTATTTAATGATCTTGTCTGCTGCAGCCTTGCTAAACTCACTGATTAGTTGTATGTATATTGTTTTCTATTGGATTTTCTAGATTGTTTTGTTGTCACAAGGAGAACTTTTTTTTTTTCTTTTCTCTTTTGTATCTATGTGGGAAGATGGTTGTTAACCTATTGTGGTAATTATTTTATTTCACAATATGTGTAAATCAAACCACTGAGCTATCTACCTTAATCTTATACAGTGGTGTATGTCAATTATTTCTCAACAAAACTGGAACAAAATTAAGTAGGTTTCTTTTAGATTTTAAAAAAAAATTGCTGGGTTGGACTAGAGCATTGCTCAGTCTAGGTCTAACTTCCTCACTACTGAGCCTTGAACTTTCTGTGTACTCTGCCCAGTTCTCTGTGAATTATAAAGTATTTCAGTCTGCCTGCTGGAGGAAGCACTCTTCTTGACCTTATGTGTCAGCTGGCACTGTTATATCTAACCCTTTCAGGTCATTTCCTAATAGACATGTGTTGATCAATACTCAGATGAATATTTGAGGGGGATCTTCTGCAGATCTCTGGAGTCATTTCTTGATGCAGCTCCCTCTTTTTTCTTATGAACTCTGCCTGCTTCGGACTCCTCAGACTCTCAGCCCCATCTCCGGAACACAAGAAGTCTGTTGGGTTTCACGTTGGACCCATCTCCCTGATCTATAGCCTGAAAAGTCTCTCAGAGTAGTAAACTGAAGCAATTATGGGTTTACCATGTTTGTTTCTTGTGTCCTAAGTATCCTTCATTGCCTGATGAGTAACTTGAAAATTGTTTTTTTCCCCCTATATTTTGTCTGTTTTTATTTGTATTGTTTCAGGGAGCAGATTAAATATCTAGTCCCTATTACTTAATCTTGGCTGAAGTGAAAGTCTACTTGGAGTATTTTTTTAAAAGGGTGAAATTGGCGTATGAAGGTGTACTCCAAAACTATCTCTTTTTATCGATCAGTGCAGGTATATTCTAATGGCACAAGCTGCTTACTGCTGAGAATAATTTCACCAGACAGGTATGCATCTGCTTAAACATTCATCAGCCTCATGGATAGATTGTAGAATGACTTATTTGGCAAAGGCTTTCAAGTGATTATGAATCCAAAAAGTATAGTAGCAAGCATAAACCAGTAGTTTTTGCCACAGGAAGAGAGCATGGAGTAAAAGAAATTGCATTTTATGGTCTGACTTTCATTTAAGAAATGCATGACCTTGGGAGCATTATGTATCGTTTACCTATAATTATCAGTTCTCCTAGAAGTAAGTGAAAATTTTGGTTTAATCAGTTTATGAGTACAAATGAAAGTAGATATTAATTATTCACACTGATTTCTCACAAGAGATAAGAAAATTTTTAAATGTGAACTGTGTTTTTTTTAAATAAGGTTTATAAAAACATTGAGCTTTGTAGATATCTAGAATACAGTTAAGTATTGTTTTTATATTTATCTGAGTAAAATGCTCATGTAGTTTCAATGATTCCTATGGGGTGTTCATACAATAATTACAATTTTAAGTAGTTCGTATATCTCAAAATGTTATCATTGCATATGTTAATGCTATTCTAAATGCAGCTGTAAAAAGAAATATGAGCAAAATTATTAAATAATTACCAGAATGAAGTTGAATTAATAGGTGTGACATCCAATTATAACTTGCCCCAAGAGAAATATTAAATGAAGGTTGAACATTTCAGCCTCAGCTAAGACCCTTGTTTGTGCTAACTTAGACTAGGTAGGATTCATAATGAGGAAAGGATTCTTTAGTAGTATTTCTTGCTATTAGTATCCTGATATAACAGAACCTATGTTTTATGTATGTAGATTGAACTATCAATTGGAAGATCACTCTTTTATTTAAAAATCTCGCTGTTTTCATGAGAGAATATGCGTAAGTGCATTTTAGGACTTGTTAAATTTAAATGAGCTAGAGTGAGAGGTTATAGATAAGCAAGAGGATTGGCTAGAATGATCCATGTGGTAATAAATTAGAGTTGGAGACATTTGTATGAATCCATGTTTAACTTAATATAGATACAGACAGATAGTATTTATACACACAAATACACATTTCCTTATTGTGGAAGCTGAGAGCGCCTAGAGCAACATACCAGTAGTGACAGGCACTCCTAACACCCAAATTTTGGTTTCTAATATCATATTCAAATAAAAGGAAGCACGGGTTCTTAGAGAAATGACTGATTTTAAGCCTGGAACTGCTAATATAAAAAAGAGCCTGGAGCATCTTGTAGTGCCAGAAAGAAAGTAAAATATTTACAGTGCTCCAAAAATCCCATAATGATGAGTATGTCACATGGACACTGGGGCCAAATGAGACTCCCAAAGGCCAAAGGTGGAACAATTTGAACAACAAAATAAAAATGTGTTTTGGAAATATAACTCACAGTAAAAAATAAGTAACCGTGAATCTATACTGATATAAATGAATAGGGAATCAATCAATAAATAAATGAGTAGAAGTACGATCACCTATGCAGAATTCCAACTCATTTAACATAGACGTTTAGCCAAGGGGATGAAGCATAAGAAGCCTTTCCTTCTTCATGTGGGCTATGCATAGTGACTTCTTTCTAAATGGGAAAAAAAAGAGTAAACATACAGTGAAGCAAACTGACAAACACTACCTTAGTCAGGTGGTCAAGATCAGCAGTGGCAAGTCTTGTTGGTAGTACATGCCCCTCATATGATGTCATGAGAACATCACTTTACCTCTGTGGTCTTCTTTCTCAAAATTTATAAGCCCAGTCTAATCATAAGGAATACTTCAGATGAATCCAGAATAAGGGGCATTCTGTAAAATACCTGACCAGTACTCAAAGCTGTCAAGATCATCAAAAACAAGGAAAGTCTGAGAAATTGCCATAGCCAAGAAGAGCCTAGGGAAACGTGAAAACTAACTATAATCCTGGATGGGATCCTGGAACAGAAATAAGACATTAGGTGAAAGCTAAGGAAATAGGAATAGAGTTTGCACTGCAGTTCATAATACTATGTCACATTGGTCCATTAATTGTGACAAATGTACTATCTTAATGTAAAATGTTAATAACAAGAGAGATTGGGTGTAGGGCATATGGGAACTCTGTCTTATCTTCACAATGTGTTTGTAAATCTAAATCTATTCTAATTTTTTAAAAGTATTTAAACATTTCAGCTTATTTTAGCAGTTAATGAGTTTAGGGTAGAATAAAATATAAGCAGTCTACAAATGGACTTTAAAATTCAAATTTAATAATATACAATAATGAATAATATAAATAAATAATAATAAATAATAACTATTTGATTGGATTTTTATATCTATCTATATAATAAACATCTCTCTTAAGTTGTTGCACAACTCGTTCCCAGTTATTTTGGGTTGAATGCAACACCCCTGACCCTTTTTCATTGATGGTACTGCGTAAATACTGAGAAGAAATGAGGAAAACAGATTTAGCTCATTAAAAGTTGTCTCATGCTGTGTAATATGGAACATATTTTTTTCCTACTAACTTCCTTGATTGAGAACAAAATATTTAAGCACTTTTAGAGAAGCATTCTACCATAATGGAGCAACCATTTGAAATAGCCTTTGCAAGTGCTAACTTTCTTCATTTTTAAGGCAGAAGTATTAATTAGCCACATATTGATAAACTCTCCCCTTTAGTTCCATCCACTCTCTGTCAACATTGCTTTATAATCCTCATCTCCTTCTGAAAGAATGGAAGTTACCAGATTTTAAAGTTTCGGACACATTTCATGTTTCTATTTTCCTACAACCAACTTTTCCTGTAGTTTTATCTTTACTTTTGTTCTCTGCTACATAACAGTATGTCTTTTTTGCAGATTTGTTATAGGATAGTCAGTCATCTTGGTGCATAGCCCTTATATTAAACTCTTCTTGAATTGTCCTTATTTGAGTGAATCATAGGCTTCCTGACTGGCACATTCAGAAAATCAGAACTATAAGAACCTTATCATTTGATGTTCCTCCCTCCTCATTTTACAAGTGATGAAAATGAGACCAGAGAGAGTTCAGCTTTTCCTTAATGGTAATGACTGGTCTAGAATCTGGACATGCCAATTTCTACTTTTCCTAGTTCTCATTTCCCATTTGCTTTGACATTATGTAAATATATTACTTTTTTAGTTTCTAAATCCAAGGCTTCTGAAGCTGAGGCAATAACATTCCAGCATTCAGCTTTTGAGCATGTGGAAATAAACAAAGACCACCCAAATGGGAACAAACAGAGGGTGTTTATTCAGAGCTTGTTATAGCAAGAGTCAACCATCGTGACTTTTATCTGGCAGAGAATCCAAGGCAGACAGGGAAGTGAGAAAGCTCTATGGTGGTATAAGTTCTGTATATACTGTGACTGGAGGTTGTTGGCATGGTGAAGCTGGAGGTGAGCTCAGCAGGAATGAGACATTTGATTTGATTGGTTGAGAGCATATCTGGTCTTCTTTGGTTGGTCCTGAATTGAAAGCAGGAGCAAAAAAATATACAGAAGCTGGTAATCACTGTCCAAGTCTTGATGGTTCTGGGGTGATAGCTGCAGAGTTTGTGGATCAGAGTTGTATTGTCGTATATGGTGCAGCCATTTTCTGTTTGTATAGTCAGTCTCTTGAACATGAAAAAGAATCAGTTTGCTCTCAAGCTTTCTTATTCATCATCTGAAGGAACTGAGGGCCACTGAGTGGCCCCCACTGAATATAGCACATTAACTATAGATTGCTCTAGGTCAGTTCAGCAAATCTAGAAGAAGGTGTGGCCCTCTGGAGGTTGTGATGATGGAACATAGGGACAAATTTGGCTTACCTTGGAGCAGTTCTGTTGACAGTCTGCTGGACTGACGCAAATAGGAACTGTGTTTGCAGTGTTTGGGGTCACACATATTTATTCGTTAGGGGTGTGGTTTTGGCATAGCTGACTTTTTGCATAGGAGCTTTGTCAGCCATTAATGTGACTAGGACACAGCTTTGCCGGCTCTTTTGTTATGTGGGTGGCCGCAGAATTACTGGTGAGAGCCAAATGGGAAAATTTTATTTTCATCTGAGAATCTAGAGTTGGGAAGTGGCAACCATGTGTGAGTCAATTATCAAGTGTAGATGAAATCATAAGTTCTGACAGTTATCTGCTGAAGCTGGTATGAACTTTAGCCATACACTTGAAAAAGGTCCTGACTCCATCTCATCCTCATCCAGATGAGGATATTGGAATGCTGCTCTCAGGAATGCGGTAGTTGGCGGCTGCCATTCTCATGCATTCTTGATTCCTGCTCAACCTAGTTTTTTATTTTTTGTTGTCAATGAATCATTTCCTTCTTTCACAACATCTTGTGTACTTTAGCATGAGATAGGCTACGCAGTCAAGCTACAGGGTTAACTTTCTTAAACCCACTCCCATTAAAGTTGCTAAAATGACTTCACTTTTAGCATTTTTGCTACTTTTAAAGAAATTCCAGGCATCTCAAGTTAAATGGGAAATTTAATTTTGGGGAGAAGAGGAGAGGAGCCTCTGAAATTACATTTCATAACTGACTGTAGCCTTGAAGGATATTATTCAGGTGGGGTGCAAAAGGATCTGACCCTCACGTCTCCTGACATGTGTTAGGCCTCTGGGCTGAAATTGTTCTACCTTCATAACTAGCGTTACATGCTCTTATTGTGGAGCAGAAGCATTGGTCTTCCTTGAGACTTAATAATCTATGTAAACTATTGATTTAATATGGGTCCTACTGCAGCCCCTATTCCTTTCCAGCAGTTGGTAGAGGCAGAGCTTCCAAGCTGTCAAATTGGAGTAAGCCGGGTTTTAATTCCATTCCATTTGGTGAATGAATTCCATCCATTGGCCTGTGAGCTACTATGAGCAAAAGTTGAATTTTATCTTTACATACCTATGGACTACTTCAGCAATTTACATATAGAATATATTCAGATGTTTATTGTAAAGGGTTACCTGTTATAACTGTGATATAAAAGTGTTAAAAAATTGATAAATAGAATTTTTCCCTTAGAAATAGATTTTTCTTTATTTCTCAACCTATTTCTACAGATACTATGTGAGAAAAATATCTTTACATAAAAATTAAGATGTCTATCATTTTGCTGTAGTTTTCTTGAAAGTTCTGTTCTCCTACCTTGGTTGTTGTCCCATAATGTGAGGCTCATTGAGTTTTCTGGTGATTGATCTCATGTGGAAATAAAAGAACTAAAAAAGTATGAGTCTTTATTTGTGTAAAATTCGAATTAAGCAATGATGCATATTTATAGTTGATGAAATGTTGTGTACTGAACTAATGTTAGAAATTCTGCACTGGCAACATCATGCCTTATTTATTTACAGGTTTTTATAAATCCATATAGTGGTAGAAATGCATGAAATTGCAATATATAGGAAACTTTTTATTATAGAGAGAAAATCTGGTGACAGAGGTGAGGATCTATTCGTGTATTTCATGGAAATATTAATTTAATTGGTTTCCTTTAAGACTTTTGTAAAAATGACAGTGATAGTTAATAGAAGTCAGAAGATAGCTCATGCTTAGTTAGAGATCTGGCCTTCTCTTTTGTTAATGAATGACTTCAAAGCTAAAATTTGCATTAAGAACATTAATGTGATAATTTTAAAAGTACTCATTAGCCTAACATTTTTAGAATAACAAAACCAAATTCTAGTGAAGTAGAGACATGTGGAAGAACAGTGGTAGATATTAGGCAAAAAATAATCTAATCACAATAAAAATATGCTTTTACTTGAAAATCTGTCAAAAGGAATTCCAAGTATTTCAAAAATGCATGTTAAATGTGCTTTACTACAGTTTGAAATAGATTAAAATTATATGCAAATTAATGCAAATCATGTGGCTTGAAGATTAAGTTTTGAAGTGCTATCTTCATTCCCTGGAGTAAATGGCTGTTGAAGAATAAAAGTATAAATATCTGACTGACTGGCTGGCTGGCTGGCTGGTGGGCTGAATGAATGAATGAATGATTGAAACTTTTCTCACTTTGAAAGCCGTTAAATATTCTTCTTTGCCAGAGGGTCATTTTTTGATCATACTTAAAGTAGAGTCAAGAAAGTGGGAGGTTGTAACCCCAAGCTTAGCCTAATCAATCCAGTTCAACCCTGCGAAGACCTTTTGCCCCAGAATGATGCTGGTCTGGTATAGAATTCCTAAACTTAGTGCATCCGAACCCCACAGGGAGGAGGCCATTTTCTTAGCACCCATCCATTTAGTACTGATCTATTGAACACCTACTAGGAGCCGGGCATTGTTTTAGATGCATCACCAGTGACCACTAAACATCATTTGTTACTGTTTTTGCCACCTATTCTTTCTGGAAATTTCCTTTTCCCTTGGATTCTGCCATATTTCATTTTCCTGGCTTTCCTTTTACTTCTGTGAAATTTGATTCATTTTCAATCTCCTTTTCCAAACTTGCCTTGGGAGTTCCCTGAGGCTCAGTTTTTGCCCTCTGTTCTTTCTCTGCTCTGGTGATTTTTAACCCTGGCTATATGATCACAACCTCTGGAGTGAGGCCCCAAACATGGACACATTTAAAAGCTCCATAAGTGATTCTGATGTACAGCTAGAGTTGAGAGCTATGTTTTGTTCTGAAATCCAGGGAGTTGTTTGTGTCTCAAGACTTCACTTTCGTCTGTCCTGATTAGTGTCACACCAGTATCTGCTTTCACTTAAGTGCCTGTTCTGTGCCCCTGGCTTGCCACGAAGATATTTCTATTTAGAGATGTCATTTTTCTGCTTTGTCTCCAAAATATCTTTACCTCCTGATTTCTTTTTATTTTTTAATTCTAATTCAAACATATTGATCTTTGACTTTTCTTCTTCTATTCAATATCTTTAGCATATTATGATCAAATTAACTCTGATGAGGCTAGTATTAACTACTCACTTGCCTCAAATGCTGTTGGCTTTCTGTTGACTACAGAGTCAAATTACAAATTTTTATGAAATAAAAAACTTCAAAAATCTAGACCCACAGGTTAACTTCGTCACAGAATATCTGTTTTAACCTTTTGTAGGAGGGTCTTCGCATTCCCACATTCTGCACAAAACCTTCCTTGACTTTTCCAAGACTTGGCTACCTTTCCTTTCCAATTATTTACAGTATAGTACACCAGATTATGTAATTCATTAATGTTTGGCCATCACCTAGAAGACAAACTTCTGACTGATCTTGTCCTGAAACCTAACTGTGAATATGCAATTCTTTTTGTTTATCAGAGACATTTTTTAATGAATCAGGAAAGCTGATCAGACATGAGTTATATATTATAGCAGCAATTTGTAAAGAATGGAGATGTTAAAAGCAGAAAGCCTATTCTAAAACATTTTTTACCCGTATATAGTCAACCACATTTACTGAATGGTCATTATATGCTAGGATATTATTTATTTCTGTTATCTGATTTCATTTCATCCTTATGTAAAATAAATTAGTATTATCTGAATTTTAAGATGAGAAACTGAGGCCCAGCAACATTAATCCACCTTCTTCATAGTACAGGCATGACTGGGATTCCAGTTTGGGTCTTCAGGGAACGAATCTGGTTCTTTGTCTCTTTAACTCAGTTAATATGTTTTAGGAGTGGGGCACAGCGATTGCACATTTTTATTTGATCAACACTTTCCTTTCCTGAAAGTGAACAGGATAGGTAGTTATCAAGGTGTTAGTAAATAAATGAAAAATGAGAAGAATCATAGAAGAATTTCCAACCACCAAAGGCCCTCTTTTTCTGTCCCAAGCAGAAGGGCTACCCCTGGCGGAGCAGCCGCTTTTCACATTGGTTTGTTAGAGTTTTTTAAACAATGCATTGTTTAGAGGAATGATTCTAAACATGTTCTAAAATAATCTAGCAAACGAATGTTCTAAAAAAACTATTATGATGAACGTGGGTTGGAATTCTGCCATTTTTATTGATGAACATTTCAAGTCTATGTAGACCAAGTATATTTCCTTCCAAAGGAGGGATCAATTTTCCCACTGCTGTCTCTTTGAAATGGGAAATGAGGCTAGTGTTTCCACAATGGCTGTTGTCCAGCTGACAATGACTTCCTGTCCCAATTTTCAGCGCATGGGAGACCACGGAGAAGGTCGTTAGAAGGAAGCAGGGCACGTCCCTGGGACAACTGCTGTCTCATTGGGTCTGTATTATATGTGCGAAATATATTTCCTAATCAGGATTTGGTGGGAAAGTGATGTTTAGAATAAAAAATTCTAGCTATCTTTGCTGGAATATACCTATTATACTTTAAAAATGATAACTATTATTATCTAAATAACAGTAAATTGAATTCTTATACTCACCATTTGAATTATTAATTGAATAAATTACAGGCTTTAGATATCAAGGTAACCAAATTCTGTTGTCTGAACTCGTCTTCATTTCCTAAATGTAGCCCAATAGCTTTGTTTTCTTAGATGCTGTGTAATTTAAAATTTTTACTTGAACTTTGCTATGAATAGAAAAATTAGGAGTAGGAAACTGTACTTCAAAGGGAAATGTAATTTTATTCTTTGAGCTACAGAGCTGAGATCAAAAGCATTTGAAAGGTGACCTGGGTGGCCATTACAAGTAATTGGAAAAGAAGTACAATTTCTTATTACTACGTCTAAAAATGAGGACAACATTCTTTAAATATCAGATTTATATAAAAACTTGCACAAACTCAATCCACATGCTTAATTGGAAGCTACTATAAAGACATTTCATTGTTTTTATAACTTGTGTTCAGAAATAAAACTGCTCTTATTTAAGCATCACATAGCAGAAATATTAAAATCAAGTCTAGAATAGAGGAAAAGTAGAAAATGGTGATGTGCCATAGATACATAAGAACAGAGTTTGATTGCAGTTAGAGGGAAACTTTTTTTTTTCCTGTACCCGAACCAAATCTACTGAGTCGACTTGGCTTATTTTTGTTCATATTGGCAGCTAAAGAATGGATTGCATTTTAGGTAAAAGCCTTCTCACTGTAGTGGCTCATTTCAGAGTTCCTTCTTTGTGGTAATGGCACCTTGCTATTTGAGAGGAAACTATTCCAATCAACAGGGGTACATGGATCTTGTAAAAGAAGCTTTCAGAATTTATTTTTGCTACAATATAAATAAATTGTATTGAATATGATTCGTCACACTGGTTCTTTGGACTACTGAGTATATGTAGATATTAATTTAGAAAGCCACAAGTGGAGTATCCCATTGTCATTTTAATGGTATTAAAAATTACTAATTATATTCTAGACTATCTAGATGACTTTTTATAAGTGTACTTCCACAAGATGTCAGTGAACATCCTTGCTGTCATGTTTAGAATTGATTCAGTGGTAGTTGATTTTCTGTATGGACAAGAGTTAATCATTCAAATACAGCAAGTGAGGGTATATTGAATCACCTCATGGCACAAGCTTTGTCAGCATATACTGTTTTCATGTTGAAAGTATTTGACTTTCACAGGAGGGAAGAATGTATATACCACACACTAAAAGAACAGCTAGAACAAAAGCATTAGGGGTATGGCATTTCATACCATACTTGGGAGTCGTTTGTGTGTGTGGAGGTGCAGTGGAGGTTAAGAGAAGACTGGTGGGGGTGTTGAGGTGAGAGTTACCTGCAAGAATAAGTGGATTCTAGGTTGTGGAGAATGCACTGGGTGTGAGCAGTGGGGAACCACTCGAAGTCTCGGACTGGGCTATGACACAGCATGGCTATATTCTAGAAGGCCGGCCGGCCGGCCTTCCTTCCTTCCTTCCTTCCTTCCTTCCTTCCTTCCTTCCTTCCTT
>NW_024351729.1:12488406-12556839 GCF_902729225.1 Pteropus medius
CTTCCTTTTCCTTCCTTTTCCTTCCTTTTCTCTCCTCTCCCCTCCTTTCCCCTCTCCTCCTCTCTCCCTTCTTTCCTTCCTTCTTTTTTCTTTTCTCTTCTCTTCTCTTCTCTTTTCTCTTTTCTCTTTTCTTTCTGTTTTCATTTCTTGCTTTTCTTTTCTTCCAGTGTAATACATTTCCTTCTCAATGACATTTCTGACTGGTAGTTACTAGTTGTCTTTCAAACAAAAACAACTCTTACTTATATAAGAAAGTATACTGGGCACTATAAAGAGAAAATGGAAAATGAAAAGCCTGGTCCCCTCATTGAAGAACTAATAGGCTTTGAAACCGAAATGCTATACAAATGTAAGTTAGCAGTATTACTGTAGGAAAAGAAAAAGCATTGTTCTAAGCAGGCAATTAGATGTAAAGAAGATTTATGGCACTGAAAATACCCTCCAACTCTAGCTTGTTACCTAACAATGCTTTCATTTATCATGAAAGATGTTGAATGTATAGTGCATGTCCTATTATGGTTTGATCATCAGGAATTTCATAGTTACATAAATGGACACCGTGTTATAGATAAATCTTGAAGAGTCTTAAGTATTTAGGATTAAATCCTTAGCACTTGATATTCACTGGCATCTTTGAATGTTATAGCTCAGGAAGATTTGAGATAACCTTCCCTTTTTCTCCCACAGTTGGCAGAAAGGACAAAAGACACTTGAGTAGCCCCATGTTACTTAGCTGCTTTGCCAGAGAACTAGAGCCCTAAATAAAGACTCTGTTTCCCCAACCACTGTTGGTAATGGTTTAATTTAACCAAAGACACGTCAACTCATATCCTCTCTGTGCTTAAACCTTTTCAATGTCTTAAATTTACCTGGAATGAAGTCTAGGGTCTTTAACATGGCCCTCAGCTCTGAGTGTCCCGGCTGCTCTGTGTCCCCAAATTCCTCACTGTCACTCTTCCCTTGTTCCCTTGCACTAATCACACGTGCTGCCTTTCCCTCCTTCCAGACTAACAAGCTCCCACATAGGGATTGTTTCACCTACGTCAACTGAACCCCACTCTTCACCTGGTGATGACATTCTTTCTGCTATCACATGAAATATTATTTCCTCAGGAAAGACTTCTTTCTTGACCTTTCAAACTAAATCAAGTATCTCTGTATTCGTAACATCATTTTTTTTCTTCATAGTAGATCTTACTGTTTATATATTCATTTGTTGCTTTACCTGTTTCTTCATCTGGTCTGTTGTCTTCATGAGCAAATATGTCAATTTTGCACTATACACCCAGTGGCCAGCACAGAATAGAAGCTCGATAAATAAAATTTTACTGTTAGGACAGAGAGAGGAGAGGGTGTTAAGGGTAACATTCAAATAATATTGGAAATAAAATAATTCATCTTTAAATAATCAAGCAAATGACTGCTGAAACAAGTTCGAATCCTGTAAAGGAGCTACATATCTTTAAGCAAGAGTAATATTACATCTCTCTGGCCATTACTAAAGCATGAGTAGAAATATAAAAAGAATTTTAATTTTGAGTAGCATGTATATTCTTATTAATTATTATCCTCATTAGGAGATCAAAACAACTCATTAAGACGAATGCATTTCTACCATGGAGCAGCATTTTGACAATTAATAGACTAAAGCTGGAAAAAAGGAAATAAGAACTAAAGCTTAAAACACAAGGAGAGGAAATTTCTCCTACCCCTATCCTCCTCCCACAGTTCAGCAACAGAGTGTCTATTAAACCAAAAGTGATCAAATTGCTTTTCCTGTGTCAGCGTGGGCTGAAAAAGACACCTGCATTTCATGAATTGATGAGTAATTGTTTTTAGTTCTGATTCTAAGTACCCTGTTGATTGCAGTAGTGTGATGTGGTTGAAAAAGCACTAGGTTTAGAGCTAGAACACCTGCATTTAAGTCCTGGTGTCACCACTTACCTTGTACATTAAACCAGGGACAAGTCACTTAACCTAATCCAGGGTGATTTTATTTATGAAATAGTACCCTGCAGGATCTTTGCATGTATCAAATAAGGTAATTACAGAAATGCTCTTGGAGAACTGTATGCAATACTAAAATGAGCTCTTTGAAGTGAGCTATATATTTGTCTATAAGTAATGCACTTTGTTCAGATGAGGGACCAACCCCCGTACCCTGCTCTGGACAAACTTATATCCCACTTGGTAGATGATATGCATGCCAAGAAATGTACTTTGATGCAGAAAGCGGCATAATGCAGGTGTGAAACAGCATCTATTTGCCCTCCCTTCTCGTCTTTTCTTTCCTCATACTTGTGTTGGAAAAGCAGTGTGACGGTTGAAAAAGGGAGATTTATTGATCTAAAGAATGAACAAGAAGTTCAATTTCGGAATAAAATACTCAATTTACCCACCCACTAATTGAAAAATTTTTTAATAATTATCAAAACATTTCTGAGAACGAAGTAAAATAAACACATGCATTTCCTAATGTATTTGGAATTAGCTTTTAACATGAATGAGCTTTTAGCTTCATTTATATTTTATCTTTTTTTTTCAGTTGACCAATTAAGGTAGTCTTAGGCTTGAGTTGGGTAATTAAATATGTAGATACTATTGTATTTATTAAAGGAGATACAGTAGATAGTATTATTTTACTGTGTTTTAGAGCAGATTATATCTCAAAATTAGAATTTTGTATCTGAAATTATGAAGCAAGTTAATCAGAAATATTAAATATATAAATTTTATTTTATGTATAACTTTTGAACCATATATGATAGCTAAAAAGATGATCATATGTATTTCTAAAATGCCTTTAAATTATACCAGAGAGCAAAAATATGGAGTGGGGGGAGTTCATATAATTACATATGTGTGAGAGAGCGTGTGTGTTTGTATGAAGACACATGAAGAAAACATAATTCTGGCACTGGTTATTTCTGGGAGGTGGGATTATGGTTAATTTTTCCTATGGTTTTTGGTTTAGAGATTTTCTATAACAAATCATATACTTTGTTGGTTACAAAAAATGTTGTAAAGGGGAATTTTTTTGTGCTATATAAAACTAAATGACTTAAAAATAATTCCCCTTGAAATTAAAGGCTTCTACAGCACCGGCATCCTTCTCCTGCTTTTATATCTCATTTTTCATGCCCGGTTAGATGTTTCACTCCCAATAACATGAGGCGTTTAATTAACATCCAGTGGTGTATGATTGGACCCCCGATGTGTACCACTTTCACATGAATTATTATAATGTAACATATATTCTAGTAATAACAATGAAGTAGTCTGGTAAATTTTCACGATTAAGACTATATAAAAGTCTAAGGTTTATGTATTTGTAAGATAGTAAATAAATGGAATGTACTTTTACAAGATGCCTCATCTTTTTGAAATCTAGACACATGTTAGAGGCTAGTATGTTTAGTTTAACATCTTTTAATAATTAAATTTGGTTTCATTGACTTAGAAGTCCTAGGAATTTTAAATGTTGAATTTTCTTCTGATAAAAATATAAAAATTGCTCTCTTTCCAAAAAGGAGCTTTACCTGAGCATGTAACGTTCAGCATTGTACTTGATGAATTTGGTTCTCAGTGAGCCTGTGAAGAAGCGCTGCTGACTCTCTTCCCGTGACAAGCACACTGCTCAGAGGAGCAGGCGACCCCCAGTCAGGCTGTTCTCTCCCTTTGGAAATTTTCGCCTGATCTCTGTTTCCTTTTAACTTTTACTCTCTTGAATACTAGTGATTGTGACTTATTTTTCTTTTAACAGATAATCTATCACATGTTAAAAGACCATTTGTCCCATTTAACTTTTTTCCCTAAGGCTTATTCCCAACACCTCACTTTCAGTTTGGTTCATTCAACACAATTATCTCGAGCACCGTGCATGAGGCATTGGGGCTTCCAAGATGACGATGATGACATCATCAAGGAGGTCATCGTATAATAAGAGACAGATATCGATATATACACACACACACACACACACACACACACACACACACACAGAGAGAGAGAGAGAGAATGAGAGAGAGAGAATGAGAGAGAATAAGTGCTATTGAAGAGGATTGATAAAGGGCTATGAAAACAATACGATCCTAAGAACTAACTTGGTGCTAAGCAAGAGGAGGATTTTCGTAGAAGGTCATAGTTGAATCAGGTTTTGAGTCAAGTGGGAATTTGTCCCGAAGAAGCAGAGGGTAGGGCATGCTGTGCAGAAACAACGTTACTGACAAAGAATTAAGTTTCAAGACATGAAATGAACTGACCTGGCCTACTGAGAAAAATTTGTGTGAGATGGTTCTACAGTGTCCTTCTTTTTCGGCTATGGGTAGATCATAATTTGAGAAAAGAATATTTTAACCATAAAGTTAAAGTTATATGGTACTTAACATTAAATGCTCCACAATAAACAAAATATTGATTTTGTAGTTAAAAAAAATTTTTTTTGCCAGAGTTTTAGTTAATTTTTCTTCACTAGGTTCCACTTAGTCTTTAACTTTAAGGAAGGAGTTGTTTGTCATAACTTTTTAAGTTCAGCTCTATTTTGTGTTACTACACTTTGGTGAACTTGGTGCTTTAGGGTATTATAGTAACGGTGACACCTTATATTTATTTCATTACTCCTTTATAGAGCACCAAGCCCATACTCTTATAGGAATGTAACTTGCCATGGTCAAAGTCGATTGGCACACAAAAAGGCACACAAAATATCATCATGTCAATTATACTTTTTCTATGACAGTATTTTGTTGGAATAGTAAACATATTATTTCCAATAAGCTAATGCCTAAACTCAAACTTCCTATTGATCAAGTTTCATATTTCCTATTTTTCTTTTATAAATATTTTATCCGAAGCCTGTCCATGGCTTTGCGATGACTTCTTACACGTACTCCCCACTTTAATCTGATACGAATGTGCCATGAAAAGCCTTAATTCTCTTTGTATCCTTTTAGAGAGAAAGAGAGCTATGATTTGTTCTCAGACCTGGCAATTCCTTTTATCTTTCACTCTCTCCATTTCTCTGGTGACTTCTTTTCTTTCTTTCTTTCTTTCCTTTCCCTTTCCCTTTCCCTCCTTTCATCTGTCTGTCATCATCTGGCAATTCAGCATTCTCACACTCAAGGTTAAGGAGAAAGAAAGGAAAATAAATTTAGTACTATCAACAGAAAGAAAGATCATCCTAAGAACTGGTAACCAAATTCTTCATAAGGAACAACTCTTTTGTTCAGGATAATACTTTGAAAAGAGATTTGGAGTAAAAGTTGAAAACTCGAATAAAAAGCTCTTAGTGTTGGTAGTGAGGTTCAAGAGACCTGTCTCATTTAACAATAAATATTTCAGTGCCACTTATAAAATATATTAAGATAATTTTCTTAAAAGGAGGGTCCTTTGCACCGCGACTACGTAGTTCTCTTCCTCCTTCTCTCAAACACACATATTCAGTAAATGAAAGGATGAGAGATATACTTTTTTCTTTGTCAGAACATCAGAACTTTAATACAATTTAATATTAACTTAATTAAAATAACAACTTACACTAAGTTACTCAGTAGTAGTATAAAAAATATATAAAAATATAAAAATATGTTTGAACAAAAATTTAAGATTCACAAATTACAGGGTCTACAAAGTTTTAAATATTCAGAAGCATTTCCAAATTCAAGTTATCTGTTATAGTTCTGGAGAAGTAATTTAGTGACCTTCACAATTCTATAGGAGAACTTTTTCCTAATGAAAAAGTCCGCTCTAGAGCCACTTTTTCCTTCATAAAATACATGTTTCCCCTGCTACCCAAAAGTAGAGGGTTCCTTTTGTAAGCCAAAATGGTATAAAGAAGCAATTACCATTAATTTATATGGGAATTTTTATGAGTGTCTCCAAACTCAAAAAATAACCTACCAAATCATACTAAATAACACAGAAGAACCAAAATAACACTAACTTATAGTAAAATCAAGAATGATATAATGATCACAGCCTATAGAAATAATGTAAAAGTCATGTATGTACATTGTAGTTTTATTTACGAGTGTGCACTGCCTCTGTTATGGCTCACTGTGAAACAAATGCTGAACACTATTTTCGCTTTTTGCCTTTTTTTGTTGAAGTGAAAATCTTTGGGTTTTTCTCTCTTTTTTTTTTTTTTGGTTAGCAAAAACAGGTACTAATGTAGGTCTTTCAAAAAAGTGAAGCTGCATCAAAAACCAGGGGATACCTATATATAAAAATGAGAGATGTCTATACAACAAACTTTCACTCTTTTTCTAGAAAATCAAAGTTGTTTGCTTGGCAACTCTATTTTCTTGATTAAAGTTGCAGTTTTCTGCTTCTTATTTTTCATTTGCACTTGGTAGGGTTTCTTCTGTCTTATGTGATAGGATGAATCGGGTGGGGAGGATATTAATGCTTGAGAGCTCCCAAGCAGAGCAGAATGAAAATTATAGCCATAAGGGTATCCTTGAGGAGGGAGTCTTAACAAAGAGCCTGCCCGCATTGAGAAAAATTGGTGCTAATGCAAAACTGCTGGGTATTAGAAAGCATAGAGTATACATATATGAGGGCAACCTAAAAACTCTTAACAGTCTAACATGCACCTTAATTTGCATAGCTGAAAAATGTTAGTATTTTGTTTTGTTGAGTTGCAAATGCAACATGTAACATTCCAGAATGGTGTCTTAGTAGTAGTATTAGTGTCTGCTCAGGTAGTACCATGACTGGAATATGTTTCTTAGTTTAAATGATTTTGTCTCTGAAGATGCAAATCTTCAAATCTTCAAATATATACAGATTTTATATGGCGGCTGGAATACTGGCTTTCCTTTGTTTTATGAGGAGGGCAAATTTCTTGTGGTTTATTTTTCCCTATTTCAAGTGAAAATAATGTTCTCTGTTCCTCTTCTATTGGAAATATAGCAGTTTCCTCTGTTATACTTATGAAGTTTGTGCCCTTTAAATAGTCCATTGTATAAAACACAAATTGTCATCACTATATCACAGTAATAATCAGCTAACCTTTTGCAAAAATAAGTTTTTTGGTGTTAAAATACAACTTAAGAAATTAAATCTAAAATAATGAGCGAAAACTTTTAACATTGTAAGAAGTTAGAAAACATAGCAAACTGAATTTAGATTAGTTTAACCCATATCCTGTTTAGAAAAACAAAGTTCAGCTCACTGTCAGCATTTATTTACCACTGCCCCAAGGAATGCTACATTTTCTAGGATTTGACATTTTTAGCAATCGAGAATTACCGTATTTTATAAATGGAAATACCACTACTAAACACAGAATGCTATAAATAGAATTATGTCATTTGTTTCCAAAGACTATAGATATATTACAGTCATGTGAAAATAATAGTAAAAGCAAGATATTTCATGGTACACTTTGGGGGTAAGGTTAGGACTGTAATCTACAAGTGATTTTGGGGTAGATGCTGCAGCTGCAAATGCTGCCTGTGAGTATTCTGGGGGCAAATGGGAAATTGGTTAAATGAGTAACAATTCGTTCGTGATATTCCAGAAGTTTCAGCTGCCTCATAGATATTGAATATCTGAATAATTCCTAGACTAAAATTTATTTGAAAAATTAAAAATATATATTTATTTAGATTTCTTCTTTTAGGATTGATCATATAGGGTACTGAGTAAATAGGTGTACACTTAATAGTAGTTATTTTTCAAAGTAATAATCTTTCAAGCCCATCTCTAATCTCTCTAGCATCAAAAATGAAGTGATATACATCTCCCAGGTGGCTACTAAATATTAAATGTGTTGACAACAGCATGGTGTATGGGTGGTAGTAGGGGGAGGAAAATGATTACACAGAATTTATATGCTGCAGAATTAAGGTGGTCTTGGATGCTCTCATTTCTTTAAATAATAATGTTTTCTCAAATGAGGATTAAATAAGAGCCTTAAAAAAAGAAGCGATATATTGACAACATCTGGTATGAAGAGTTATTATAAATGATGAGGGATCAGTGTCAGAAAAGAATAAAACGTGTTTCTGAGGAATGAGGGTGGAGGAGAATCTAATTAATTTTATTTTGAAATGCGGCTGAAAAGTTAGAAGGATTTTCCTGTTTAAATTTATCTTTTAAAAATTCCCTAGAGTTGGAGAATGGTTTCTGTTATAGCCGGTTAGGATTTCTGAGCAAATGTGCTGGAAAAAAATGATTTTGAAGTAATTTATTTTTAAACTTTAAAACATTTTAAATCTTTGTTTAAACCTGACTCCTGATGGAGAAAATTCCTCTCTCCAGCAGGCCTGCACTAGGTGCTGCTTCCCCCATTTCTGCAGAGCTGATTTACTGACAGCTGTGTCCTTCATGCCTTGAAACTGTTGAATTCCTTGAGGGGAAGCTGAGTCCTTCGGCAACGTTGGGCTACCGTAAAGGAAAGCAGGTCATTTTATTGGGCGTGGCAACATTTTCATGAGCTCCAATCCATGATAGCAGTGGCCCTCAAACCGACGGCTTTACCATGGCCTCATGTAATATCACAGGTTTCTGGGCTCTATCTGCAGTTTCTGATTGAGCAAGTCTGAACTGGGGCCTGATAATTTACATTTCTAATAATTTCCCACGTAATGCTGATACTACTAGTCTTGGGCCCACACTTTGAGAATCATTGCTCTAATGGAAGCTTGGAGAAAATAAAAAGAAATGAAGCAAGCTTTGGCCAAATTTTGGCAGTCAGCCTCCCAGCTGGACAGATAAGGAAGCTACCATTTTTGAATTACTAAATACTATGCTAGGTCTATGACATTAGATCTTCCACCCATCCTTGTGAGGTAAGTAGCACAATATCCATGTTACAAAAGCACTTGTACACAACTCATTTTCTTTAATTAAGTTACCCAAACTTTAAAGCCAGGGACACGACTGTACCCAAATATCAGCCTTTGTCTGTTTGGCTCTGAAGTCTCACGTCTTTGCGCGAAAACAACTTTTGTGCTTGTTCCCTAAAAGTCATTATTTCCTTTGCTTTTTTGTTCACATTCGTTATTCAGAGGCTCTCAAGGTTGCTTGTAATTTTATTCCCTTGATTTATAAAATTATATTTTAATAGCACCCACCGTTAAGCAACACTAATTTATTTTGTAGCAATGATGAAAGCTGAAACACAGTCAAATGGTTTAAGCAAATTAGAGGCAAGGATATAGAAAATACTGTTTAGTGTGAAACAACTAGTTGGCCATGCTCAGAAGGATCCAGACATTATCTCAGGTAATCCCAAATGAGTCAGTCCCAAAGAACATTGTTACCTTTGGAATGTGTGCACTCATTGTGTTGGTTTTCATCTAAACTGATGTTAGGGGATTATATAATTCTGTACAAAAGTCACTTATTGTTCCTAAGTTACTTACTTATTCATGTTTAGGATAGTAAATGAAATTATTTAGTAACACCGCAAGTAAAAAAGTCACAAGTAGGTTAAAAACAACATGAGACTCATTCTGAGCCATAAATTATAGCCATAGCTTTAAAGTTGTTTGAGTAGAAATATTAGTTTAAAAGTGCTGAATTTAATTTTTTTAATTTAATATTTTAATTTGTAAAAATAGTTTATGTGGAAATTCAGTTTTATGAGATATGAAAACTGTTCTCACAGAAATGTCATTTTAGTCACATGTTATTAAAAATACTAAATTCAAGTTAAAAATTTGGGGAATATCTAGTGAGCGTCTTGATGGCGGAAGCTTTCTGTTTTATTTTCACATACATGTAGCCCTGCATAGTGTCATGTATATGATAGTAGTAAGTATTTGTTGAGCAAATGACAAAGCATTTTTCTTCTAAGTTATAAACTTTTTATCTCAAATCAACCTATTAATTTTTATGAAATAAAAATTTTATAAGATACTGGTTCTAAATAAGAACTTGAACAAGTATGTTGTAAGTTCCATTTTATTTCAAATTTTATTACTAACCTACATTAATGCTTTGCCCTTCTAGGTATATTTTTAAATGTGACAAGTTTATTTTTATATGTAATTTTATTACCATTTGACCTCTGATTCCAATGCCCTCTTATCCCATCTTCTCCCCAGAGGGCCACGTTTCTAGGTCAGTTTAGTGAGGGGGAAGAAATGCAAGATTTTTGAGCTACAAACACTCCCAGAGTACACTTCTTAAAACAGGAAAATGTATCATGCATGCTAAAGGATTACGTATAGCTAAATAAGAGTTGCAAATAGAAGCATGTGTTTGAATTGAAAGTCAATTTGGGAGAATGTCATAGAGTATAATCTGACAGGTGTTAATACTACTCTCAAAAGGAATAAACTAGAAGCCATAAAAACTATACGTAGCCACCACTCATTATGTTCTATGATCTTCCTGCCGACTTAAAGGGAAGTATGAAGATGAAAATAACTAGTTTATGTAAATCTGTATATTCAGATAATTCAAGATTTTACTTTCTATCTTGAACAACTTTCTCATGTGGAATATCTTAACCTTGGATGGGCCTAATTTGATATTTTGCATAATGCTTACAAAATTTTTTTGTAATAAATTTTATTAAAGAAATCCTAAAATACCAACTGGAAATATATTTTAATATTGTCCAGATTGTGTTCAGAGACTAAAAATTACATTGTTAGGTATGTAAGGAATAACACTAAAACATATTTTTACAATCTTGATGGTATTCATTGTGTTTTATAATATATGAAAAACAGGTTTTAAAGATTGCACACATGCATCAAATCTGATTTACTCTTTTGTGGAATGTAAGAGTATGGTTGATTTCTTTCAATTCCGAGAACCTTACATAGACACTCTTGCCTTTATATAGTTTAAGGAGTGAATAGGTTCTGATTTCAGCTCATTTTATTTCACATAAATTTGTAACCTTCACAAGTACACATCAATCTCAAGCCTATTAGAGAGGTTTACTATTAAAAAAATTTTTTTTCCAAATTATGTGTAAAGATAATTTATCTGAAAAGTATTTTTTGAGATTTTATCATCCTTCTCACCTATAACAATGTTTGACATATAACCCTGTATAAAAGCGAAAAACATGTATGTGATAAAACATCATACATAATTAAAAGACAAGAGACAGATGGTAATGAATATCTGTAACATATTTAACAGTCAAAGGATTAATACCTAAAATATGAAAGAAGTCCCTATGTATCAAAATGGAAAATAATAAATAAGAAATAGGGAGGTTTTGAACAGTAAATTTACAGAAGATAGGAATGACAAATATGAAAAAAATGCTCATTTTCACTATCTGGGCATCGAAAATTAAAACAAAGTGCTCTGATGATTGGCAAAATTGATAAGGATTGATAATATCCAGTGTTGACTTTGTCACAATGATGCGAGAAAGCAGTCTCTCGCATATACCAGTGGTGGGAGTAAAAAATTATCAAGCCTCTTTGGCAGGGCAGTTACAGAATAATTTTCAAAATTAAAAATATGCATCACATTTGATCCATCATTTAAATGTTAGACATCATCCTAGAGAATTACACAGATATGCGTATGTACACTGCAGAATTGTATAGGCAAAAACAAACAAACAAACAAAAAACGCTAATGATTATCAATGAGAAATGTTTAAATCTATTATGATAATCATAATGTAGAATATTAGGCAGTAGTTAAAAGTAGTATTCAAGCTTCATATGCCAGAGAATATTTCTTATTCCATTTATGTTTCTTTGGATGAATGTACTATCTCCTTGTCGAAAAGAAATAATTCTTATACCAGGGGATTCTGACTGTCTGAAATATATTTGAATTGCTGAACCACAGACAATGTCAGTATCCCACCCCCTCCTACAACTCATCATCTATGCCTGGAAATGAAAGGAAGGAATTACAGAGCAATATAGAGTGGAATCATTCTCTGCTGGTAAAGTGTATCGCATGTTTTAAAATACTCATTTTAAGCTTGTTAGTGTTGCAAACACTACTTGTAAAAATGTATATACAGTTTCAATAGTAAAATAAACAATCCCATGTAGTTACTACACAGATTAAGGAATAGACAATTACCATGTATTTCTATGCCCCTAATCAATATATTGTTTATATAGATATGTTTGTTTTTTGATGGAATTTTATGATACCTATTTTTCTGTATCTTGCCTTTCTCCCTCATATTGTATTTTTAATTCATCCCTGTTGATAAGAGAAGCTGCTGATCATCCATTGTCATTACTATAGAGCAGTGATTTTCAATTAGTTTTGACTGGCAGCCACCACAAGAAATATGTCTTACTGGCAAATCAGAGCACGCACACAGAGAATTGAAAGTGAAGTTTTGCAAAACAATCCTTATATTTACTATGAATCAAACACTTCTATTTTTTAGTTCGTCTTTATCTAAAATGTTGATTGCAACCCAGTAAATTGATTTAACCTTAGGTGCTATACAATATTTAATTGGAAAAATCAATTAAATACATCCAAATTGATTTCTTCATCTGTATTACTGTTTATGGACATTTTGGTTGTTTTCTTAAAGATATGATTCTATTATTGTTTTAAAGATATTAAATAAAACCTTTAATCCAACTGTAATTGATTGAATGTTATGTGAAGTAGTGCACTACTTTCATTTCTTTTTCTATTTATATAACTAGTTAACCCAGGACCATTTAATAAAAATAAACCCTTTCCCCAGTGATCAAATGTGTCATAAATGGCATGGGTCTATTTCTGAGCTCTCTGGTTCATTGTCCAGATTGTCTATAGCTTTATAATTCTCATTTTATCAGTTTATTCTACGCACATTAATCGAGTGCCTATTATATGGCAAGCACTTTTCTAGATGTTTGAGATAGCTCAGTGAACAAAACAAAGACCCTTGCCCTGTGGAACGTATATACTAATACAGCTATATGGATGCATAAACAATACATATTAAACAGCACGTTAAAAGATGATAAATCCTATTCTCCTCTCTCAGAGTAAAAGGAAAATTTAAGCAAAGAATTGAGATGGACAAGTTTGGGGGAAAGGGTTGAATTTAATAGGATAATTCTAATTGGTAGACCAGGTCCACTCATTTTGTTTTTCTTCAGAGGTGTATTGTTTACTTAAAGCTATATGATTCGCCTTTTAATAGCTATATGATTCCAGAGTTAGCTTGTCTGGATTCATAAAAAAAAAAAAAAAAAAAACCTAGATAATTTAACATGCATAATTAATAGTGTCTTAAATAGAAAATGCATTCATTTTTGTTAAGTCTCTTTTATTTCTGCTTTTAGAAATTAGTTTCAGTTAGTACAGAGTTGTGAATGACAATTACTTTCAGCACGTAGAAAAAAACATTTCACTCTTTTTGGCTTCCATGGTTGCTGCCAAGATATCAGCTGTTGGTGTACTTACAGTTCTTTTGTATTTGATCTATTTTCCTCTCACTGTTTTTAAATTCTTCTGAAGTTCCACTATGATGTTTATAGGTATGGGGTTTTGTTTTTTTTATTTTTCAAATTTATCCTGTTTGAGATTTGTTAGAGATAGTTTTATAACTTTTGATAATTCTAGAAAACTTATAGTAGTTATCACTGTCAATATTTCGTCTTCACTATTATCTTTCTGAAACTTTGACAAGTACATATTAGACCATTTACATCTGTCTTCACTACTCTTCAATCGCATATTCTTATATTTTGCACCTTTTAATTTCTGTGGGCTACATCTAGATTATTTCTTTAAATCTTATTTTCATTTCATGTATTTTTTCTACAGTAATGTCTAATATGCTATTTTACATATTCATCCTATTTTTCATTTCAATTATTATATTTTTCCTCTGTTCTATATAAGACAGCTTTGTCATGTTTATGGTTTCTTACTCTTTGTTTTTAAAGCTTTTTATTACTTAACACATGAAACAGTTATTTTATATTCTCAGCTTTAACATTGTATATGTGATATCTTTTAGATTTGATTATATTATTTCCTCAGTCTCACAGTCTCATTCATAATGCCTTGCGAGTTACTTTTTTTCTTTCTGTTTTAAAGCTATGATATTTAGAATTTTATGGGGAATATTGGAGAATAGTTGAGTGTATTTATTTTCCTGCCAGCTAGTTGGGAGCACTACTACCCAGAATTACTTTAAATTAAATGCTCAGCTTTTGGTTTTTGGAATTCAGGAAGGATGTATTCAGATGTGATTCCCCTGACCCCTTATCACCTACTACCATTGTCAAAATAGTCAAGTTTACTTGCTGATCTCTTCCATGTGGTGAATTTATTGTTCAATGCATTTCTGGTATAGATTTTTTATGTTCTAGCTTTCTGTGCACATCTACTATAAGGTCCACTATAAATTCTTTACCTTCAACATTCTCTAAAGGTTGTTGCCTTTCTCCTGTACCCTGTGCACATGAATTATGTAAAGATTACTAAGTTTTGTCATGTACTCTCTGAATAACATCAAGCTTTAGTGCTTACTAGTTCCCTGGGTCCATCTTTCACTTTGATATTAGCTTTTATGGATTCTTCATTGTCTTTGATTTGTAACTTTCATTTTTTAATTGAAAAATGTTATCTGGCGTTGTTATGTTCCTCATTTAGAGTTTTATTCATCTTACTAGAATTTGAAATTTCAAGCTCATTAACAATTTTTAAAATCCATGTTTAGTATGCTTTTTAAAGCACTTGTTAAGATTTTTTAAGGTTATTTTCTAATTTATCTCATGATTGTACCACTCTAGTTTTTGATTTAGAGCTTGCTTGGGTATATAAATTGACTTTATGAAAATTCTTGTAACACATAATTTTAGGGAGGAAAAATGTCACAAATGAGAAGTAGTGGCTATTGGGATAGACATCCACTGAGATTTAAGAGTCAAATTTGGGGTCTATTAACCATGACAGAATAATTAGAATGCTGTCATTTTTCAAGCAGATAGAAAAATGAATACTCTGTAGGATGTACAAGACACTTAATCTTCTGAGAATTATGATTATTACTAATTCATAAATTATTGTATGTATATTCTTTAAAAATAGAAACTCTTATGGTAATATATCTATAATTAAGACTTGGAAACTTAGCCACTCTGCTTTGCTGTTTCAGCATATGACTAGGCTGCATATTGACCTTCTTGCAACCTTTTCAATGAGTGGAGTTTGAGGTGCTAAATTCAAACTAATATGAGAAGCATGTTGGCATTTAGGAAATAGCGAAGTGCTGACATCTTTGTAATCTAACTTCTGAACCTTTTGATGAAATTTAAACGTTAGTGCAATGTTATTATCCCCAAACATTTTAAAGAATCTTTAAAAGACTATATATTTCTATACATTAGAGCTTCATGATCATCTGATTAATGACTGATGAGTGACACACCTTACTTAGCATTTATAACAATGGTACAAACCTCAAAAGAAAAAATAGTTTTCCGAAACTCTTTTTTCTAAACCCTGATACTATATACTTACTTATGGCTAGAACCTATACTTAAATTATTATTAATTTTTTTCAGCTGGCCTTAAATGCTGGAGTTAAATGAGTATATTATTTTATAGGAAGATAAAGAAATTGTCATTTAGTGTTTTTGGAAGTAGTGGTGGTTTCTGCTAATGGAGAGATTGAGAATTAGTGCACAGAGAATGAAATAAATTGGTATTTATCTTTCCAATAACTGAATAGTTAGCATATATTATTGCACATATATCTAATGCACATACCAGCATACATATGCAATTCCTTTTGAGCTGGCATATGTTAGTCCAAGTCTCAAATGGTAGTCAGTCATATTGAACAACTTGAATGGTTTGTTTTGGCAAAGCTCCAGTATTTGGTGCTTGTAGATTTGCTACTTGAAGCTTAGTTTACATTTTGTCTCTGTGTTGTTTCATTGAAAACACTATTTGATAGGAGATTTGGTGATGTGATATTCCTGTTTTGTTACTTGTTCTTTTCTTATTTTTCTACTAAATAAATATAAATGGGAAAGGATCTATCCTATTATTGAATTCATCATCCTTCCAGTGGAAAAGCAATGATTGAAGCCATTGTGTCCCCTTGATATTTTACAGAAAGTAAACCTTTCAGATATAGATGAGAGTTTCCATTTATTGTGACTGGGACTCATAAGCTTTTGAAAAGTGAACCTGGGTGAACTACCTTAATCAAAGTATGCACATACATATATGATTAATGGGGTGAATGTGATGAAAGCATGTAAAACACTGATGAAGTTGCTACATTTGGTGATCCTAGCTGGGCAAGAAGTTGCTGGCATAAGAATGTGTCACAAGCTCATTGTCTTTGCTTAATTCTAGTAGGCAGTGCTGGAAGGTTTTCCCAAGTCACTGACTCCTATTTTGGCGCATTGTTCTTTATCTTCATCATCTAAGCAACTGCTGACCAAATGCTGAAATACATGACTCCCCCCGTGAGTCTGCATACTTTGTGAGCTAGGGCAGGGGCTGTGTTTAATGTCACTTTTATGGTTTTGCAGAATATCTTACAGAACTCCACACATGGTATATACTGTCTTTGTATTGGTAGCTTGATCATGAAGACTGTCTGGCAAATGCACTGAGTGCTATTCAAAGAATCCTGTTGTTACTATCTGGTAAAGTAAGAGAAACAAGTACAGAAGTACTATTGGTCTCTTCACTTCTACACTGAAGAGTTTAATTAGGCTTGCATTTGGTTACTAGATAACTGCTTATTTTTTTCTGATAGTTTTTCCTTAGAACTGGAAAATACTCCTAACGGTCATAAAAAACTAGAGTATTGCAGAGTTCCTAAATCGAATGTCAGTGATCTAAGCCATTAGAAAATGAAGCATAGTGACTTACCCTGGTTTATACCAGTGTACTCCCTTATTTCCTATTTATTCTTCTTGGTCAGACACAAATTTCCTTTTCTGCTTCTCCTCATCAGTCACCAAAAAAGATTAGTGAACAAGAACAGGAGATATTTCAAGTCTGCCTGTCAATGTGATTTTGCTATTTATAAGCTCTGAAAGAGTGTAAGAAGCAACTGTTGCCCCTCCATCCCCATTCTAATCCCAGTGACTTTCCCCAAGGACTTGGAAATAATAGAATATCGGGGAGGATTAGAATGTGATAAGAATAGGACAGAATAGCATTGACCTTCTTTTAGTCATACTTTTTCCAGATACAAATGGAAATAACATGATAAACATTATGCACATATTTTATCATTTAGTCAGCATGACTAGTAAATAAGAATTGTACCAAATTAGATTCTGAGTTCAAAAGATGTTTTATAGGTTTTTACTTGAAAATTAACTTTAAAACAAGATTCCTTGATGGTTACCATTTTGTCTATTAAACTGTATTTGACTTTGCCATTAAATATTTTACATAGGTTAAATAAATTAGCAAGCTTAATTCTATGTCATTATTAATAAATGGACACATTGCAATGAAATGCTCATTACCAGCTGGCCAACATAATGATCTCAACAAAAAGAACAGAAACACATGGACCAAGGATTTAAACTATCTCTTTTTTTTAAATAAATGATTTCAGTCAATGAAACAGTTTGAGTATAAAATTGCTACAACTCCCACAGTGTGATATAAGAAGTATTAGAAGGTAAAATAACAATAATGTTTTACAAGTGGCTGCCCTTTAACACAGGGGTCCCCAACCCCTGGGCCACAGACCAGCATGGGTCTGTGGCCTGTTAGGAACCAGGCTGCATGGCAGGAGGTGAGTAGCATGCAGCAAGAGGAGCTTCAGCTGTATTTGCAGCCACTCCCCAGCTCTGGCATCACCTCAGATCATCAGGCATTAGATTCTCATAGAAGCGCAAACACAGTTGTGAACTGCACATGCGAGGAATCTAGGTTGTGCGCTCCTTATGAGAATCTAAGGCCTGATGATCTGAGGTGGAGCTGAGGCGGTGATGCTAGCACTGGGGAGCAGCTGCAAATACAGATTAACATTAGCAGAGAGGTTTGATTTCACAGAGACCATAATAAATCAGTCACTTGCAGACTTATATCAAAACCCTATCAGTGAGTGGCAAGTGACAATTAAACTGCATCTGGTGGCAGGCATTATGTCAAAATCCAACACTTATTTTAGTCCGCGTATGGCCAGCCCGTTATTTACCACTTCCTCCCATGCCTCTTTCCCACACTGCGCACTTGTCTCACAGTTTTAGTAAGCCCACAAGCTCACCCTAGCCAAAATTAGTGAAAAACAAATGTTACTGGAGAGCTTCTTTGAAAAGGGAGAAAGACCCAATGATGAGAGAACAGAAGACTCTAAGACTGCCAACATAAAGGAAGCTGCATTTAAAAGAAAATACCGAGTCCTACTTAAATTATAGGTTCATTGCAACAGGTCGTTTACGTTCTCCAATCTTGTTTTGTATAATATGTGGTGACTGGCTGTCCAATGAAGCCATGAAACCTTCAAAACTGCTTCGCCATATGGAAACCAAGCACCCTGCATTAAAAGACAAGCCTTTGGAGTTTTTCAAAAGATTAAAAACCAAACAAAACATAAACACAAAGAACAGAAGCAATTATTTAAGGCCACCACTTCATCAAATGTGTCTGCACTGAGAGCATCATTCTTAGTGGCTAACCTCATTGCTAAAGCTAAGAAGCCCTTTACTGTTGGTGGAGAGTTGATCCTGCCTGTTCCTAAGGATGTTTGTCGAGAGGCTGCAGTTCAAAAGGTGGCATGTGTTCCTCTTTCTGCAAATTGATAAAACAGCAGAGGCACAATTGTTAGGATTAATGAATCACGTGATTCAATATGCAATCCAGGGTAACAAGTCTACTGATATTGACAACATTATCGGCTTGTTTTTGTGCGATATATTTTTCATTTGGATGTGTATGAGGATATGTTATGTGCACTTTCATTGCCAACCAACACCACAGCTGCAGAACTATTCAAGTCTTTGAATGATTACATATCAGGAAAACTGAATTGGTCATTTTGTGTTGGTGTACGCATGGACGGAGCAGCTGCAATGACTGGAAGTCTTTCTGGTTTTACTATTCGGGTCAAAGAGATTGCTTCTAAATGTGAGTCTGTGCACTGTGTCATCCATAGAGAAATGCCGGCTAGCTGAAAAGTGTCACCTGAACTTAACAACATGTTGCAGGATGTGATTAAAATTATCAACCTCATTAAAGTACATGCCCTTAACTCACGTCTGTTCGCACAACTCTGTGAGGAGATGGACGCAGAGCCCACATGTTTTCTCTTATACTCAGAAGTGAGATGACTTTCTAAAGGTAGATCACTGGTCAGAGTTTTTGAGTTAAGAGAGCCACTCCAGAGTTTTTTTTTTTTTTTTTAGAAAAACAGTTACCACTGGCAGCACATTTCAGTGGCATAGAATGGGTCGCAAAACTTGCTTCCTTGTGTGACATGCTTAACCAACTTAATCTGTCACCTCAGGGAGAACAACTATGTTCAAGTCTACAAATAAAGTGGCTGCATTCAAAGCCAAACTGGAATGATGGGGGCGACAAGTGAACATTGGGATTTTTGATGTTTCAAACATTAGAGATTTTGAAAGACACCGAGCCAGGGCCTTCTCTCTCCCAGCTGGTGCATGATCATCTATCTCAGCTTTCAAAAAAGTCTGAACATTACTTCCCAACCACAAGAGACCCCTCCCCCAAAACTGGGAAGGAATGGGTCCGCCACCCATTTGTGAATAAGCCAAATGAATCGACTTTGTGCTAGAAGAGGATTACCTGCTTGAGACTGCAAATGACAGTGACCTTAAAAGTATGTTTGAGACAACTTCAGATCTCCATACGTTCTGGATTAAAGTCAAGGCAGAATATCCTGAAATTGCCCCAAAGACCCTGAAAAGCTTGTTTCCATTTCTAACACCCTATCTTTGTGAGGCAGGGTTTTCTGTAGTGACAGCAACCAAAACGAGAATACAGAGTAGACTGGACAGAAGCAACACACTTCGGGTGTCACTAGTTGGGACTGTCTAGTTGCAGGAAAACAAGCTCAGAGCTCCTGCTGATTCTGCACTAGGGTGAATTGTACAATTATTTCATTATATATTACAATGTAATAATAATAGAAATAAAGCGTACAATAAATGTAATGTGCTTGAATCACCCTGAAACCATACCCCCCACCATCCGTGGAAAAATCATCTTCCACAAAACTGGTCCCTGGTGCCAAAAAGATTGGAGACCGCTGTTTTAACGTATTCTGGATATGTTTTATTATTTTTTTTAGGTTCTTGTAACAAGTTTTGCTTGGTAAAAACTGTTTGTTGTTTTTGAGATTGTTTTCTTCAATAGCATTTCAGATGATTGCTCTGCTTTTAAATTTCAGTGGAGGGCAGTGCACTTTAAATTTCTTAATTGCAATTATGTAAAATACCATCTATAATGTATGTATATAGATAAGGCTAGTTAAGACTTGTTACAACTTGCTATGATAATATATAAAGGTAATTTTTTAATAAAGCATATGATGATTATGTATTTCCTTTTGTCCAATATTTTAAATGTCTACATTGAAAAAGAGAATAGTCATACTTTTTCCAGATACAAATTGGAATGATGTGATAAACCTTAAGCACACATTTTATCAGAGTTGATATTTAAATTCTGAAAAAAAAAAAATCCATATACACAACCAGCTGCTTTAAGCAGTGGATTTCTAGGGATTAATGTATTTCCCAAGAGGCTATGGCACTATGCTTCTGGTCACAGTCTTAATGTGCTTGAGACATCCAATAATTCTGTAGAAATGCAATGCTCCAGAGTGTCTTATTTCTTAATTATAAAAGCTGTTCTAATTATTCCATTTTGAGTGCTAACTTAAGTTTTAAAGGCTAAGTAACTCAGCTAAAATTTCTTTAACTGAATATGTAATAAAGAGGAACCCATCATGATCTGATGTGATGTCTTAGTAATAAAGGTTAACATGTTGAAGTTCTCTCAGGCCTTAAGTCATTCTATGGTATTTCTCAATTATTTGTCTTCATTCTTATGAAATAGTAATGTCTTGGAGTTCTATGGATTGTTTGCTTATCAAAATACAGAAGAATTTGCTAGAAAAAGTTTACTGTTTTCTACTCTTTGATATTTTCGATATCCTATTTTCTTCGTAACTATGTTTCTTTCTTTTTACCATTTTCATCATGGCATCTGATCATTTATTAAATTTCATTAAATATTAATTTGTCCTAGGTCTAATTTGAACAATATATTTTGCATAATTTTAAGTCTATGAGAGGGACAGTTGAGTAAGTAGTTGCCTATAATACTATTTGAAACCTCTACAGTAACAAAATAGGAAGGTGATTTTGGAATCACAAAAAAGGGACTCTCAGTCAGCTTGGGGAATCAGGGAAGGCATCTTGGTGGGTGTCACATGTGGGCTGAGTTGGGAATAACAGTTTAGTGTTGGCTAGATAAATCCTGGATGTGTGAAAGAACTAGTACAGAACAGTAGGCAGGGTGGGAGAGTTTGCAGCCGGGGGTCCAGCAAACTGCAGTGATCATTCCATCTTCATTCAGTGCTGTGCTTGCGTTACAAAGCATAAATCAAACTTAAGGATACTGGAAATGAGAGTTAGTATCGGAACTTCTCATATAAACAAGCTCAGCAAACTAAAGGACATGCCGACAGCAATAGCAAATAACTAAATGAGTGGTGAATGAATTATGGAGAGAAACAAAGAAATAAAAACAGCTTGAAGATAGTCAATCAGTTCTCTCTACAAATATTAACTGAGCACTTCTTATGTACTAAACATGGCTCTAGGAGCTGAGGAGACAATAATGAACACAATAAACATGATTTTTACCCGCATGGACCTGGTGTTGTAGGAGAGACACATTTTAATAAATCATTGCACAAATAAATATGTAATTGTAAGTTACGGTAAATGCCAGTTAGGAAAAATAAGGATTTGAGGGACAGGATAGAGAAGTCTTATTGAAATGTAGGTAGAGGTCAAACAAGCATTTTAGAGGAAGAGATATTATGATGAGAACTGACAGAAAAGATGGAGATAGCAATGGAAGAGCAAAGGTAGAACATGCTAGGTAGGAAAGCATATATGTAGACTAAGGTAAGTACAGAGCTTGGCAGTAACCCAAAGAAGCCAAGAATGATGTAAAACCGATGAGGGAAATAGTGATGTAAGATGAGGCTAGGAAGGGATAGGTAGAGAAGAACTTAGAAAAGATCAAGAAACTGAAGATTAAGGGTAAACTGGAACAAAGAAGTGAGGAGCCAACTCTTTCTAGGTCTTCGTGGAAAAGGTACAGTTTAGTCAGAGCTCAGGGGGATTTTTCTTTTCTTTTTTTTATTACTCTTTTACGGAGCAGTTTCTTTAATATAATAAGGAAGACGGATAGGTGAAGTAGGAGTGATGAGAGTAATCTATACTAAGAGTTCAAGTTAGAAGGACCTATCAAGTATTTTGCTGAGAAAATGGAAGGGATCTTGTCTGGAACGAGGATGGAGAAAAGGTGAGCCAGGCAGTCTGGACAATCTGCTGGTAGAAAAGGACAACGAAGCAGAAAATATGGATTGGCAGTAGAAGATTCTGGTAAACTCTGATGATGGTGCTATTGTTTTTGTTTTTGTTGTTGTTGTTTTTAACCAAGAACAGATGGAAAGTGCACTTTGGTGAATATTCTGTAGTGAAAGCATTATGCTGGACACATAGCAAACATTCAGTATCTTTCAGAATGGTTGACGTCCTTGAGATACAGGGCTAAGTGTTTTCTGAACAGAGGTTATTCTGTCATTTCATTCAAAAGGATGAATATTAGGAAAAGAAATATTAGTCTCTTTATCATAAAGGTATGTAGACTTATAAGATTTCACGTCAAACAAAAGTATGCACAGCTGTACGATGGCCATGATGCCTCTCTTTGAACAGCTTTCTTCCTCTTCACACAACTTTTTAAATTTAAAAAGATTCCCCCACACAACACTTATTGCTAAATAGTCAGCAAAACTCCACATATATTTTTACATCACTATTCCAATGCTGCATGTCAATCCTCTGTGAACTTTCAACATCTTTTTTTCAACTTTCTTCAGTTAATATCATCGACAATCTTCATGAAAGTATAACTTTCTTCATCAGTTCATGTCCTTGTAGCATGCATTTTAGGGGAGAGCCTCCTCATCAGAAAATAACTCTTACTCCTGAGAATGAATCCTGTTTGCCTCAGTCTCTCATACCGTTAATGCTTTTATGAGTGGTCCCATTGAGAAGAGAGTTAACTCCAAGAGAAGGAGTGAAGCAAACATATAACCCAACAGGTCCTTAATCATCTGAGAAGGCTGGTTCTGAACACTTGCTGTCTTAGATTTGTCTTTCAAGCCAGCTCTCAATGGAATCGATCTGTGTTCATAGCTCCTAACTTTATATTAACTCGTAAGTGGATCCAATAGTATATTAATAACTTTAAATTTATCGAAACTACTTAATCATTTTATCAAGTAATTTATTAAGACCATCCTATTAACCTCTTAGTTTTCATCATTTGGTAAAATCTCTTTCAATTTCAAATACCAGAGAGAATCACCTCAATTTAAAACACATTGTTTTATGATCTCAATTAGAATTTTTAAAGACAGTCTTATGTTTCATAATATTTATGGCTTTTAGCCATTACACAATCATGTATGATTCCCGTGTTTCTGATATTCTACATGGCTTTGTCTAAGTGCGGAAAACTGAAAGTTTCTAAGAACTTCTCCATTCCCAAATTTCATTGAAATTGAAACATTAAATCTTAAATGTGAATCAAATACTGTTTTTAAATATTTGTGACATTTAAGAATAAAATTTAATAGCTAGTTATTTTTTCTATTTTTTTTCCTTAAACAATATGGATGATGATAGCTATTAATTTACTTAGTGATATTTATAAATATTCAACTGTAGACATTATGTACTCTTTTATTGCAGATAGAAGTTTGGTGAATTAAAACTAGAAACTTTTTATTACACACATTTTGGGCATAGAAAACATGGCATAGTTTTAGAAACTGGTGAGAATAGCCCTATGCCCCAACATCAAGATCTGTGGTTTATGAAGCTAAAAGATTTAAAAGAAATGTGAAGGTTAATACAATAAGAGCACCCCCACCATTTATAAAGATCAGACATGCCTACAGAGAAGATTACCATCTGTTTGTAAAGACTGGGAAACCTCAGATGTTGTGGTTTAAAATATGTATATTTTCTGACATTTGGGTAGAACGATACCATTTCTTATAAGTGAACTTGATTCCTGACATTCACTTAAATGCTAATTTAATTTTGGTACTGGGATAGCAAGGGCTTCCATATTTCATGGTAGTTGAGTTATCCTGGGATTCCGATGAGTGATTAGGAATAAAAGGGTCCTCCCTCTGAAGCCTAGACAGTGATGGAGACATTAGATAAATTCCCAACAGTAACAAATCTAGAAAGAAAACCTCTTGAGCATAATCCACAGCAAAGCCTGAAACCCTCTTGCTTTAAGGAGTTTCCTTGCGGCCTTAGGGGAGGGTATTAATGGAACTCTTTAGGTTTAACCTCGTTAAGAGACTGTTATGCAGCCCTTGTTGTTTCTACTTTAAAGTCAGAGATTTTAAGTAGATTAGAATGAAGAACAGTGCAGTGCAGCATAAAGTTAACATTACGCTGTTAATAACATTCAACTGAATTATTAATTTCTACCAGAAGTTGCTTTTAAAATAATCAGGATTAGCTGTAGGGAGGATTGTTTTCCCATCTTTGCTTCTTTATTTGGAGAATAACTTATTATAATTAAGAATACCTTATAAAAAGGGAGCATAGCCATAAAAAACTTGTCATATTAATGATTGATTATGTTCCTGTACTATAACTGTCTAATTCTTTAGTCCAACAGGAAAGAAAAAAATTAAAGGAAATTGTTACCATTCGAATTGTTGAGATTTTCATCCTCTTCAGAACTAGTACGTTAGAGAACAGTGTGTGGGATGGTTACCAAGACTGGTTAAAATCAAAAGGTGCTGGTTTGCTCTTTCTGTCTCTCTCTCTTTCTCTTCTGGTGAAAGAGCCATTTGAAACAACACACAGGCATCATGGCCTGGACTCAGAAGCAGAGAGGCTGGCAGATGGTGCTGCAGGATGGAGAAACTGCTGGCAGATGGCATGGAGTATTTGAGCAACAAAGACACTTTTGGCTACCAACGTTAAGAGTTGGAAAGAAAGAAGAAGACAACTTCTCCAGGGTTGCCAGCTTGTCTACAGAAAGGGTTTGGCAGGATAGAGACTGATAAAAGAAATTCAATTGTTAAGTGCAAAGAAAGCAAAGCATTGTTTTTATTAAGTTTCATAAAGTGTGCTCCCTCTGGTGTGATCTGAACAAAGTTTCATATGGAAGAGCCCTTTAGAGATTATCTAAACCAACTATGCTGACTGAATATTTGGACACATTCTTTTTGGTTTTATTACTGAAAAGATACTTCTTCAAAAGTTTATTTATAAAACCTGAAATCCACCTTTCCTTTTTATAAGGCTTTAAAAAAATCTTTATTGATGACGCCATTTCCCTAGATTCATATGGTGTAATAAAATTGTAGTTTTACATTGTCGGGCTTAGGAGTGGTTCTTGTTTGTCAATTTAAAGTGCCTTTCAGCCATGTTCAGCATGCTGAAATAATGTGTGGTGAGGTCAGGTTTGGCTAAGATGACATATGGACGTAAAAGTTTTATTAGCAAAGGGTGTATGCAGTTGTGTCACTGAATTACTTTGGGGGTTACAGTCATTACCACATGTATCACATTTGTTTTCAAGAGTCTCTGAAGCCACCTGTAACAAATAGGCATTTAGTTCCTAATGATTTCACTGGGGCTGCTACAATTTTTCATTTGTAGCCCTTTTCACTTATTGCTACCTAATATCTCTCTCTCATATGCCTCTTGTTAGATATTGTGTTTCTGAAATTAATTAATTTAGTTGACTTTTACCTAATAACTTTTATCCACGAGCAGCACCTTCAACTAAAATATACAATTTGGTTGTTCTAAAATAATTATTTTCATTTATCAAAAATAGTATTAAGAAAAATATTTAGGACTGTTTAAAATCAGATTTAAAATTGAAACATTGCTAGAAATAGAAAAAACAATTTCATATATATATTCCTAATAATTATTTCAGCCCAGCTTACTGAAGTTTAAACTTTTAGTATCTTAGTTATTCAGAAAACTGCTTCTAGATGTAATTGAAAGTGCTACTGAACTGAGATCAAAAGAGGTAAGTAAGATATATTCAGAATGATGTCACTTGAGATGCCTCTGAGCCACCAAAATTGCCATTACAATGATTATTTAACTTTGGTAAGCTCTCTCTTAGAGCTTTTGGACTCTTACCTTACACAATATTCTGTCAGTCCTTGTGATCTGATTTCTCAGCCTATAAATTTCCCAGCTTCATCATCCTTACCTTGATAACGATGGTGACACTTGATGGTAGTTTAATGGAAACTGCTAGGTCACATAAAAGCCAGGCAGCCCACATTCTGCCTTCATCTTAGATGGGCCATAACTGCTTTATCTCCCTGGACCTCTATTTTCTCACCTATAAAATAAGGGCATTGGCTTTTAATGTCTTTTCTTTTTTTATTAATCACTGAGACTTTTCCTGCCACTCCAGTGTACAACTTACAAACAACAAGAATCAGTATTGATTATTTTGAAGCCATGAGAAAGGAAAGATCCAGAAAGCATACACTAATAGATGCCTGATTATCAAGGATTTTGGATCTCACTCCAGATTTACACATAGACTCCTTTGCATTCCAATGTGGTTTTTTCCCCTCTGAAATCAGTTGATTCAGCAGGATGAAATCTGTAAGAAGTTTACTATATCAAAAATTAAATTCTTTTTAGTTAAATTAATGATTTCTGCCCTTTTCCTTCTAGAAAAGGAATCTCTCGTTAAGACACTCATCTCTTCTTTATACCAGAGCCCTACATGTCCCCATTTTCCCTTCTACCACTTGCTTCTTCTGCCACGATGATAAATGTTAAGTGTTTATATTCTGGGATGAAAGACATGGAGCCTGCTTTATTCATCACTGCACCTCCAACTTCTACATAGATGCTTGTTGAATGAATTAATATAAACATTTCTAGCCATACTTGACTCTTGGTATTTCATTTATCGCGTGAGACCACATCCTTTCCCACTGGAAAAGGTTCTTAACCCTCCTCCCCCATGGCTTGAGACTACCATAGCCCTGCTATCAGAGTGAGGTGTGCATCAGGGTGTGGCCAGCTCCTCATTCTCCTGATTTTCAGTGTTGGTAAGGCATTAAGAATTGGAATTACCAATCTGCTTTTTCATAGAACTAATATTGAAAATTGTTGTTAGCTTTGTTTTTTGTTTTGTTTTTTGTTTTTTGTTTTTGACATAGATAACAATGTCAGTTGGACAGATTTGTGTTTCCTGGCAAAGGAATCTAATCATTATTTACAATACAGTATTGTATCTCTGGGAATATATATTCTGGGTTCCAAGTAACTTGATTTGCAAATGAACTTTTGTAAGGCAACCCATTTGTAAGTTGAAGATGGTCTTTTGGCAATAGGTGTAGAAAGGTACATTGGCATTAGCGTGGTGCTGACATATATGAAATTTGTAGTGCCTCAAAGAAAACTTTTTAGCTTGTGACAAAAGAAGAGTATTCTCAAATCAGTCATTGGCTTTTTCCACATGTATAGATATTCACGTTAAGCAGAACCTTTCCAGCATACATCTACAAGAGCAAAGTAACATTGAATTTTGTAAAAATCAAATTTGAATAATGGCTTCATTATTACAGATTTTGCCAATCCATACTGTTTATAGTTCAAAAGAAATTTTAAGTGGATTATTTGCATTTACACTGTCATCTGCGATTTTGATTTTCCATGGGGTGCTCTTTCATTTTGATGGTACCTCACTGGGGAAATCTTTTGATAGCAAATAGACTGTTTCCTGTTCTACTTATATACCTCTCCTCTCCTGTATCTTGAAGTCTCCATCATCTTTTCCTGAACTACTGTAATATACTCTAAGTCACCCCTGTGCTTCCATTCTTGCCCATCCTTTAAATCTGTCTTCCACTTTTTAATGTAAACTCTCAGGGGACCACCATACCCCTGATGCTTAGAACAGTGTCTGGCACATAATAGCACTCAAATATATAAGCCACAGAACCAGAAGAGTGCTTTGAATTTTGATTATGTAGGTAAAATTTTCTCAATTTTGGCACTGTTGACATTTTGGGTCAGATAATTTTTCCTGGTGGTGGGGCTGTCCTCTGTAATGTTTAGCAGATTCCTGGCCTCTATCCACCAGATGCTCTCCTAATATGACAATAAAAGAGTTAAAAAGAGTCAGCTCCACCACTATGAGCTATATAACCTTGTGCTCTTGCTGCTTAATTTTTGAGTCTTGGTTATTGTGAGAATTAAATGGCTCCAGATAGCTTGACCAGCATGAAGCCTTTGCTTTCAAGACAGACCCTGCCTGCAGTCGGAGACAGCCTCCCAAACCACCAGGTCTCCCCACATCTTCATCATGTGTCTTTAGTAAGGGAGGGATTATACCAGATCATCATGATGCCCCGTGCATCACATAGGTTTCTCCAGATGCCCAATATTTTGCTATTTTATTATGCTTTTTATTAACTACTACTTGTAGCCATAGGAAGAGTGAATCCTAAGATGCAGCATGTTGGAGTGCTAACAGTCAAATAGATTCAGGGAGTTCAAAGTTTATTTCTACCATGTATTAATTGTATGACTCTGATTGCTCTATGTTCTGATTTCTTATTTTCTGTGAGCTTTGGTTGTGGTTTATTGTGAGAGTTAAGAAAAACTGTATAAGTGAAACACTAAGACAGAGCTAAGCACATGGTGCTTAAAACACATGAACTCTCTTCTCTCACCTTTCTTAAATTCCCCAAACCACTGGTGTGTGTATGTGTGTGTGTGTGTGTGTGTGTACATATTAATATATTCATACCTCCAACCATCCATAAGTGTATATATATGGGTAATCATTCAATAATTAATATAGTCATTCAACACCATTTATTGACCACCTATTAGGGGCTGGCAGTATACTAGATGCTGGAATTGGAACAATGAAAGAAATAGTATAATCAACAGCAGTCATTATGTTCTCCACTGAATTGTATGTAGAGTAAGTGGAAAAATTAAAAATCATTCCATGAACAGTCAATTCAAAAGTAGGATCATGTGAAATACAGTATCATAAAAAAAAAGTTCGTTCTTGTCAATACAGTGTTGTTTCCCACCGTGTGGTGAAGGACATGTTTCTTTTTCAGAAATAACATGTAAAATATCGAAAGCCTGAACCTTTGACCTGATTAATTTTAAGCTATTGACCTTGACAAATCAGAGTGATTTAAGCATTAAAAATATGATACAGCTTTTTAGTTTGATACTCTTGTCTGGTTTATCATTCTTCTGCATACCCTTAAAACTCAAATTAGTGTTGAAGGTTTACTTTGGTAGTATCTTAAGAACATTTCTGTATTATTTGGAAATACTTGTGTATCTTTTTTTTCTGAGAATATTCAGATTGCACTGAATCTCCTCTTAGAGAAATGAGTGAAAATAACTTTTTGCAAAACATGACTGCATCATCCCTAAGCACCATTACAACATGCTTAATGGGCTGTAATAGTATTTTTATTGTCTTATAACTTTGGCTCCCTTAACGTGTTTGAAGGTCTTTAAAATACACCTTTGAGCGTTGTTTTATGGGCTTTGTGTCCCCTGAATAAATATTATACCCCTATTGACTTTTTAATTTTGAAATTTGATAACAGTAATGAAAGAGAAATCCCTGCCCATTTTACATGTTTTGCTGCTTCATTTCACATAGCTTCTTTCAGTTTCCAGGGATATGTTTAGTAGACATTTGTCTGTTTTAAATGGATGTTCTTTGGTCGTTAAAAAAAAGAAAAAGGAAAAAAGAAAAAGAAAATAGAAGCCCACTGCTGCTCTGTTGGTCTTTAACTGGTGCTGTGAGTCAAATCGGAAGTTTGAGATGTTGAAACAGAATAACTTTAGACATTACCATCAAAACCATATGAGAGAAAGGGGCGTCTTGGACTGGCAGGACATTCTTGTGGAATAGGTCTCAGAGAGACGGAGTTGGGCCTGAGGAGTGAGTACTCCTGCAGAAAATCATTTTAGGTGCCATCTGTTTAAAGCATGAACATTGTAGAAAACATTTTCACATGTTCCTCACCTTTGGAGTGGTCATGGGCTGATGTGCACGACTTCACATGGGTCTCCACCCAGGTGAGTCATTAGCTCTTTCCATGGCCTTGGCACAACTGGATTCCGTAAATGTGAAGGTACTGTGTTTCACTGCTGGGGAAACATAACTGTATTTTGTTGAGAAAAGTTTAAATCAGATTATATATAAATATTTATTGAGAATTTCTTGTGAGCCAAAGATAATGCTCAATACTTTAAGAGCTTTACTTCATTTAACCTTCACAATAATTCCATGAGAAAAATATTTAGTGCCATTATTATCTTCATTTTATAAATGGGAGGACTGAGGTTTATAGTGATTAAGTAGCTTATACATAATCTCAATGCCTGTAAAGGGTGGTACTGCTATAGAAAGATGCCAAATGTAATACGTTAAGATTTCAAATATCTATGGTCATGGGGCAGTCAGAATTTTAAATCTGGAGAAACCTTAGAAATCATCCAATATCCCCTCCACCACCAATATTTTAGTTGAGGAGGACCCTGAAGTCCTGAAAATTTCCAAGTTTTCCTTCAAAATACCCTGGTCAAGCTGTGTTACTTTAAAAAATTATTGAGGAAGCTTTTGCTTTTATTGAATTTTATATGAATATTATTTTATTATCACAAGTTCTTTGGATTTTGACAGGTTATGGGTAGAGCGTACTAAATTGGTAATTTAGAGTTTCTTAATCTGTTGAGTTGCAGCTGGTTGAGTTGGGGTGATCTGTCCAGACCCTGCATTTATTGTGAAGATCCCATATAGTGGTGATTAGATGGAAAGAAGATATGACTATTTGTTACCAGTTAGTATTTAAAAGGCAACAACAGAAACAAATTATATTCATCCAACTATCTATGAAATATGAAAATCACCAATCAGAAAGGTAATATGAGATATTGTCTGTATCTGACCGTGATACATACTTTTTAGGCTATATTATATATTGTGTATATACATCTAATATAATATATTATATCTAATATAATATAATATAATATAATATATACTAGATGTATATATATAATATATTGTATATATTATATATATAATATATATTTTTTCCTCTTAAAGACTTTTGTTATAAATTATCTGTTTTTACACTGATCAAATGTTATCGGTGAAAGTGGGGAGACATTCTGTGGTATGATATGTATGAGACTCTATACCCCCATCAGAGATGAATCTTTTTGGCCTCTTCAGTTCATTTCATTGTTTTTCACACTTGTGGGTAGAAACCCACTTGGGGAACATGTTAAAAGATTCTCATTTTAAAATTCTGTGTTGGGGCCCAGGAGTGTTCCTTTGCTTCCCTGTCCCACCCCAGGAGATTTTGATGTAAGTGGTTCATAACCAAACTCTGACAAATGATGAAGTATAGAGAGGATTGTGTCTCTGATCTTTCTAAAATTCCTCTAAACACCCTTTGTTTAAAAAGAAATATTTGGCTTATTAGGCCACAGGTAATTCCTTCTTTCCTTCTTTTCTTTCCAAGTATAAAATTAGAAACTTAGGACTCTATTTGTCTTTATAGAGACTATAGTTAGCAATACCTAGAAACCTAAGAAAACAAAATGTTCTGATGACTTCTTCGATGCAGAATGAGGTTTTCTTTTTAATGTAGTCAGTTTTCATTGGCTGCGATTCTTTTTATTCAGTCTTGTAGCACTGGACTGAGACATGGAGGTGATTAACATTTTTCTTTTCTAGAATCAAAGACTACTTCAAGTAGTAAGAGGAAACAAAACTACATGAGTATCTAGTTTTATTTCTACCTTGAACTTTGTTGTGCTCCCTTCCTTTGCTCCTCAAGTGTTTTCGAATTATGTTTTAAAGATACATGTGTGACATTTTTAATGTTTAGTTCATACATAAGTATCAAAATGCCCCTTTCTTCATAACGGCTATGTATAAATAATACCCAGTCAGTTCTCTGTTTTCTGTTCTTTTAGCCTTTGGTTAAGGTGGTGTTTTCTTTTATGGCTACAACTAGTATGAGAGTGAGGTACAGAAGCCACTGCTTCACCCTTTCCAACAGTTGCCACTCCTGCCTAGGCCCATTGGTAAAACAAGGCTTTTGTTTTCCATGGACAGCACCTTTCTCTGTCTGTCTGTCTGTCTGTCTGTCTGTCTCTCTCTCTCTCTCTGTTTCTCTGGCTCTCTTTTCCAAGGCCCTCAAAATGAGCACTTTTATGAGGGTGGCAGAGAAAGTCCCCTTATATTGAGAAGCAAGTAGACTTAAGTATGCCATCAGGCTTCAAGCCAAAGAAAGTACTAAGCTTGACAATTAATTGGATAGGTACCAAAATACCTCTTACTGTAACTGTAATTCAGAATATCCCTAGGTGAAGTTAAAAAAGTGGTTTTAAATAATCTGAATGTTTCTGAGGGTACTCACCAAAAGTCTGCACTATGTGCATGCTAGATTTTTGCATTGCAGGCAAGGGGAGGGAATGATATATAGTGAAGCTCCAGCTTGTGCTAGGGGTTTAAGCAAGGAGGTGTAGACAGCCATGTCTCCACATCATAGTTGAAGAAAATGCAGGTCACACAAGTAGTCCAAAAACTACGGCTTTCTCATTACTTAACAGTGCCTCTGAGTGAGTCGGGATGATGATATCACTAATAATAGAGATATGATTTCTATCTTGAAGAGTTTGTATTCCAGCGAGAGAGAGAAACTATGCACGCAAATCATGGGGCTCATACGTTTTTATTAAGGGGCAAGTGAGCAACATAGATAAATGTCTTGGGGAATTTGAGGAATGAGACAAGACCTGGACTGGGCCATCATGAAAAATGTCATTGTAGAAGCAAGAAGTGAAATGAGTTTTAAGGACAGGAAGTATCTTGTTTATCAGCAGAAATGAAGAGGCCATTCCAGGTGTGGAATTACTTAGCGGTGGCCGAGACAGAGAGGTGATGATCAAGGCTGAAGGACAGGGCCTGTGACTAGGAGATCATGAGACTCTGGCAGAAACGTGAATAAACACTCTGGCAGTTCAAATTGAGCCAAGTTGGGACATTACATGATTGTAATGGGAGCATTTTTATGTTGTTGAATAAGTGTCAGTCATGAAGACTATCAGGATTAACTATGAGGATGTGTGCTAATTGGAACCAAGAGTGAGAATACTGGAGGTTTGGTGAGGCCACTTTGGAGACTATTGCAGTAATCTAGCCTTGAGATGGTAAGTATGACCTTAGGGATAGCATAGGAAATAGATAAAAAGAGAGAAATTTAGAAGATGAATGACGTTTAGAGGCTGTCTAGAACCAGAAAGATGGTCAAATATAACAGAGGTGCTACCACACAGAAGTGAAATTAAATATATACATACATACATGCAAAAAAAGGTTTTACCTAAATGCTTATCTTGTTTATCTGCCAGATGTAAGAAACACGTCGATGGAATGGCAGCTTAGAGATGAGTGGAAAAGATCGGCTGGAAACCATAATTATGCCCGTGTTATTGTATGTAGTGTAGATGTTTGTGTGGTCCTCTTAGTAGGTCCAGTGGGAACTTACCTGGAAGCACTGACACACTTGGTGTGGGGCTTGGAGTCCAGAGCTGTCCTAGCTGATTAGGGTCATCTGATCACTTGCTAAATAAGATTGGAAAATGTACATTCATGTTGAGGAGTTTGCAAGAATGACAAATAATTAAATACACTCTTTTATACAAAGCTGCATAAAATTAATTTGAATGATTTTGCACTGCAGTTGAATAAAAATACACAAAAAAGAGTTTTTAAAGAAAAGTATGTAAAATGTTTCTTTTGTGTCATTTGAGTATTTTCTTCAGATTCTAAATTATCAAGTTTGGTTAAATACCAATTTGTTTTGTTTTTAGGGATTTTTATGTTTGTTCCGAGCTTCCCAGTAATAAATGATATTTAGAGAAATATGAAGTTGCTTGTCTATTATTAAAACATTTAAAAATGTTTTCAAATTAAAAACAGTATAGCTATGGAATTATGCTGCTTTTTAATTTTGTAATATCTAATGCAAACTCCAACTTTATATGTTTTGATGTATAATTTGATTAGAATTTACTTCAATAAATTCTGTTTCAAGTACATGTTCTTCCTTGTAGTTCTTTACTTTTAGACCCAAAGTTATTTTCCTAACTGGATTTTCATTAATTGTTTAATATTTTACTGCCTATTTTTGTGTTTTCATATTAAAGAGATATTTGTAGATTGTGAATTGTAATTATGTTTTTACATAAACCTCTTTTGGAGGCTTTGTAAATTTCCTTTTGATTTATTGTAGACTATAAACAACTCAAAACAGATTCTATTGTTTGGATTTTTTTAAAAAAACTACTAATCAGGTTATATTTCTGCATCATATCCTGTTTTATCCTTCAGTTTTAACTTTAGAAGTGGATTCCTCTTTGTTTTCCTGATCTCAAGGCAGAATTCAGAACATTCAAAACAATGTGTGAGACAGAAGGACGTTTTCAATGGGAAAAAAAAGTTTAGTTCCAATCCTCTCACATGTCTGTTCTATTTTTAAAAAATGAAGTGCCAAAAAAGTAAATAATAATGATGTGAATTATTTCTTTAGAAAATCAGCTGTCAATTAACTAATGAACATTCTTTTTAATCAGTGTTAATTGACATATTTCCTGCACTTATAAATTCAGTTCTTGCATAAAATGGGTTCATTTTGACTCTTCTTGATTTCCCTTATATGTTTTGGTTGTTCTGTTGGGTATAATTCTGTATTATTTCCTGAATTCCCTAGTCTGGAGCTAGGTGGAGCTATGGGATCTTCTGTAGATGTACACCAAACAGTGCCTAATGCCCACGTTAAAGCCTTCTTGCTTCTTTATTCTTAGAGAGAATGTGGAAGAAAAAGTCTAGACTTTGAAAACATGGTCATTAAAATGAACAGATAATCCCAAAGTTCCCCAATTATCATTTTGTACTGAGCAGTGAAACAAAAAAATGTAAAAACTCCCCAAACTAAAACTAAAAGAAAAACACACATACAAGTTACAGATATAACTACCCTTAACATTCATACTAGATTAAATGTTTTGTCATTAAAGCTACGTTTATTTGTTTTCTTTTCTAAAAGAATACAATTCTCTGAAAAGTCTGCAAAGTATAGAATGTGATGGAAAAAGGAAAATATGACAATTGTTTCAGGACTCATCTGCCAAGTTTTATACACGCACATTTGGTAGATAGATGTAATTTATATAGATAGCTATATCTCTATATATGGATATATAGATACATAAATATCTATTTAAGAAGGTGGAAATATTTCACAAAGAATAAGTAAATGTTTGCCTAAAGGTTTTGGTTAGAATTCAGAGTTTTCTCATGCATGGGGTGGTTTAGAAAGTCTCATCATTTAATCTTGCCTATTACATTTTGTGTGGTTGTTTTGTTTTTCTCTCAGCTCTCTATTGAGCCAGCTGTGCAGTTGTCTCGACTTGTTATTCAATGTGTTTAGGTCCTGAGAAATATGCCCAGACTGCTGTCTTACTGCTTAATATCTGTTAGGACAGAAGTTATTAAAGGTCATCTGCTTACTTCGAGAAACTAATTGTAATAAATTCTTCTGTGTGCTTCTCTAATTGGATTAGCTTTAGCTCTATGCATTCCAGATATCTAGATAATTGTGTGGATGATTTTTATTTACCTAATTTGGCAAATACTACTGAAATCAAATACTTATCTGAACTCTACACTTTCTTTGTCTTGTTTTTAAGTCACTTGTAGACTTTAACCTAATTCTCTTAATTTGGGAATTGCATCTCTGTAAATTAAAGTTCATTTTCCCTCTGTATTCTGCCCTTATTTACTTTTCAAATCTAGAGGAGTAAACAGTATTTTAAATAGCTTCTAAAGGCTGCGAGTGGAAGATAGATGGTTCTTGATTTGGCTTTATTAAGCACTTCACTCTGAGAGTGTATTATCTTTCCAGCTAGCTATTCGATAAGTTATAAATAAATAGATATATTGTAACAATTATAAGTTATTATAAAATAATAAATAATAAAGATTAATTAATAGATTGGTAGAGGTATTAACATCTGAAATACCCAAGCAGTTAAAATTTGCATAAGAAGGGTTGCACTAAAGCTTTTATTTGTTATAGGCAGAATCTTATTCAAGACCTATTTGTTTGTTATTTATAAACAATTTGGGATACAACATCAGCCTCTTTTCCTTAAGAAGGCTTGAAGGCCATTCAATCCTCACAGCAGTGATATACACTACATATGGCATAGTACCATTTTAACAAGTGACGAAACTATAGCTCAGAGGGCCCGTTCCCTTGGTCTGAAATCATTTAGCTTAGTAAAGTGGGAGATTTATACTCAACAGTTGTCCGATTCTCATATCAGTGCTTATCCTAGCCGTTCATTATTCATTTGTCCAGTCAGACACCTACCACCCATTCACAGCATTTTCTTAAGTACTTATTTTGTGCCAGAGCATTTAACAGTAAATGGCACTAAAGAGGTCTGCTTGTAAAGGGAGACAGACAGTAAACAAGTTGGAAAAATAAAACAATATAAAAGTATAATGTGGTAATAAAGGACAAAAACAGGATGTTGTGAGAGTGACTAGAAGCAGCCAACATTGGGTAGGCTGATCACAGAATGTCTGTACAGAAGTCATACCTGAGTTCACATTATGATTCTAGAAGCAAAAAGGAGAAAGAAAAGGTAGTAGGCATCTGGCAGTGAGAGAGGAGGCAGGATGATAACAAGAAAAGCAGTTAGGAACAAAACAAAGCTAAGAGCGCAGGAGCTCATCATAATAGCTCCTTTTAACACAGATACCTCTAAAGATAGCCCTATCTTATAGCAGAGTACAGTTATTGATGCTCGTAATGATAAAAGTAGTCATTTTCAGAAAGTAAGCACTTACAAAGAATTTTAGGAAAAAAATAAATTTAGAATAAATAAGTTTGGGCCCTTAAGAATAAAGAACCTTTAGTAGAAAGTTCACCTCAAGAGAATGCCACAATATCTGAAGATGACAGAGAAGGAGACCTAACTGCAACATTTATATTTCTTAGTTTTTAAAGGGCATACAGGATATATGGATGTATGAAATAGAGTAAGATTTTTTTTGTTATTATAGTCATTAAACTGAAGTATAGCTAACATACAATAAAGGACACAGATTTTAAATAAACAGTTCAGTGAGTTTTATCAAATGTTATCATTGGTGTAACTTTTGTTCTACATTGGTGTAGAACTTTTCTGTCACACCAATAAGTTGCCATGTACCGCTTTCCAGTCAGTTCTCCTGATTCCCAGAGACTACCAGTGCTCTGACTTCTGTCACCCTAACTTTCTTCTAGAACTTCATAGCAATGAAATCATAGTTTGTGTTCTTTGGGACTTGGCTTCTCTCAGTCCGCATAATGATTGTGAAATTTATGCATACAGTTGTGTGCATCAATGGTTTATTCCTTTTTTATTGCAGAGTAATATTTCATTGTGTAAATATACTACAATTTATTCATTCTCCTCCTTAGCTGTCCTAGTTGTCAGGAAGTGAGATCTTGCGGTGTTTTTAATTTAAATTTCTCTTATGATTAATGCTCTTTGGTCTTTATTATTATTTTAAAGTTATTTAGTCTATGTTTTAGCAGTTTTATTGCTACATCCCATAAAATTCAGTCATTTAAAGTATATAATTAGTGTTTTTTCTTGTATTTGGGTCCTGCAACCATCGCTATAATCTAATTTTAGAATATTTTCATCACCTCAAAAGAAACCTTGCACTAATGAGCAATCACTCCCCATTCTCAATCCATGCATTTTAAAATGTGTTTTATAACTTTATAATTTTTTTAAATCAGAGTCCTACTAAAGAGCTGTATTGGCTTTGTCCACATTGATCACTAAATGGCATATTTCCATTTAGTGATCATCTTTTCAGATTCTGTAGATCATGAGAAAATCTTTAGATGAAGTACTCTCAAACTTGAATGTGCATTCAGATCACCTAGAAATCTTGTTAGAATGCAGACTCTGATTAGGTAGTTCTGGAATGTGGTTGATATTCTGCATTTCTAACAAATTCTCACATGATTCCAGTGCTGCAGATTGTGTTGGGGCCACTTTGAGCTGCATGGTGGGAGATTTTGGTTGGAATGTCTTGAAAGAGAGACAATATGAGGGAGACTGCATTTGTGTTATAACATTTTTATCTGATGATTTATATGCAGATGAAATTTTTATTTTCAGAGCAATTCTTAATCCATTTAAAAATTTTAAAATATTCATCACATTTCTTTGTAAGTATGTAAAAAGGAGATAGACTTAAAGAATTTTAAAGGTAGGATTTAGAAGAAGTCCCCCAAAATCTTAGAGCATGTCATTAGTTTGTCGATAGCTTACCAAGGACCCTACTGAAGAGTGAATGAGAAACAACTACATAGTGAGAATTCTTAAGAGTCTCTGTAGGGACTGGTTGACTAAAAGTAAGATTTCTTCAAAGCCCTTTAGGGCCTTTGCTCAAATTCCAGAACCACTCCTTCATTGGATTCTCCCAGACATTTCTGAAGATCTGCAATGAAGAGGGAATGGTACGCAGAGCTGGGGCCATTTGAAAGATGTTGGCCTGGCCCTCTGGGAACAGAGCAATATCCATTCTGGCCTCAGTCAGTCAGTGTATTTTTTAGTTGAATAGTGAACAGAAGGACAATACTAGATTCAATAATTTCATCAAAAACATTAAGTTCAACGTATTTTGTTTCGTAAAGTGCAACAAACCAGGAGCTCATTTAGACAAGCCTCTTTGCAAATGTAATAGCCTCAACTGAATCAGTGCTTGGTAAAAGCTATTTATTGGCTCTCTAGTTTAAATGCACATAGTTCCTTAAAGTTGGCTGTAAAGCACACTTTTACAGAGGAAACCAAATTTTTCTATTCTTCATCAGGCAATTGGAGATAGTTTGTGTAGACAAAATAATTGTTGGATTGAGTTAAAGGATTTTAATTTTCTACAAAAAAAAATGTAGAAGCAGTAGATACCTCATGCTACTCTTAGCCTTGGCAGACATGTAGACCCAACAGATAAAATGCAAGGAAGGCTATGCATCTTAATTTTTATTTTCAATTCTTTTAAGAAGCTTCAGCTCTGCCTCTATTCTGGGAGCTGTTCCATCATGTTTATTTTGATCCCTCTTTCCAGGCCTGGTGACCTCCACTCAAAATCTTGCTTCCTTGGAGTGTTTTTCATCATGTCTGAGTCTTCTTAAATTTTTAATTATATTAAAATATTAAATTTTACCAGTAGGGGACACTGCCTTACATTATCTGAAGTCTTGACTGAAAAGCCCTTAATTTTAAGATAGAAGTTATGTAAATGAAAGCACTCCGATATAGAAACTTTGTATAGGGAGTTTATTTACAGTGAAATATATAATTCTGTCAATCTACTAAAGAACACCTCCAAAGATGCCAGTATTTTATGAGGGCTCAATATGCAATGACTTACTAAAAAATATCACTAACTTTTTCAAATAGTGAAAGGTAGCAAATTAAGATTTATTTAGTAATGTTAATAATTGCAGTAGTTTGCAGACAGGAGAATTCTGTTTTGTACTCAAATCTAGCCAGATACCATGTGTCAGTTTGGAAACATCAGTGAGGTGCCCTACATTGTTTTGTTCATTTCAGAGAAAATAATTCCAGCTGCAACGTTTTAGCTATGACTGTGTATTCTTAGAACTGAGTAACTTCCTCAGACTGAACATAGTAAATTAGTTTCAATTTCCTGCCAAAATTTATAGACAGGTTGTAAATGAAAAAGCTGCCTCTGCTCTTCATTATCACTATGTATTATAGTTTTTTAAGTAAAAATGTTATTTACTTGCACCTACCGTCAGATATTAAACTACAGAGGCATCCATCAACAGTCCTGTTGGCACTGTAGAGAAAAAAAAAATCATGTGACAGCACACCTGGCTTTAGTGTTATAGAATAGAGTTAGTGTTGCAAGGTGACTTTGATATGTCAGAAAAGCTAATTATGTCCCATCAAAGGACTGAAGAAATTGCCTTTTTTAATGAAAAGTATTTTATAGAAGGTGACAATGATCTTAGGCAAAGCAGTAAAACTAGGTGTATAATTATATACATTCTTTAAATTCTTATTAGACTTAGCTAATTGACATGTTACTGTTCAATAACATAGAAAAAAATTAGTTAAACATAAAAACCAGAATAATGGTTTTGGATTGTAGAGATACAGTCTAACCTAAAATTCAATCGCTCTCTATTTTCCCAAATATAGTCTTTTTTTCCTGACATTTTTATAGCCATGCATGTTTTTACTTTATGTTGAAATAAGAGTATAGCAAATGTTTATAAGAATAAACTATTAGTCAACAAAATGAAAAGGCAACCTTCAAAATGGGGGAAAATATTTGTAAACCACATATCTGATAAGGGCTTGACATCCAAAAGATATAAGAAACCTATACAACTCAATAGCAAAAAAATGAAAACAAACTAATAACCCAATTAAAAATTGGCAAATATTTTTTGAATAGATGTTTTTCAAAGAAGACACATAATCTGCTAACAGGTACATGAAAAGATGCTCAGCGTCACTCATCTTCAAGAAAATGCAAATCAAAACCACGACGAGATATCACCTCACACCTGTTAAAATGGCCATAATCAAAAAGACAAGAGATAACAAGTGTTGGCAAGGGTGTAGAGGAAAGAGAACCATTGTGCGCTGTTGGAGGGAATGTAAATTAGTATAGCCATTATGGAAAACGGTATGGAGGTTCCCGAAAGAATTAAAAATAGAACTACCGTGTGATCCAGCAATTCCACTTCTAAATATCCGTCCAGAGGAAATGAAAAGTCAGTATCTTGAAGAGGTATTTGTACTCCCATGTCCCTTGCAGCATTGTTCATAATAGAGAGGGAACCAGCCTAGATAAAGAAAACGTGTGTGTGTGTGTGTGTGTACATGATATATGTGTATATATGTATGTGTGTATGTATATGTATGTATTACATACTATGGGATATTACTTATCTATAAAAAAGATGAAAATTCTGCCATTTGTGACAATATGGATGAACCCGGAGGACATTGTATTAGGTGAAATAAGACTGTACGATTTCATATGTGGAATCTAAACAAATCAAACTCATAGAAGCAGAAAGTACAATGGTGATTACCAGGTGCTGAGGGGGTGAGGGAAATGGGGAGATGTTGGTCAAAGGGTATAAAGTTTTAGTTATAAAATGAATAAGTTCTGGGGATCTAATGTACAGCATGTGGTTATAGTTAATAATACTATATCATATACTGGAAATTTGCTAAGAGAATAGAACTTACAAATTCTTACCACCGCTGCCCTGCAAGAGGGTAACTGTGTGAGGTGAGATGTAGATGGTTTGATTAGCTTGATTGTGGTAATCATTTCACAATGTACAGGTATATCAAATCAACACACTATATACCTTAAACATACACATTTTTTTATTTGTCAATTATGTCTCAAGCTGGAATGAAAAGAATAGGCTATCAGTAAAATAACACAATTTTCTTAGCTAAGGATAACAAATTGTCCAAGTATCTTTTCACTTTTGATATATATGTTAGATGTATATGTGTGTTTCCCATACATACACACATATAAATAAATTTAATTTTTTTTGAAAAGCCATATGAAGGGTGGATATGAAGTGAGTCTTGCTGTTCTATATATATGGATCAAGAGCAGAACTTTTTGTTAGCTCTGACAGAATGTATGTGATTATTAGTGATGTCTTTTTTTAGGAAATTGTAAATTATAGGAATGCTGCACAGGAAGAAAGAAATGAAGCATACAGTAGTTATTTAGGTTTACAAGATTGACAATGATTTTTTTTTTTTCTTTACAGAAATTTCAGTACTTAAAGCAGAAAGCTGTAATTGTTGGTTGCTTTAGATGCCCTTAGCTATTTGGGATGTGGAAAGATGTATGCTATAAATGTTTTACTCCTGTAATAGTCATCACTTCGGAATGGTTCAATTATAGCTGCTTTGTAGGAAGGGTTCATGAAGAAATAAATTCTGGCTGCATTCTATAATGATGACCATTCAGTTTTTTAAATTGTGAATGTGAAAGAAATGAACCCATTTCTGTTACTGGATGCTAGCGTGGTTCCTGAAGCTCCCTGCTTTTACATCTCAGACAGTAGACCCAGTGGGGACTATGGCAGGGCAATCAACAGAGTCATTGTTTTAATGCTTAGGGTGGGAGAACTGCTCAGGACATGCTTAAGCTGTTTGGATTTATCATTCTGAAATCATAAATTGAGATGAAAGGATTAACTAAGCCAGATCATAGAGTTCATATATGTGAGTACAGTAACCAGGGTATGCTGTTTATCCTCATCCTATCCCATATTCTGTGACAAAGGCCAACTCACCTCTCTCTCTCTATTTTGTAAAGCCATGGTCAACTCTAAGTTTGCTTAGATTCTATGGTAGTGTGACCCTCATGGAGGAAAACACTGTAAAAATGGATTATTTATAGAAATCTAGGCCAGAGTGTTATCTTGGGAACCAAATCCCTTAATGGGTTGTGAGGGTAGTGCGAGATCCTAAAATGACTCTTGATTACATTACACTGAATGTTCTTTGTAAAGCAATTAAAGATTGTCTTTTATCAGCATAGAAGATGAGGGATTGGATATTTGGTTGGAGGTGGTTTGGCTAGCATACTTACTCTTGGTGCCTAATCAATTTTTTTACTTACAGTTCATGGCTTGATTCTGAAATTAGGTTTGCAGATCCTGACTATCACTGAGCTTGTTATTCTTTTTGCCAGTGCTGGGTTGACTGGCCAACAAAAGCCAGGTGCCAGACTCCACTCAGATTTAAATGGACTCTCACTGATGATTAGTAAAATTTCAGTGGGAAAGAATGACAAGGTTCTTTTCACTCTGATTGTCTTATTAAGTGCGAAAGAGCTAAGCCTCCTTTTATATTGATTAGACATAATGTGACTGTTCTAAAGGATTTATTTCTTTGATGTACCTGGATTGTGTTTCTCAAAAGGAGTAGATTGTATCCACAACTTTCTTTTCCAAACTGCTAACTTCTGATTTGTGGAGATCGATCTATAAAATGACCCTCTTTTCTGAAAGATTCTCCTCACTGTTTTCAAAAGGGCTGTCAAAGCCCAAGAAAAAGAAGTTTGCTGTTGATGTTCTTTGAGAAAACTTGGAAGAGTTGTTTGTTCTTTAACATCGTTTAGCATGTTCAAGTTATCAACTGTTCTCCATCTCTAGTTTTGGCTGGTTGCCTGCAAGTTCCATACAGTATATAGCAGTTTGGAATATAGCAGAGTGTGCAAAACCCTTGTTATCTTCCAGAAACGTACAGCTGATGTGGGGCTGCACACAAATGACTTTCCCATGGACAGGATATCTGGTCTAACTACTTGAAAAAATTGTATAATCCTATAGGGAACCCTAGCTAACTAATGCAATAATTATCTAGGAGTGGAGCCAACATCCTGCGATTATATTAGAACAAACGTGCTGCAGTGTTTCTGTTTATGTCTGTCTCTTGGCATCTTGAATTAATATTTTATTATAATTCATTAGGAAAAAAATAAGCCAGAGAAGCCTTGGAAGCAAGATCGTTGGAGTTACCTGTTGTGTAAGGTTTGGAAGTTTCTATGAAACTTCTTCCATCTTGGTGAAATAATTTCATACCCCTGAAAACAATTCACATTTACATTGTAGTTAAACAGAGGCAAGAATTTTCTTGAGGACTGTGCTTTAGAAAAACATGACCGTATTAGATGTTATCTTTAGCTACTTCATTTGTTCTTTTTGTAATTTTTTTAAGCTGTGTCTATGTAACGTACCATTTTCAAAACTATAATTAAAATAGTTATTTTTTTTTATTTTTGGCTGAATGCAGAGCAGGCTTAATATCTACAAGCTGATAAACCCTAACTTGCAACTCTTTTCAACAACATGCTATATATTTTCTACATAACTTTGATTACACATCGATAATATAATCTAATATTTAGAATTTTGCTTAATAAAATTAGAAAACAACTAGAAAGATTTAAACTTCTCCCTTTTAGTCATGAATGTGTCACCATTGTCATTTGGGGTGGGTGAGGAAATTACTTAACTTGTATTTCTCAATCTGAAAAATCGGAAAAACTCTTGGATTTGGGAGATGATCCTCAACAGCAGCATGCTGATGCTGTGACTGCATCTCTTTCAAAGGCAAATATCTGGTAGATTCCAGGCCTGGCTCGTGGAGGAAGATCTGGGGCTCTGAGCATTCTATACAGGAGCCTTGTGCTGGTTTAATGACAAAGGAGGAGTGGATTATTCAGAGAGAGAACAAGTTTGTAACAAGGAGTCAAGAGTACTCTTAGGGGCACTCATCAGTTATAGTCTAGACAACAGTCTTTTACTCCCAGAGCTTTCACACTGTTCCTGAATCTTGAGCATGTTGGGAGTGGCAAAGCTAGATCCAGGTCCTCAGGTCCCAAGAACTGGTGTTACACTGCGGTTGTCATTCTTTGAGGGTCCAGTAGATAACTGATAGCCTGAAATGAAGCATCTCTGAGACACATTTTGGTATCAGGCAGCACGAGACCTTAGATATGCATGCATTCTTCCTTTTTACTTTCGCAAGGGCTAGAGCAAGGTCTCAGCTACACTGAAGCTTGAAGCTGTGAACTAACTTTCACTGCCTTTGGAATACAGTGGCTAGAGTTGATTTAAGTTTCAAAACTTTGCATATTCAAAAAGCAATTTTGTAAATTCCCTATCTTTAGAAATCTGTACCGTTCCTCTGTTTCCTGGAAGTAGGACTCCAGTGAGAAATCTTTGTCACCTGCCAACACTTCAGTCCTGTCACATGTACAATTATCATTAAATTTGGTGCTAAATTGCTCTATGCATTTTTCTAGATTACATCTTCCATGAGGACAATAATCAGAAAATCATTTTATAATCCTTCTAAAATTTAGCATAATATTGGGTAATCTAGAAATGTCAATAGACTACTTTACCTCTGGATTGATTGGTTTTCTAGTAAATGGCTGATTACAAAAGCTTTGTCTGTAGATTTCTGTTATTTACCTTTCTTCCTCCATTCCTCACAAAGGATTGCTTAATGTGTTGATGGTAGGACTTCTTGACAAAACATACACATTGAAGGCTACAGATTGAGTCTTTGGGCTCCAAACTAAGGATCTTGCTATAGGATCTTTTCAATGTTATGACCTTGGTTTATTCGAAATGTGGTTTGTAGACAGTATGGCATCATCTGGGAGCTTATTAGAAATGAGAAATCATGCCCTTCCTTTTAGTCATTGACTTAGGAGACTTTGAGGACAATGGGAGATTGTGAATCTGAAAAGATTCAAAACTGTTAATTCAAAACTTCATTAGAACCTCAGAGAGTTCATCTTCAGTACCATAAACTACCACTCAGGGTGAGTTTGGGAGGCCTGGTGGAATTTGGGGCATTATTCCAACCCCATTTCTTGTATGCCTTTACTGGGAACAGCAGATTAGACTTTTCTAGGAACAGAAATGAGCTTTTATTGCCCTTGTAAAGACACCTTATAGTCCACCTCTAGAAAGCATGTATTCCTTCATTTTCTCCAATCTCTTTGGAATATCATGTAAATTAAGAATTCATATGTTTTCTTGGTATTTCTGGAAATACTAGTAAAAGTAAGTTTCCAAATAGTTGCTGAATCACCTTTGTTAGCCCCAGTAACTATTTATTATGTTAACATTGTGAGTAATGGAGAGAATATGGACTTTGGAATCAATTGGAAACTGGATTTAAATCCTGGATTTACCACTTATTGGGACTCTGCAACTTTGAACAAGTTACTTAATCTCTCTGAACCTTAGTACTCAGTATCCTCAACTGTAAAATGTCTCTGAACCTCAGTGTCCTCAACTCTAAAATGGGGCTGTGAGACCAACTGTTTAGAATCTCTTTGCTTCACAGTGGTGAAATACTTTACCAAGGAAGGATTTGAGAAGACTGTATACTGTGCACAGAGATTATATATCCAAGCAATGGCAGAAGTCACCATCCTTACCATCTCCTTCCCCTTTCTCTTTTCATCATCTTCACCAACACTAATGGAACAATGTTCATATTTTATTTTCAAAATACTGTTGAGACCTAAATTGTTCACTGTTTCATTTTCTACCACTGATGTTATTTTCTGTATTCAAATGCATGAACCACATTTTTTTCCGTGGGAATAAATACAGGGTAGTAGCTAAGTCTTCCATTTCTTCTAGGGCAAACAGTTCGGCTTCTGAACCTTGAGTAGTGGCAGACAGAAGGTATCTGAGAGCCCACTTAGTCTCAGAGAACCACTGCAAATGAGGTTGTTATTAATAGACAAGAGCCAGTACAGTAAAAAATATGAATAGATAATGTTGGCAAATTTGAAATGCAAGTGTCGAAATAAATGAAACAGGCCTGCCTACCTTGCTGAAGATAAGTAAAGGAACTGTTCTAAAATTTGAATACTTTGTAAATAGAATTGTGGCTTTGTAACTAATAGTGTGGGTCTTTTTTAACCTTTTGTATTTTTTCCTCCAAAGAAATAATGAAACTGTAAACATAATAGAATGTACAAAACCTACAAAGCATTTGCCATACTGAGCCAACTATCGACAAAGATAAGACTCACTCATCTAATGAGTCTTGCCCGGGTGGGTTGGTTACAGCTTCACACAGGAATACGGGAAGACAAATCTTTGTGCTTTTCCGTAAACCAAAGTTAAATATTAAGTTGTGTGTTCTCAACCTGTTTTTATGAGTTCCCATCATAAATCATGCCATTGTAACATAAGCATTTGACCCTCATTATGAGACATCAAGAGAGCTGTCACCATTGCTCTAGCTCCAGTGTCTCCAGTAAAAATTGGAACTACTCTAAGATCTCACTTGGTGAAATCGAGGGTGTTGCCTGCCAGTGCTTTGGGTCTTGATGTTTTATGAATTTTTCTTCAGCCTGTGTATTTCTATCACACTTGACAGTTCTGATTAATGGTCCTTAGTCTGAATACTAGTTTTTAACAAAGGAAAATACTTGATATTATTAAGCAGGACCTGCTTGTATTTGCTTTGGAGATGCAGGATGTAAAAATTAAAAATATTTGAAATTGGTATCTAGGCAATATATGAAATCACATAAACAAATATAATCAATAATATCTCTTCAGTACTAGGCAACCCTCATGACAACTATTTGGTTCATTTTGAACTGGATGGAACTGCTGAAAAATAAATATGTTTTCAGTGAACTGAGAATCTAATTTAGAGATGAGGATACTTGAGAATTCTTGTCCTTTGAGGGGTAGTCAGACGGTTGGTCTGTTTAATATCAGGGTGTCATACACAGGCACATTTTTTTTTTTACATGGGGCTTTAGCCTAATGACTGTGGCTGCCTAACAGTCACTACTGGTGTCTGGCAGGCAGTTAGGGCATTTTCAGAGGCCTGCAGAGTGTGTATCGTTACACTGACATTTTATGCAGCAAGGACATGGAGACATTTTGGCATTATTTTTAAAAATCAGTTTTCAGTTTCATCTGTCAAAAATAGGTAGACTGGATCTCTTTGGTTCCTTTGTTTCTTGTTTAGTGAACGTTATCTGTTCAATTGGGTTGAATAGTAATTGGGTTATATTACTGTAATTCATTTATTAACAGAGCAATAGAATCCACAGTAGTGTGTTTCCATCTTAGAACCCACAAATTACCAATTAAACACAATTTTCTGTTCTAAAACAATGTGATTATTTTTATTTAAGCCTATTTTGGAAGCTGAGTCACTCGCTGCCTGCATATATCTTTGTTTAAAAAGCATTAGTGGAATATTACTGAAGCTGAAGCCATTACTTATTTGTTTGTGATCTACAGGGGCACATGGTAATAGCTTTTCATGCAGGCAAAGCCCGACCACATTTGGGATGTCCCTTCTGAAGGTTGGCTAGTTACAACAAGTTTTAAAAGGAACACACTCAGGAAATTATACCACTTCAAAAATAAAATTAATTTATTTGAAAATGGTGGTAAACTGCTTTATCAGTCAAAAAGAGGCTAAACTACTATAGATGAGAATGCTGTTTTCTTTGATTTAGCAATATCGATTTAGTGCTGTTCTTTACGTGGCTTCACTTCATTCCCTTTGGGAGTTACAGCAAATTTAAAATCACATCCCTGCCCTCAAACTGAAGACAGTATAACTGTAGACATAGCAAGAACACACATGAAAAGCTAAACGGCAATACAGGGTGATTCTACAAGAGGCATAAGACGAGGCAGTGCTTCAGTACCAAAGGTCAGCACACGCTTTACGTGTCCTACTATGATGACAAAGAGCTCACTGTCGATTTGTGTAGCCTGAAAAGTCATCAGAGAGGTAGTGGAATGTGAGCTGATCTTAAGGAATATGAGGGAGCTTAAGGCCTCAGGCTTCCAGCTGGGGTGGATGGCATGCGAGGGGCAAGGAGGCTCATGTCATGGTCACCAGAGAGTTGAGAAGCAGGAGAGCAATGAGGAGGCTAGGGTCAAAAGGGCAGAAGCCGGGTGTTACATAGGAGCAAGCACTGTTTTGTAGGGAGGAGAGACGTTTAGAAAGGCTAAAAATCCAAGCGTTTCTAGATGTCTGTGTGGAAGTATCCAGTAAACATTGGTGGATGTGTAATGAGATTCATCCACAATACGGCTGAGGGTGAGGATGCCAGTCTGGAAATCTTCCCAGCAGAGGGAATTGGATCGCTGGGGCAGGGGACCAAGGTCTCTCTCCAGAAGGGAAGATAGCAGTCAGAAGGCAAAGCATTGAGAAGAGTATGGGTCTCAGAGCTGGAAGGAAGACCTTGAAGTCAGAGTCAAATGGATATAAATGTGTTCGGAGATGCCAAGATGATGAAGTCGAAGAAAGCCCATTGGTCATGACAGTGGAAACCTTTGAGAACCCAGTAAAATAGCAAAAAACAATTTAATTGGCTTCGGAAAAAAATTGCTGGGTGTTTTGTGAAACCTTAAAGCTGGTAGATTCTGTAAGTTAAAGAATTATACATAATTTTTTTTAATTTTAATTTTTTCATTACAATTGACATTCAATATTACATGTTTCAGTTGTATAATACAGTGGTTAGACATTTATATACCTTACAAAGTGGTCCCCTGGTAAGTCCAGCACCCAACTGACACCACACATAGTTATTACAATATTATTCCCTATGCTGTATTTTACATCCCCTTGACTATTTTGTAACTGCCCTTTTCACCCATGCCCTCAATCCCACTCTGATCTGGCAACCATTGTTTCTTCTCTGTATATTTGAGTCAGTTTCAGTTTTGTTTGTTAATTTTGTTTTTCAGATTCCACATGTAAGGGAAATCATATGGTATTTGTCTTTCTCTGTCTGACTTATTTCACTTAGAATAATACCCTCTAGGTCTATCCATGTTGTCGCAAATGCTAAGATATCATACTTTTCAATGGCCAAGTAATATTCCATTGTATATATGTACCACTTTGTTTTTATGCAGTTGTCTATTAATGGACATTTGCATTGATTGCTTCTGTATCTTGGCTATTGTAAATAATGCTGCCATGAGCATAGGGGTGCATATATCTTTTCAAATTAGTGTTTTGGCTTTCTTAGAGTAAGTACTCAGAAGTGGTATTGCTGGGTCATAAGGTAGTACTATTTTTTAGTTTTGAGGAACCTCCATACTGTTTTCCATTGGGGCTGTACCAATCTGCAATCCCACCAGTAGTGCACGAGGATTCCCTTTTCTCCACATCCTCACAAACCCTTGTTATTTGTTGATTTATTAATGATAGCCACCCTGACAGGGGCGAGGTGATATCTCATTGTGGTTTTAATTTGCGTTTCTCTGATGTTTAGTGACATTGAGCATCTTCTCATGTCTTTTGACCATCTGTATTTCCTCTTTGGAGAAATATCTATTCAGGTTCTCTGCCCATTTTTTAATTGGATTTGTTTTTGGTGATAAATTGTATGACATACATTTTAGATGTTAACTGCTTGTTGGATGTTTCATTGGCAAATATCTTCTCCCATTTGTAGCTTGTCTTTTTGTTTTGTTGATGGTTTCCTTTGGCTGTGCAGAACTTTCTAGTTTGATGTAGTCCCATTTGTTTATTTTTCGTTTGTTTGTTTCCCTTGCTTGAGGAGATACAATTCAAAAAAATATATTACTAAGAACAATGCCACATAGTTGATGCCTATATTTTCTTTTAGGAGTTTTATGATTTGGGGTCATAGATTTAAGTCTTTAATCCATTTTGACTTTATTTTTGTATATAGTGTAAGAAAGTGGTATAGTTGCATTGTTTGCATGTATCCGTCTATTTTTTCCAGCACCATTTATTGAATAAATTGTCTTTACTCCATTGTATATTCTTGCCTCTTTTGTCATAGATTAATTGACCATATAGGCATGGGTTTATTTCTTAGCTCTCTATTCTGTTTCTTGATGTATATGTCTGTTTTTATGTCAGTACCATGTGGTTTTGATTACTATAGCATTGTAGTATAGTTTGATATCAGATAACGTGATACTTACAACTTTATTCTTCTTTCTCAAGGTTGGTATGACTATTCGGGGTCTTTGTGGTTACATGCACATTTTAGGATTATTTGTTCTATTTCTATGAAGAATGCTGTTGGTATTTTGATAGGGATTGATTAAATTGAATCTATAAATTGCTTTGGATAGTATGGACATTTTCATGATGTTAATTCTTCCTATTCATGAGTACACTGAATGCTTCTTTTTGTTTGTTGATGATACTTTTAATAGGCTGTTTATCTCTCAGATAAGCAAAGACAGAAGTGGAGCATTATGTGCAAATGAAAAGCAAGATAAGTAGACATGATATCACTGGACTCTCAAAGGTCAATGCTTCATGAATCTAATGACGTTCCAAGATTTTAGAAAAACCCTGAGTCAGCAGTGCTTCACTTCCATTTTGCCTCCCAGCTGCTCTAGATTTGTTTTCCAGAGACTTTAATACTTCAGGGCTGTTCCAGTCCAGAGGTGAGCACACCAAATCTGTTGTTTCACACCCTGTACACCCGTTATGCTTGGCACCTTCTACAGATCTTTTCTGCTCCTTCTTTATCATCTCAAATCTTACATTCTTAAGAATTAAAGACACAAAAGGGTGTCAAGGGTATAAAGACAAGGGTGTAAAGACACAAAATGGCATTTTGTGAATCAAGCAGTTCTCTGTCTTCTACCACATGTAAAAGGGATTCTGATGTTTGCCACCTTCCTCAATGCATAATACCAACTACATAATTTGCAGGGTCCAGTGCAAAATGAAAATGCAAGGACATTGTTTAAAACTTACAAAGACATTTAAAAAGTCAGGACAGCAACACCAGAACATTAAAACAAGCCAAGCATGTGGCTCATTGATTGCACAGGTTGAATACCCATGAAGCCAGCCCTGTCTTTAGAACTGTCCAAGGCCAGAAAGATGGCAGTTACCATTTCATTAGCTTAAGAAAAACACATGATGCAAAGTAGTATTATAAATATTCAAGCAAAAAAAGTGAATATAGTTGACTAAAGTTCGCTCACTATATCAAATGATTTCCATAAGCCAGCAGATTTGGCTGGGCATACCTCTGATAGTCATTCGCAGTGTCAAAACAGTTACTCTTTTTTTCCCATTTAGTCCACTATTGATCCCACAATAGGTAGGGAAGTTGAAGAGAAAATTGAAGATATGAGGACTCTTTCAGAGTAACACAACTGCAAATCATTTTCCACTAAACTAAGGAACTGGTTTTTAGTAGCCACGTTCCTTCTAAATGGGGAGCATTCTAATCATTTACCCAAAACTGCTAATTCTAAAACCATCTGAATTTTGTCATCTCTGTTTTCTTCTTATGGAAAGAGGTATGAAGTGTTATTTTTTTGAGAATTTGTAATTTTACTTTTGGTATGTATTCTTTAGGGCTGTCTGTTTTATTGCAGCTGAATGCTGGATTTACTGTGTTTGCTTTGCCTTTTCGACGTGCTGCTGGGTAGCACTCCCCATCCTCCAGTCCATATGGCTCCCAGCTGGCAGTCTAGGTGCCACACAGTAATGGTTCAGTGGCCCAAGTATGTACCGGAAGGTATGCTTTGGTTCAGCACTGCGTACATAGCACTTGTTTCATAAATCTTTATTGAATAAATAAATAGAGAAACTTTATTTTAGGTTTTTTTTCCATCAATGTCTTTTTAGCCAAAGATGACAGAGCATAGAACAGCTTAAGGATATTGAGAACTCTTCTACTTGCTAATAGTAGGAGAAATTAATTTTCAGTCACTGGTCAAGAAGTTTTATTTGTCTCTACACCCTACAGTGTAGGGATGGATATCAGTTGATGAAATATAAGCTTTGGGCCAAAATGTGTGTAGATTAGACATATATTAAATTCTCTGGGTAATTATTTAAAGGATTGCTACGTTAATGGATTTTCCATGTTTTGAGTACTATCATTGATTTTCCTCCCTCATTGTCTTTGAGGATTTTGCTATAAATGAAATTAGTTGACGAGAAGCCAGGAGATATTCTCAACTGAGAGTGTCATAGAGTGACAACTGAAATAGATATACACATGGCCTAAGGCCTGCTAGCTACTGTGAGGCAGAGATGTCCCTGCTCGCCCCACCTCTCATCCCATCCTCCCTTGTTCATTTTTATTAAGTGATAGCACGTTTACTGCGGCTACTATAGCATCTTTGCTGTTTGGAGGATTAGAATGTTTGATGCGGATGTTGTTTTGGATCTAAAACAACTGTGACATTGATCCTTTTCAACGGGCAAGAGTTATTATCTCCTGCCATCATCCACTGCCTCCACTAGGATATGCTAGGAATCTGTATCTAATTACCTGTGCAGCTAATTACCTCTGCCATGTTAAGCAGCAGCAGTAATCTCATTTCCCTTTCAAGTCCATTTTATGACATCAAACTGTATTATATTCCCCTTTTAATGGCTGCTGACAAAATTATAGCAGCACCACCCAGGACTTGATGAGGAGTCTGCCTGCCCATGACACAGCTGCACCTTGTATGTTTTCTGTTGATTCCTTTTCTTTTTTTAACAGCGTGTTATTAAATACCTATATGTCTGAATCATCTCCCCGTAGCTCCATTTGTTTGATTAGCATTACGTTACTGTGACAAGACACTATATCAGTAGTAATCGATCTGATTAGCATGGAGATGATATGAACACAGATTGTATTGATGTTTAATAGTGCGAGCATCCAGGTGCTGTAAACACTATAGATGTTTTTGTATGCTGCATGCAAGGTCTCTGTAATGAAGACAGCAACCACAGCAGGTTTTAGAGCTCAATGATTTATTTTCTGCCAAGTGCTACAGTGGGTCTTGCATAGTATATGGCACTCCTGTCCTGGATCTACACAAAATATTTTAATCAGTGTTCAAAATAACACAAATATTTTCACCAGATAGGTTCTAATGTTGCTTTATTAAGAGATGCTTGCCACACTGCAGTAAAAAGCTTACTGCAGTCACATGGAAAACCAGCCATATTCTTCCCTGAACTATATCCTCAGGTTACTTTATTATTATAATGCATCCCATTTTTAAAGAAGACCTGCCAGATTTTGTGCAGCACAGCCTCTTTCCACTCACACCTTAGTCAAGCTTAAAATTTAGCTATCGTATCTGTTTTCACTTTGATTAAATTTTTTGCTAATGATCACCAATTGATCTGGATTCTGTGGTGAAGGAAAAATCAGTGGGCCACCATTTGGGAGCTGGCTCTTGGCAGCATGTGATGAACGGAAGGGAGTCTCTGCCAAGGAACATTTTGTATAAATTGATGAACCTTTTGCTGAGATACAGTAGAGAGAGGACATTCCTAGAAAAAGATCTTGCTTTGACATCGGGCATTAATCCTAGTATCTACATATTTTTATAAACCCTTTTTGTAAACTAATAGAAGCAGAGTTTAAGAGATCACTTTTTTTTTTGAGAAAATAAAATATTTGGAGTTTAGAAATTTTCTTATTTCGTGTTTATATTATCTTGTGGACTTCAAATTTTCTATTAGGATCATGATGTATAGCAATAAAAAAGTCGAAGGTATAAGTAGAAGTCCTAAATATGTTCCTAAGACTTTTGCCAGCTTCATGCGTCTTGTGTATATAGGCACATGCGTGTACACATATATAATATACATACATATATACTTGATACATACCTGCACATATACAAATATATCTGCACTGTATGTGCATTTGTGTGTACTATATTTATTTACAGTTGTTCTAGCATGCATGGGTCTTTTTGTCTCTTCTTTATTTTCCCATCTCCTTTACTTCTACCCCTCTTTTCTACATAGACACCTAGACCAAAGCCAAAAGCAATTGCTTATTTCTGGAACTGACTGTTCTCATTTATTTTTGTGGGCTCCTCAGTATGTTGTTTTATTTTCTCTGGAATGTTCTCCCCAGCGCTTGTCAGCACCATACCTGAAGAGCTACTATTTGCCAGCCAGTACTCAGCTCTAAATCTCTCCCTTTGGACAGTTTTCCTGAATTTGCCCATCGTCCAACATTTAGTGGTTAGTGGTGCCTTCATCTGGGCACTCCTACAGCCTCGTACACGGCTTTTATTACAGCATTCCCGACCCTGTATTTTTATGTCCATGCCTGTTTCCCTTGGATTGAGGAGTCCTTGAAGGCAATAATTAATAATTACACATCTCTGTATGTGGCAACTAGTGGAATGCTTAGTTTTTTTATTTTTTATTTTTTTTTTTATTTAACACATATGTATTGAGTGCCTCTTGAAGCTTACAGTCTGGCGAGATCTGAGAAACAGTTAAAACATAATGTGTAACAGATGGTATTAAGTAGATAGGGTGAGCCAGAGGGGCCAGGGTAAGATGGAAAATACTGTCTTATATGGGATAAAGTGGAAGGACTCACTGAGAAGCTGCAGTCAAGGTGGCGAGAATAACAAGTGCAAAGGCCTGAGACTGGCGCATGCTTGGACTCTTGCAGCAGTAGCAATGGAACATCCGTGGCTGGAGTTGACTGTGAAGAGGGAGGGTGGTAGCAGGTGAGGTCAGGTGAGTGTCACTTGGGAGGGGGAGGATCTTTAGAGCATTGTAACTACAGTAAGGACTTCGGCTTTTACTCAGAATAAATTGGAGGTTCATTAGATTGGATGAGAGAGTTTTGAACAGGGAAGTAAAATCATCTGATATATCATGACAGTTATGGGATCACTCTGGTTGCTGTACTGAGAATCAGTGATGGGGAGAGACCAGTTAGGAGGTAAGAATTGAGATGGGAGACGTCAGTGGCTTGGACCAGGATGACATCAGTGGAGGTGAAGAAACATAATCAGATTGGGGTATATTTTGAAGACAACCTCCATAGGATTTAATGATAGATTTGATATGGGGTAATGAGAAGGAGAAACAAAGGCAATTTTAAGAGATTATAACTACAAGAAAGGAGTCTCCATTTACTGAACTGAGGAAGACTGGATTGGAGGAAGGGAGAATCAATAAGGCCTTACCTTATGTGTTTAGAGATAATTGTTACACATCTAGGCCAAAAGATCATTTGACAGATATTTACAAAAGACTGGAGTTTATAGAAAAGGTCCATATAAATAAATAAATGTGAGTATTTCCACACATAAAGGTTTTTTAAATCATAAGACTGGGTGAGCCTCCTGAGGTACTGAGTGTAGATTTGTGACATGGCCCAGGGACATTTCAATATTTACATATTAGAGAAAGGTTGGGGAAATGGAGGAGCTGGCACAGGAGGAAAATCAGAAGAGAGCATGGTATCCTGACAGCCAACTGTAAACAACATTTTAAGAAGGAGAAAATAATCAACTGTCTAAGATGAGTTAGAGGAGGGCTGAGAACTGGCAACTTGGTGATCTTAGGTTGCTTATAAGAGAACTGTTTCAAGGAAATGGTGAGGATGAAAATGGAGGCAGTTGGTAGAGCCAGCCTTTACAAAGGGTTATGCTCCAAAGTTGAGTAGAGAAATGGGAATATGCCTGGAGGGAATGATATTGTCAAAGGAAGGATTTTTATAAGATAGCATAAGTAAGTAAATAAATGCTATTTGTATGGTGGATCAGTAAGTGAGCAAATGAGCATACTTAACGATTCCGAAGCTGTGCTGTCCAAAAGAAATTGCATGTGAACCATATGTGTGGTTTTAAATTTTCTAGTAGCCATATTAAAATATAAAAAGCAATAGGCAAAAATAATTTTAATAATCTTCTATTTATCTCAATATATACAAATATTATCATTTTAAGACATAAGCAATATAAAAGTTATTGAGATAATTTATACTCTGTTTGTATACTGTCTTCAAAATTCGGGTGTATTTTTCTTTTATAGCACTTCTCAATTCAGGGTGACCACATTATAAGTGCTCAGCAGCCACATGTGGCTAGTGGTCACCTTATTGGACAGCACAGTTCTTGAGACTGTCTCTCACAAATGAGAAAGAGCTATTGTTAAAAGTAATGCAGAATAATTTTTATTAAATCGTATTATTTATTCACAGTAGATCATTTATACCAATTGATCGAAAATGAATAAGAAATAAAGATGCAATAATGAGTTTGTGGCATTTATGTTACATAAATAAAAACTTTTAAATAGAAAATATGACTGTCCCTTTCAATGATACTAAGACTTTATCTTAAACTTTTAATCTTAGTAAAAAAAAGTTAATTGCCATTTCAGCTATGTAATTGCAGTACAATTTGAAATGAGTTTAATGTTATTTATAACATTTATAGAGTTTTGGGTTATTTAAAGGGCATTAAAAATTTTTTATGAGTTATACATGTTGGTACTCAGAGATTAATGGTGTCCTTTGCAAAGACTGTGTATATTCTACTTGAATTTGTTGAAATAGTAGTAGTAGAATTGCAGTTTTGCAATGTTGTATGTTATACAGACATTTTCTTTAAACAAATAGTTTAAGGTGAGGAAAAACAGAAGGGACTGCAAACTAGAGTCGGAATAAGTTGAAATTCATTTTTTAGAAATACTAGAAAAATATGGTTAGATCCACGTTACAGTCACAAGCATTTTATTTTTATAATTTCTCTTAACTTTCTGTCCATGGATAAGTCAAACATCCCTTCCTCAGCTTCCTCATTAAGAAGAGGAAATGGACTAAACGCTTCTTAGGATACACAATTCTGTGATTCTCTGAAATGGAGGTGGTTATAATAAATATCAAGCTTATAGAAAATTATAACTGCTGGATACAAATGGTTTTCATCGAATAGTAAAAATATGAAATAAACATTGTACAACACTGCTTGGAGGTGACCGTTGGGTTGAATTTTTGCTGTTTCAGAAATGGACATTTAAAGTGAATTTTGTGAAATAAACTCCTCAGATTTAGTTTTTCAGTTTTTAAAAATATTAAATAGACTACATAGATAAAATAAGATGTCAGAAATAGTATCTTTCAAACAGCAATAAAAGTCAGAATGCCTTTGGTTCATAAAGAATTATCAAAAAGAATAAACTTTATTCGAAGAAACAAAGCTAAATTTGTTATGAAGGTAATATGGGGTTTATCCCTTTAAGATAGAGACAGACTGCCTTAAAAATATTTTAACTAAATTAATATATTTTTTGAAAAGTAGAGGATTAAGGAGAAATATTTTAAAATATATAATTCAGGTGTACATAGAGCAATGTAAAGAGAATGATGTGCAAATGTGCAATTCTATTAAATAATGATGTTACAGCTCAGCCAAAGTTAGTCACTTTCACTCTTTCATGTATTTAAATGCTGTGAATGAGATAAGTTTACATTTGTTTATTCTACATTCATACTATCATTTGGCATTTTTGCCATAAAAGTTGAGAAAATATATTATTTTTGCATTAAATTCTTTACTAAAAATTTACTGTTTTACTCATTGTATTCAAAATTAGTGAATAACAACAAAACAAGAATATTAACTTTGATGCATTGTGCTTTATCTCTGGATAGTTTATTTTCTTCATTCACATTCTAAGTACATATAATTCGTTATCTCTTTAGCTCTGTTTAAACTCATTTCTTCTGATACTTTTTTGAGTGTAGGAACTGAAAGAATATGAGCATGAGAGCAAGCAGTAGGAAAGGAGTTAGGAATACTTAAACTAAAGAAAATGATTCTTTTTTAAAGAGATTTTTATTAAAATACAGCTAACATACAATATTGTATTAGTTTAAGGTGTACACCATAGCTTTTCGACATTTAAAAACCTAAAGAAGTGATTACCATGATAATTCCAGCAACCATCTGATACTGTACAATGCTATTACAATATTATTGACTATATTTCCTATGCTGTACCCCATGTTCTCATGACTTAATTGTTTTATACCTGGAAATTTGAACTTCTTATTCCCCTTCACCTTTCCCCTCCTTTTTTGATTTTTCAATCACAGTCAACATTCAGTATTATTTTATATTGGTTTCAGGTGTACAGCATAGTGGTTAGACATTTATATAATTTACGAAGTAATCCTCTTGATTAGTCTAGCATCCACCTGGCACCAAACATAGTTATTACCATATTATTACTATATTCCATATGCTTTACTTTACATCCCCAAGACTATTTTCTAACTACCGATTTGTACTTCTTAATCTCTTCACCTTTTTCACTCCACCTACCCCGAACTCCCTTCTGTCTGGAAACTATCAGCTTGTTGCCTGCATCTAGGAGTCTGCTTCTGTTTCGTTTGTTTGTTTGTTTGTTTTGTTCTTTAGATTCCACATATAAGTGAGATCATATGGTATTTGTCTTTCTCTAATTTATTTCACTTAGCATAATACTTTCCAGTTTCATCCATGTTGTCACAGATGGTAAGATTTCATTCTTTTTTATGGCTGAATAATATTCCATCGTTTATATATACAATTTTTCTATCCATTCATCTATCGATGGACCCTTAGGTTGCTTCAGTATCTTGGTAATTATAAATAATGCTGCAATGAACATAGGTGTGCATATATCCTTTTGAATTAGTGGGTTTTTTTTTTTTTGTTTTTGTTTTTTTTGGATAAATACTCAGAAGTGGAATTGCTGGGTCATATGGGAGTTCTAAGTTTTTTGAGGAATGTTTCTTCTTATGTGTGGAGGTTCTACTGAAAGGAGTACTGCCTATCTTTTTTTTTTTTCTTAAATAAACAGTATCTGAAAAGCTAGAGAGGACACAAAGAAAGAACAGTACTATTGATTTACCTAAATAGTATATAGTCTTCATAAATGAAATTCAAGCAAAAATAATTTCCTTACGACTTTTCTTCAATTATGAGCATTTTGGTTTTGGAAAATACAGGCTCTCTACTCAGATTGTGCTTAAACCAACCTTTTTCTCTGTGTGACTTTATGATACTGTTTTGTGTGCTTGTTTATTATGTGGAATGAGATTCTGCAAATGCCAGCTGCTATTATTATTTGTGATTCTACTTTGGGATAATTAGTAAATGAGAAAACTAGAGGTTAGGTTTTGAAAAAATGTGTGGATTAAATGTTACAGAAGTTTGGGATTTGAGGGTTAATGCAATAGCGAAAGTAAATGAAGGTAAACAAAAGTTGGCCTTGGCCTCCATGTTGTGCCCCATCTCTGTCTCTGGATATTAACTAAGGATGGTATGCTTCATATTGATGAGGTTAAGCTCAAGGGTTCTGGAGTTAGGCTACCTGAGTACCTCTCTCAGTGGTGACAACTTGGACACTTTTATCCAGTCCATCTAAAATTTAGTGTTATGTATATGAAATGGAGATAACTTTTAGAACATACCATGTGAAAGAGGTTTGAAAGGATTAATTGAAATCATATATATAAATTACTTTATACAGTTCCTGACACAGTATAAGAGCTTAATAAATATTAGCAATTAAAATCATCATCAATAATGTTTTTGTTGTTGTTACCTGAACTATTTGTAAGAGAGACTAATAACAATGCAATTTGAGAGGTAGTTATGTAGGCATATATAAATTTCTATAGTGTTATTAGAAAGAGAGTTGAGAAATATGTATTCAACTAGGCCTAGTACATTACATAAAGGTTATCTAAAGTTTTAACCATTGTTAACATCCTTATTACTTTGAATCTCTGAGACTGAGGATGAGCCTAATTGTTTAGAGGTCAGAAAATAAGAAAGGCTTTGAACTTTTGTCTAAATGCAAAAAATTGCTGCCTAGTATGCATATGATCTTCAACACGTCAAAATGAGCATGTTAGTAGTTAATTGCATCTGTAGAGAAGGGAGAGGTTGAAAAGATTTTAACAAGTGAAGAATGATAAAAGGAAATTAATTTATATTACTCAGTATTAACATATGTTCAGTGTTGCAGTGTCATACACATTCTTTAATGTATTTTCTTTATTGGTGTATTTCCATAAATATTTTCAAGAAGTAAATTTATAAGTTTATTACAAGTTTACTAAAACTTTAGTTCTCCAAGCATTGTTTTTGCTGTAAGGGTTTAGACATATCAGAAGAATTTATGAATTTAGGAGGGACTGCTGTATTTGTGTCTTTATTAGAAATTTCTCCTTTAGAGTTCAATAACATTGCCTTCAATTAGATTTAGAGGACAAAGGATTAGTAAATTGTTGCATAAATAAACTTCATGTACTTTAGTCTGTAGTCTGTGATAAATATAGAACCATTAGACCGTTAGGTACCACAGGAGAAATGGACAAATGATCGAAAGAGAGAAGGGGTCAATAGGCTCTATCCTAAAACTCTTGTTTTTATAATTAAACTATTTTCCTGAGATAATTATAGATTCACATGTGGTTATAAAGAATAATACAGAAAGATCTTGTGTACAACCTCACTGAATTTCCCCAAAGGATGATATCTTGTAAAGCTGTAGTGCAATATCACAACTCGGATGTTGACGTTTATATAGTCAAGATACAGAACAGTTCTATTACCACAAGGATTTTTTTTTAAAACTCTGATTTTTGATGACTAAGTCACCTCAAAGGGATCAACCTAATACTGAGCTTAGTTCAAAGAAGCTAGCCAGAAATTTATCAAGACAACATTGATCATTAGCTTTTCCCTCTTTATTGGAATATTGTGGCAGTCAGTGAAGTAGCAACCACCAGTAGAGAACAAAAGACTACTTCTAATATCCCTTTAAAGTAATAAAAAAAAACCCTAATATATCTAATAGACCTTGAATTGAGTCAATAAACAAAAGATTTCTGTCAGTAATATAAGGACTTAAGGAGAAACATTTAAAAACCATTGACTGATATGGAATGATAAAGGATTCTGGAAGTGGATTATCATGATAGATGCACAACATTGGGAATATACTTAATGGCATAGAATTGTACACTTAAAAATGGTTAAAATGGTGAATTGTATATTATGGATATGTTACCATAATAAAAACCCCTAAGGAAGCTAACTACAATAAAAAAGACATTGACCATTTCTTGTCTTTCAACTATAATTCAGAAGCTTTGTTGAATAACTTAGTTTTAAAAAATATTTAATTTTTGGACAGAAAGCGTTATTTTCTTTAAAGAGCTATTGGAAATTTAAGTCATGCTTGAAATAGTTTAGTACATTAATTGATCACAATAGTCTTCACCCATGATCTTAGGTTTAAATTCTGTATTTGGTGTTTAAATATGAGTTTATAAGGCTTCAGAGATACTTTCTGAGTAGCTAGATGTTTAAGCTGTATAAATAATGCTTTGCTATTTGTTCTTGCAATTATCTCCTAAGTATTTTCTTAAATGAAATATCCTGCCTTTTTAGGAACTTTAAAAAGTTTAATTCATTTCTTTTTACTGTATTTGGACAAAATGAAGTTATTTACCCAGTGTGGCTCCTGAATTTGATGTGCGGTTTCCCAGTGCTCCACTGGTCACTGGAATGCTGGTCACTGTTTAAAAGTCCTGGAAGTGGTAACTGGTGATGACACAAAGAACATTTCAGGTCATCCTCTGGCTGGAGCAAGGGCTTGAGATAGAGAACTCATGGGGAATAGAGCTGGATGAACTGTGATGAGTAGTTGAGGTCTTTGAATGAGAGGATAATACGTGCACATCTATCATTGTCTTAGTCTGTTTAGGCCAGTATAACAAAAATACCATATACTGGTGGCTTATAAACAAGGGAAATTTGTCACAGTTCTGGAGGCTAGGAAGTCTAAGATCAAGGCGCTGGAAGATTTCCTGTCTGGTGAGAGCCCACTTTCTAGCATCTGTCTTCTCATTGTAACTTCACATGAAAGAGTGTAGGAGCTCTTTGGGGCCTCTAGTCCTATTCATGAGAGCTCCACCCTAATGGAGCTCTCATGAATAGGCTTCATTTCAAAGGCTTTCTCAAAGGCTTCATTTCCAAATACCATCACATTGGGCATTAGGATTTAACATATGAATCTTACAGGGACACAAACATTCAGTTTATAGCAATTACAGAAACCAGGAAAGCCATTTTCCTTTAGTCTTTGTGTTACTTCTAGTTTTAAGTGAGTAGATACATTAAGCTGTATTTGTCTTAGCTTACCTGATAGAGCTGAAAAAACACTTGGATAATGAGAGATGAAAGAGAAGTTTGAAATCAATTAGTAACAACTGGAACAAAATATGCCTTTCTTATTACCCAAGTGTTATGTGAGTATAAATATTGCTTTTTTACTTATAATAAGACCAATGGCTAACATTCGGTATTTGGGCAACAGGCTTCTAGATACATTGTGTAGTATATATGAATTTCTACCCCCATGTGGGTGCTCATATTTTGTTTTATATAGCCACACATTGTCCAAAACGATTATAATGTGCTAAAACTTATATATGTCTTTGAAACCTAACGATTTTGTTTATGTTGATAATTTCTTGATGTCCTGAATCCCACAAACCAAGGATTCTGTAACTTTTGCAGGAGAAGCCTTCCTAATTGGTTCACAAATTTTCTGTTCTTTAATTTCCTGAAAAATTTTCTCGTTCTCTTGTCATTGATCTGAAATAAAATGAAGAATAAATATAATTCTGATTATCTTCATCTCTTCCTCTCTGCCTTTTCATTAAAAAAGGCAATCATTGCAGTGGCCTTTTATATGCAAATCTTATTTTGCCTCTAACCATTATTGAGCTTTATAGAAGCTAAAACTTTAAAAACCTGTGGCAAATGCAGAAGATTTACAGAGCTATATTTGCAGTCTCCATAGAATTTACTTTAGAAATAGATGACCAACCTAGACTCAATGCTGAGATTATTTATTATGCTGTCAATGTATAATTATCGGTCTATTATTTGTAATTTCTCTGTGCTAAAGTATCCCATTTGCTATTGAATGCTTCTCGAAAGAACGTCATTGATCTGTACCACATAGAGAGTTTTGAAATCTTCCCATCAGAGGATATTGCACCCTTACAATAAAAGATGCTCTGATATTCTTTTTTTTTTGCAAACAACTGCATTATAGTCCTTTAAGTTCAATTTAGTACTACCCATTGTTCAACTTAAAAAAAATCTGTATTGCTTTCTTTGTTAAACTATTTCTACATTGTTCATGATCTAGGCTAGTTTTACTAATTAAAATAATTTAGCTTTACCATCATGCAACCAATTGTTATTAAAATACCTATAATCATTATTAAGCATGTTAATTCAAATAAATACTCTTACTGTTATTAACTGTTAGGATGGAGGCCTGGCCGTAGATCTTAATTTGACTATATCTTTGTTTATTTATTTTGCTTAACTTAATAATATGCTTCAGGTATCCACTGCTAACCTAGAAGTTATTTTCATTGATAGCCTCTTCCAAGGAACTTTTTCAAGTACCTTTGGACATTTTGTATAATTCAAATACTGTGGGTCACTGTTCCTTCTACTATATTTACATTAATTTTAATTATCTTTTAGTTGAGAGGCAAATTTTCTATCAGATTATATTCATCTATAAATTATAGTAATTTTCTAAATTTCTACTTATTTTTTAGAAATCCCAAAATGTCCCCAAAAGGTTTATTTTAATTAAAAAATTATGATTAGGATATTAATTGGAATTTTATCTATTTTTATATTTTATATATTATTTTATTTTTAGTTATTTTTTATTTTTAAAAATTACAAAATTGATTTGGGGTCCACACATTTGATAATGTTAATAATCTTTTAAGATTTTAAAAATGTATTATATATAGAGTGTGGATAATATTACTGAGTAACTATTATACTGAATTAGGCAATCTGTTGACTATTATTAAAATTAAAGAGAAGAGATGCAGCGTAGTGACATGAAAAGGGCATAGGATTTGCAGTAAGATTAACTTGAGCTGAATCTTGGCTTCAAACGGTGTTGGAGAAAGAATGTATTTGGCGGCCCTTGGAGCCTGGCATTGTGGGAGAGGAGGGGAATGAGAAAAGGGGCATCATGGAGGAGGGTTGCTCACCCTTCTGTCTGTTCTCCACTCATTTTTCTCTAAATCTGTTTAATAAATAGTTGTTTAGTCTAAGATTTCTATTGAAAAGTGTCTTCATTTAAAAGTAAAGCATTCAAGTATCCAACTACAAATATAATAAATCACTAAATGAAAATATTTTAAAACTTTGTACAGGGTATATTAACACTTAAAAAAAGAGGGGGGGTTGTTTCTCTTCCAGAATGACTTTCCAGAGTATACCCTCAACCTCTGAGAGGCGTCAGAGTGTCAGATCTATGCTGTTGGTGAGGGGCTTGAACATGTGTCAGGCACAATGGGAAAATGCCAGTGGGCATAGTGCACTGAAGTGGAGTGGAGGTGTTAAAATTAAATTTTATTGGGCAGCTGCTCCCCACTTAAGAGTGTTCAAAATGAATGAACTCAGCTCACAGTTTAAATGGGTTAATAGGAAAAATATAATGACTCTGGAGGACCAGTGGCAACCATACAGCAGTTTTTAATACAAGCATTCCTGGAAATGAAAAGCTGCTACGTCAGTGAGAACAGAAACAAAGGAGGGTAATATGTGAAAGACTAAGACATTTTAGGGGCTAATCCAAGAAATGTAAATTTAGATGTCTTTCTGAATGAGGTGGAACACAAAGGGATCAAGACCCTAGGGGTAGCTGTGGCCATTACTCTACTTTTGGTTAAAGTGATTTTGCTCACTATTGGTATTTTGAAAGAATTCCCGATCACAGGCTGTGATTCCTCCAGCACTATCTTTTCTTCCCTACCTGCACTGGGTAACTGCTTACATACTTTTTCTGTGACTAAACTTAGAGGGACAGTGTAGTATTTGGAAGTCACAGTAACCATTTGGTCAAAGAGGTAAAATGAATGGTTTCTACCCTTTCTGTATATGATTCATCCCTGTCAGAATGCAACTCAGACACAGATTTTTTAGGCTTTGATATGCTATAATAACTCTATCATCTCACAGAAAAGTGAAAATTGCAGTTAGAATGCCAAAGCCCTTTTATCTCCTTTGTTTTCTTCTTTCATTGGTGTGTGTGTGTGTGTGTGTGTGGTGTGTGTGTGTATGTGTGTGTAAATGAATGAACATCAGGGAGAGAGAATTCTCCTCCTATGCCAGTTGCATATATGGGCAGTAGACATTATTATTAACTACAGAACACATGGTATTTGGACTGTTATTGTTAATTATTTCTTTTGCTTAGTGTGGCATTCAGGGTATAATTTCAGTGTCTTCTTTTACATTGGTAATTTAACAACTATTGTTCCATTTAATAACCACAGTTTGGAAGTTGTATTAGCTGCCTAATATTTGTAAAAAGAGTGAGTCCAAAATTTGTTGAAATATTCAGCCTGACTTCCAGCCATGGAGGAAGATTTGTAATGTGGTCCCCAAGTTGTGCTTTTCCAAGACTTACTTTTATGTTAAACATTTTATGTTGGATTATTCAATCTACATCGTTTCCTAAACCATTTGATTTGTGGTGCTGAGGGTGATATCCTGGAGAATGATGCTATTATGTACAGATAATGAACATTCTTTGGAAATTTCAACATGTCTCTTGAGAACTAGGTACAATGAATAAAATTGAAGCAAAGATATTTCCTTTTGAAAAGTGGAAAAAATTTAAGCTTTTTTAGCAACTAGGATGGTATCTGTGTGAGACTATGACTAATCTGTGATAGATGATCTAAATCCATGGCACCATGCTTCTAGGTCTTGTCTTTAAAAGCTTAAATTTTAGTATACCTTCTATTTTTTTATTTGAACGTAAATTATATTAAGTAATAAATTCATCTGGAGGAAAGTTTCCAATGCAGCTAATTTCTCTAGAGTACCCTGCTGATAATGCAGAAAAATGTATTTTTTCCAGAGAATTTTTCTCTGTAGCTCTTGATATTTTGGGCTCAGCCAAGGCCTTATTTTCATTGGATTAACAGTTCAATCGGTGTATTGTCATAAAACTGTGTCTTTTATTGATACAGTAAGACTGTCTTGACTTAACATTATTTCTCAGAATTGTTTCTATAAAGTTTTTAAAAGTTGTCTTTGAAACCCATTGGATTCACTACAAATTATATTATTACTAGCCTGTCTATCATAATAATTTAAAGCAATTTCTAAGCCCCTTGGTGCTATTTCATACCAAATGAGTTAAACAGATACCATTTTTCTTTCTTTGAGCTTTTAATACAACAGAATAATGATAGCAACGAAAATAGTAAGGCTGTTCAGAAATATGAGCACATGCTAAGACTTAACCAAGATATCATAAACATTTGAGCTAAAGGGAAATTTAAATTACTTAAGTATAATTATCACGTAGTGAAGATGAAATTTAATCCTATGTAAATGAGTTGCCCACATTCATGAAAAAAGAAAGTGGAAGAAGTTGAATCTAAAATACCAGATCTCATTTTTGACCATTGTTCCTGTGCATCAGACTTCTAAGACAGTAAAATGTTAGCAATATCTTTAAACTATTCTACCAAGAAAAAAATGATATTTGGAGTTGCACATTGGAGAAAATCACTGTCATTTTTTTTTTCTACAAAAATAATTACTTTACCATTTGCATAATGCTTTACAAAGAACAAAAGTCTAGGAGATAACAAAAGAATACAAGAGACTGGCTTAAGCATCAGAGAGTCAAGAGAGGAAAATGTTGTACTAGAGCCTCAACTCTCTTGGGTTTGATGCCATCCTTGTATAATTCTCTGTGAACCACATGAATTAACAGTATAATTGATGCTACCGAAGATCCAAAAAGATTGTCTAGCCAAAAAAACTTTTCTTTTTCTATAGGTCTACAAGATTATTTGACCAAGGAGTTTCCATAAAAATAGTATATTTGTCTTGGGTAAGATGTATTAAGAAAACATCTTACTTTCATGAGCCCTTATGGCCTAGATAAGGACATGAATCTGATTGACAAAACAGTGGAGTGGATTCATACTATCAGCTGTATTCTTTAGCAGAACTTGTTTCCGTTGCTCGTAACTAATTTAAGCCAAAGGGACTTTATTATCAGGAATTTACGTATCTCAAGGATCTGCAGGAGGGCTCAGGTATTATGCAATTAGGAACCATACACACAATTACACCTTAAAACAAGGAAGGACACTGTGATACACTTTTGTCAAAAATGTAAATAGGTACAACATTTGGGAAAGTAATTTGTCTACATCTAATTTGCACATATCCTTTGACATAGAAATTACATGGGTAGGAATCCATTCTACAGAAATAAAAGAAAAAATTATAAAGATAGGTATACATGGATATTTATTGTAGCATTGTTAGTAATGTTTTTTTTTTAAAGCAACATAAATACCCATTCTTATCACTCAGAATGTTTGGAAGCATATGCCACATACATGCTATTAATTCTTTCCCCCAAAACTATATATGTATGTGTGTGTGCATATGTAAATATAAAAATATATATATTTATATACACACTCCTCTTGGAACATGTCTATCATAAATGTAGAGTGCAGTGCTGACAGACACAGATTATGGAGCCAAATTATGTGGATTTGATGAAAGATTTTCCACTTAACTCTGTGAAGCTAACGGCATGTGACTTCACTCGTATGTTCTTCTGTGTCTTCACCTTTTATATTGGAGAA
>NW_024351729.1:12557243-12619759 GCF_902729225.1 Pteropus medius
GAGTTGGCCAGCTGGAGACCCAGGAGAGCTGATGGTGTTTTTTTCCAGTTTGAGTCCAAGGGCCTGAGAACCAGAGGGAGCCAATATATCAACTTGAATTCGAAGGCAAGAAAAAAGCTGATGTCCCAGTTCTACAATAGGCGAAGAATTCTCTCTTATTTGGGGTAGAGTCAATCTTTTGTTCTACTCAGGCCTTTAACTGATTGAATGGGTCCACCTACATTAAGGAGAACAGTCTACTTTACTCAGTCTACTGATAACGTTAATCTCATCCAAAATCATTATCAAAGAAATACTCAAAATAATGTTTGATCAAATACCTGAGCACTTTATGGCTCAAAGGGGCACTTAAAATTTACCATCATATCTATAAAATGAAGGTAATAAGGGAACGAATATGAAAGCTTGTGAATCAGTTGGTAATAGTGGTTACCGTATGTGTTGGCATGTTGGTGTTGGTGTTGGAGTTCACAGTTTTGGAAGGGACTTTCACTTAGTTTATATGAATTTTAAAAGTTTGAATATGAATGATTTTACTTTTGGAATCAAAAACAAATTTGTTGTACAACATTCCAGTTTGAGAATCTGCCATAATTAATGCTATATTTCTTTTGTTGCTAGACATTTAGATCTTTTAAACCATTTTTTCTCATATAAGAGAAAGTAAGGCTTTCTAAATAGAAGAAACAGCATAAACGGAAGTGTACAGGCAGGAATGATCATGATGTGTCTCATTGCTGGAAATGCTGTATAAGGGGATTGACCTGGCTGGCTGATGAGAGGGGCAAGGTATTAGGGAACACACACCAAGAATACATTCCAAACAAAGTGTTCTTGGAAGAAGTCATGGAGAAAGGAAAGGTATAATTGGATGAAGAAACTGTTAGTAATATTTACCTGGCATGAAGTGAAAGCAGTTGGAGAATATGTAGGAGCTTGTAAACAGAAGCAAGGTTTCCCATGATTTGAAGGTTTCATAAAATTGGTTGATAATTTTGATTCTTTTCCTTAGTTTAATGGATAGCTGGTCCAAGGCCTTAAGAAACTGGCTTTAGTGAACTTGTTGGTCATTTTAATGACATTACTGTATTGTTCATCAATTATCACTTCATTTTATAGCATTTTTTAAACATTTTTGTTTGTGTGTGTGTGTGTGTCTGTCTGTCTGTCTGTGAGCATTTCAATCACCAAAGTCACAGACATGCTTAATAATGCCTGAATAAATGAAGGAACAAATAAATAAATGCCTAGATGAAATAAGACAGTGTATGGGAGATAATTGTTTCCAGTTGTGCTGGAGCAGAGAGATGGAATAGACAGATACTCAGGTGATTCAGGTTAGGAAGGAAGCTTAAATAATTCAGTTTGCTTCTCTATGTTAGGTGCCCAACACAATGCCAGGTACACTATACGCTCAGTATTTGGGAGATGTTATTATCATCAGCATCCATGGCCTCGCCATCATCCAGGGTGTTACCTGATTATAAGGAAGTCTAGAAGACATCAATGGCTAGAAGCCATGATACTGCTTGCATTTTCTAGTTTCTGTATCATTTTGAGAGCTAAGAGCTCATCAATACATCTTCAATAATTAAGAAAAGTTTTCTCTTTTAAATTTCCAAAGTTTTCTTCACTTCATAAAGGCAGAATGTTATCAGAAATTTGCTTCTGGGCTCAGAAACCTTCATTTCAGTCTGCAACAGTACTTTTCCGTGATGCACTAAATGTGAATTTCAACCTTTGATATTTGTACCTTTGATATATGTGGCTGTCAGCATCAACAGAAAGTTAAAATTAAGCACAGGACATCTGCCCATAGCAATAATTTACTTAAGGTTTATAGAAACAAAACATATTTAAACAAACTAACATTATTGGATACAGTGAAATATTTATATGAATTTGTTGGTTAAAATACTAAAATTTAAAGACAGTGTGGGATCATAAAAGGCCATTTTAGAAATACTCCCAGTCTTTTAGACTGCTAATCATTTGGATTATTCCTTTAGCTTTCTTTTTGGAAGGGGCATATGGGATATTTTAGTTTACATGTTTTAGAAACAGTATATGATAATTTTAAAGCAAATTCAATAGATTAAAGTGTAACAAAAAAAATCGTGAAAATTTAGAAGTTATGCTAATTCTTGTTTTATATACTTTGGTGTAAAATTATTGTAGCCTTTTAATCATATAGTTTTAGACCTTTGGATCTGTCTTACATTGCTTCGAAGAAATAACCCAAATGAATAAAGTATGCAGTTTATCTTAAATTTGCATTTGTTATCATGTCATGTTAAATGTTTTATGGATCATTTGTATTTATGTCTTGATTTTCATAGCGATTTTATGTGTTTAAAGAAGATACCTCTTTTTGCATGAGTATTTAGTAGCAGTTTTAACACATTTTAAATATAAAGTTTATAGATTTTAAATGTGTTTCAAATGGTTAAGAATTGATCTTGTAGCATGCCCAAAATGTGTTTGCCTTTTGATGTTGAATATAGGCAAGACTGTCAAATTATTGAACAGCAAGTGAAAAAGTTGAAGTTTAATTTGTAAATGCAAAAAATAAAACAATGTGAAAAACCAACAGGGGTAAGTGAAGAATGTTGAGTTCTTTTATTATCTCGTGTTATTATAGATCCTATTTTATTTTAGTTCTTGTTTGTTCCCTTCCTGCATTTATCACAATTTTTCCATGTTCACCTGGCTAATCTGAATACTAACCATAACAAATAGATGTTTGGAAGCATTAAAGTGATGGCTTTCAAAGGGGCTATTATCATTTATCATGGAAATGGATTCAGCCCACTGATGGTAATTTAGCTTACAGGTAAAATGAGCATCATATGTTTATAAAATGAATGTTTAACTTTCTTAAAATAATGTTTCCTAAGGATGCAATATTGCATTTAAAAATTTAAAAATATTGCATTTAAAAATCCACAGATTCTATTCTTAACCATCATAGAAAGTTGGTAATTGAGAGATTGTTTCCTAAAAATATTTAATGGACAGAACTTCTTAACCTTTTTGGAAATATTCCATTGTATCCCTCAATTGTGTGTGTTCTCTGCATTATAGATTGGTGATGAGTCTGGGCTCCAGAATTAGACTTTCTGGAGTTGAATCCAGCCCCACTATTTAAGAGTTGCATAATATTGCTTTAGTTTTCTCTTCTGATGCCAATACTGACCTTATATGCCTATGAGAGGATTATGAGATAATGCAGAAATGCTTAGAACCATAGTTCCCATGATACCCAAACTATGAGCCGAGGTACCTAGGGACACTACAGTAAACTCACAGGGACACTGCACAATATTTTAAACTTCTGTGAAACACTACATGGACTTTTAGCCCTGGGTAGTTTAGTTTCAATATTAGCTCATACTCTGTTTTTTTCGATGATATCATATCTTTGCAAAGATGGGTTTTCCTCAGTTGCTACAATAAAAAGCAAGTGCCACATGAAGATCTTTGAGGAATAGAAAATGAGGATGTGGGTATCTGGTTCAGAAGTTTTGCAGTGCCCAATAGGCACACACATCCTATTGGTGATTGTGTTTAAGAATTAAATAAAAATGTTTTTGTTCAATTTATGTGTATTATTTTCTCAAATGGCTACTGAGGTTTTTTTAGGACATAAATAAATTTTCTGGACCTAAATACTTAATGAATAGAACTGTTAGGGGTTTCATTTGGCCTAAAGGCACTATGAAAAAAATTACTGGAATTTTAAAGACTCTGTGAATGAAGCAAGCTCGGAAACCTCTGGCTTAGCATTCTCTCATGTGGGCAGTAAGCCCTCAGTAAGAGCTGGCTGGTATTTTTGGTGGTGGTGACAATTAAAAAAGTGAGAAGCTATTTTCTTAAATTTTACTGGAATTCCTCCATTCCTCATTCAAACTCTTTTCTTCTTGTGTAATGACAACTAGAGGGAAGAGAGAGGAAGAGAAAAAGAGAACAGATGGAGAGAAGGAAATGAAATAAGTAAATCCTCTGATGGATTTTGGACGTCTGACTAAAAGTGTGGAAATGAAAGCAACCTCCAGTGAGAAGTAGTAGATGAGGAGCTGCCTCCTGCAAAAGGACAGGAGTGGTTTATCATGTAGGAACTGTAGGAATTGCTCCAGAGCCAAAAAGAAAAACCTCCTGTGGACACCCCCAATCTCACCTAAATACCAGGAAACATGACGTTGCTGGTGCCGAGGTTGGGAGCAGCTCTGCAGACAGCAGGGCAGAAAGCAAGGAGATTTGAGGGGTAGAAGGTAAGTCAGGTTAAAGCACCTACAGCAGGATGTGGAGGAACTAGGTGCGCTCCTGGGGAGAGGCCCCAGCTCTCCTGACCCAAGGCTGCCCAGCTGCTCAGGGCTCCAGCCAGCAGCTCAGGAGGTCTGTGCTGGGAGTCTCTGGGCTGGCTTATAATTCTCAGAAACTGTGCCAGGCCCTCATCCAGGGAGAGACCCAAAGCCATGAAAACAGAGGAGGGAGATGCAACAGTGAGAACCCCTCTCCCTCTCTCACTTTTTTCACCTGTTTAGGCCTCCAGGATGGATTGGGGGTGCTGAGGTACTGAGAAAATTGTTCAGCTATTAATCGGCACGCTTACTGTACCTCTTAGAGAATGGCCTGGGGAAACACTTGTCACATCTGGAAAACATTTCCTTGATGGAAATAGAGAACATGGTTAGCTAATTCCTTTTAAATATCCCTATATGAACATATATTCTTTTAGTTCCCTTCTCTCAGCCACTTTTTCTCCAAGTTAAATTATATTCCTTTCTTTTCATTTCATCAGAGGGTCTATTCTATACTTTAATAAACGATGTAATTAATAAAATTTAATTTTAAATTTAGAAAAGTCCCCTCTCTGGAGAAGCCTTGGCCCAGAATGAAGGTGTATTTCATTTTAAGTTTATGAGTAATTTCCAATGTTCCTTTGGTAATAATTGTAATGCTGAAAGTTGTTATGCATTATTTAAATAAAATTTTGAATTAAGGATATTTTAATAGTCATTATTTTGCCATATAATTTTAGTTAATAATGTGTGAAATACAAATATATAATAAAATATATAACACTTTCAGGGTTATATGTGAAAAAATGCCTCTACATTTTAGTTAAATAAATTAAACTCTACTTTCAGCATGGAAAAACCTACAAGTAAACCTTAGATATTTGAGAGAGCTTAACTTTCTCAGAAATCAAATGCCTTCATAGTCTGAAATAGTGATAACAATACTGAATGAGGGCTTCCACAAAATCTTTAGAGATTTTTGGCAAGTTTTTAACTAATTAATACTCAAGATACCCTGTTCAGTAGGTTTTTCTGTGGTTTCATTGTCACTGATGCATATTAATGACATCAGACAAATAAAATGCCCTTCGTAATTGCTTGTCTCAAAGCATTGTAAAAATCAAATATGGAATAATTAAAAATTCATTTGCGGTTTGTGGCTGTGAATTTGACTGCTGGAAAGTTGAGTGGTGGGTCCATAAGTGTTCTCAATAGATTTGCATGGATGATTCCCAGTTCAGTCGCTGTCCTGGTTGTATTTAATAGATGGCTTCAGTGAGAGAAGAGTAGAATGCTTTAAAGTACAATGTGATAACTGTGCACAAAGGTACAAATAGCTGTTAGAAATAACTGTTAAAATAACTTTGAAGGTAAAGACAGTTTATTTTCCAAGGTAAAAAATTAGGGTCAGGTGGAATACACCTAATCATTTTTTACTATTCATGCAAAACACTTTCATACAGATATCAGAATATTTTATGCATTTGTGAAACAGAAAACATCATTTCACTGACTATGCTACTTTCCTTAAAATATATATAACATACAATGGTTATTTTGAACTTTATAAGTCTTTTTTAGATTCAGTTCCTTATTCCTAATCATATATAGCACTTCTGTTGCATTCAGAGAATAAAGAAATTCTCTGAAGACATATAACATTTTAAAATTTCCTTGGTTAACCCAAAAATGAAGTAATGTAAGAATAGTTTATATGGTAGCATATTAAATTTAAAATATTGTGGAGATTTATTAAAATTCACATTATTTTTTCATCAGTGCAATTGCATTTCAAGTGATAAATAATCCAGAAGAGTTCATTTGTAAGAAGAATTAAATTAGAAAATATTTTCAGTGTCTGAAGTAGATATTTTTAATAATAAAAATGATTCTTTGTGAGGAAACTGTAATTAGAACTAATTTATTCATTTGTTCGAGATTCTCATAATGAGCAAGTATATCCCATACTCTTAATTATTTGTAGTTTTTTGACCATTTAGATAAATAATCCTTTTTAAACATGGATAGAACTCAATACGAAATCACTCTTTTTTTTCTGAACTTTGAGTATATGAAACAAATTTTATTTCATTTACTTATTTAACAAATACTGGGTGCCAGCAAGGTTTTAGATATTTTTCTAGGTATAGGGGATGTATAGAACAATGAACAAAATTGATAAAAATTCCTATGTTTTTGGTTTTAGTATTTTAGTGAAGGAAGCCCTCTCTAAAGACAAGGAATTAAATAAACATATAACATGTCATAGGGTGATAGTGTTTTGGAGAACAATTTAAATAAACGTATAACATATCATAGGGTGATAGTGTTTTGGAGAGCCAGAGTAGAATAATTTAAAGTCAGGTTAGTAGGGAAGTTCTCACTAAGAAAGCAATATTTGAAGCTTGGAAGGTAACGAGGGCTTGAGGAGTGGGTAGATCAAATAGAGTCTTGTAAGTCATTCTAAGAACCTTGACTTTCATTCTGCAGTCTGAGAAGCCAGTCAGCAAAGGACTTTTAGCTGAGGAGTGCCATGATCTGACTGCCTCTTGGGCAGTGGAGGTTGTGCAAGGTGGAAGGTAGGAGCCGGTCAGCAAGCCTGAGCAGTGATTCCAGAAGACACAGTGGTAGCTTACATTTGGATATTCTGGATCGATTGACTTATCGGATGTGGAGAGAAAAGCTAAGGATGGCACCAAGATTTTTGTCCTGAGTGATTGGAAGGATGAGTTGATTTACAGAGTAGGGGAGACTGTGAAAATTGCATTTGGTGAATGCTATCGGAAGTCAGAAATTTGGAAGGGATCTGGGCTGAGATGTAAATTTGAAAGTTCTATTTATTTATTATCTGGGGATAGAATACTAACATTTTACAATTTTTGTTTCCAATTTGGATCAGAACGTAATTAACTGACAGTGCGACAATTAGAGATATTTTTCTTTTATTCAGGGAATTTCATTTGTTCAAATAGAAGCTAATTGTTTTAAGTTCTGAAAGGCTATTGTGGATGATTTTTATGATTTGTGGATATTGGATAATGTAAAGGTAATTTTTCTTTACTAGTGAACTCTGGCAATAGTAATATAAAAGTGATTGTCTTTTCATTATTTTAACCCAATTAAATATTAGAATTTGCAGTTTCGAATAGTGAAAGCTTTTTTCATAGTTTAGCTTACAAGAACTTGTATTATTAGTTAAAGCAATTAAAATAAAACTTACAAAATTAAGAAAAACTCGGAGCACCACATGTATAGCCTGGTACATTTTATTAAGATTCAGTACACATTCTGACATCAGGAGAGAGTTTTTGTGGAATCAAGTTAAACCAAGGAAGGATAAACGGTTACTTAAATGAGTTGAAGAAAATGTAAAATATACAACTTCAGATTTCTTCTTTCAGCACATTCTTAATGTAAGATGAAAGCTGTTGGATTTTAAATATTACAAACATACTTGTTTTTTAAACATCATAATGCTTGATAGTGTTCTCTCCTACAGGGGAAATCTCTTTGTTAGATTCGCTTTTAAACTTCACATAGAAAATACTCTTTTATTTGCTTTTTGCTGAGGTGTAAAACTTTACAAAGTATGGGAAAATGCTGTAGTTTGTTAAGATTTGACATGTCATTTGTCCTTCCTGAGGGATTCTGTGATTTTTCTGTTTGCCTGGCTTAGTCATTTGTCCTGTGCTGAAGGGCATCTAGCCATTACCCAAATTCTACCCAGGACCAGTTACTTCAGAGTAGCTTCATGGCTCTTGTGACTTTTTTCTTACTCTGTGATCCATGAGACTCACCATCCTTGGCCCTACTATGCCCTGTCTTTATTTAAAATTAATATTTATTAACCTACAATTCCCCTCACACTTTCATTCCAAGATTTTATTATGAAAAATGTCAAATATATAGAAAAGTTGAAAGAATTATACAGTAAAGACCCATATACTCAACACCTGGGTTTTACAATTAATATTTTGTTTTATTTGCTTTATCTCTTATTTATTTCTCTAACTATTCTTCAATCCATCTTAGTTTTGATGCAGACATCAGTATACTTCACCCCTGAAACATCAGCATTCATATCATTAACTAGAGTCAGATATTGTTTATTGATCTTTTTTAAAGTAAAATTTACAGTCTATGGTCATGCTACCCTGAGCAAGCCCTATCTTGTCTGATCTCGGAAGCTAAGCAGGATCAGGCCTGGAAAGTACTTGGATGGGGGGTCAGGCCTGAAAATTACTAAGATGGGAGACCACCTAGGAAGACCAGGTGCCATAGGCATAAAAAATAAAAAAATAAGGAATTGTAAGCTGACAAGGCAACCAAGGGTTGCCTCCCCTAAAATAAACAAACAAACAAATAAATAAATAAATAATTTTAAAAGATAAAATAAAATTTACATAAGATGCAATGGGCAAATCCTATATGTATCATTTGATGAGTTTTGACGTACATCTGTGTGATTCAAACCCCTACTATAAATATATTATATAGAAATATAAAACATTACTATCACCTCAGAAAGTCACCTTTTCCCAGTAAGTCTCTACCCTCAAACCCCTAACAACAACCACTATTTTCATAGTTTTCTATTATCAATTAATTTTACCTGGTTTTAAATACCACATAAATGGAATTATACAGTATGTATTCTTTTGTGTAAGGCTTTTCACTCAGCCTGAGGCTTTTGAGATTTGCCCCTTGTTGTGTATACACTAATGGGCTCCTTTTTAATGGTGAGTAATATTCCATTGTATGAATATTCGACAACTTATTTATCTGGTATCCTGTTATGAGCACCTGGAATATTTCCATTTCGAAGTTATTACTAATGATATCAATGTGACATTCCTCTTTTTAAAATACAGCTCATCTTTCATCTGATAAATAATCCCCTCCCCCACCAAGATAATCTTATTATTATTCAGTCTTGTTTGAGGAGAGCCATATATATGAGAAGAGACTTTCCTTGGAGATTTGAAATGGATGGTTTTAGGGATGTTTTTGTGCCCCCAAATCTCTTCATTTTAGCTGTCTCTTCCAGGCAGTCACTTATTTTCTAAAGATCTTCCATTTAGACAAGCACATTGTATTCGTCCTGCAGATTCTATTACTAGATCTTTTTTATTGCCATAGTCATGTTAATTTGGAGACAATAGAAGACCTTTTCCTTGTTCCGTGTATGAGAGGAGACAGCACTTTTTGGACGTATGTTGTAAGAACAATTAGAGGGTCCTGGGTAATCATGTATGTAGTGCCACCTTCAATTTGGGGCATGGCAAAACAAAGGCTTAAGGTTCATCCAGCCTCATCCTGAGATTGTGAACCATCACGACACGCTGATCTCTGTTAGACTGACAAATAAAAACAGTTTTGAATGTGAGCTTTATATTACCTCTGGCAATCACTTTTTCTAGAGGGAGGCTGTAATACCCATCTGTAAAACACTTGATATCAGAAAACTCTAGTTTGATTTTTTTACTTTTCTTTCTCTGAGTCCTTAAGAAAAAAAAAAACAAACAAACCATGGAGGCCATTTTGGTGTGTTCTTTTGTCTAAATACCCTTTCTGATTAAACTAGCACAAAGCCCAGTGTACCGTGATGGTCTTATGCCTTGGAGTTTTATAGCTCTAAATTTGAGTCCAGGAAAAGGACTTACATAGAAGGTGATGGAATGTATCCTCTGATAAAAAATTCCTTTCAAAGACCATCATGGCTCATAACAAAGAATTACTGTATTTGATTAAAAATGAGGCTAAGAATCCAATTTTTGCATTTCTCTCTCTTGCTGCTGTTTTCAGTTAATATTGTAGAGCCTTTTTATTTACTCAGCCAGATTGACAAGATTATAAATGAGAGCTGTGTGTGGAAGCCTCTAATTTTTCATAAGTAAATGAATTAATTTATCATTGCCGTTGTGTTTTATTGCTGTCTCCATGCCAGACTGCCCTGCTCCTTTATTCCCCCTTTTGCCTTCTAAACATTGGATCCATGTCATCGTGTTTGACAGGTTTCTGATTCCCCTGTCAGATGCAATTTGGTGCTAATCACATTTCCTTTGCTCAATGTCAATGATACAAGCCATGCATAATATTCCTATATGTCCACTCACTCACTTGCAGCACAGCTGGAATATCTTGGGCATTAATCTGATAGAATGCCACATTGAAATGCAAAAATGATGCTTAAGCACTAAGATAATGTGGTCAGGCAGATGTGCAATAGATAAGTGAAGCTAAACTAGAGATCTTTCCTAAGGTTTGATGAATTTTATTTCATTTCTGACTATCTTTTTATAAACCTGAGACTATGTAATCAGTGCTGGTTCATTAGATCTTCAGCATTTTTAATAGAATTCATTCATTGTCCATGTATGAGGGAGTGAGGATGATTTTTTTTTTCCATTAAAAAGAGAGTTATAGGTAGTTATTTTTAATGTTGAAGAGTATTCTTGTCTAAGATCATGCACTTTATGGAATGTGTGAAAGTAGCTAACAATCTGGCAAAATCTATTTACAGAATAATATGCCAGTTTCTAGCCTAGAGGAGGTCCCAAACAATAGACCTTCCATTAGATCATCTTAGACAAATGTAAACAGAGCATGATGGGAGGATTTGGGAAGGAGGTGATTGTTGTTTATTTTTTGAAGTTTAATAAGATATGTTGATAATCAGAGAAAGCAATCGAAAAAGGAACAACATGAGCAAAATCAGGAACGTGGAAGAACATTGTTTATTCGGTGAAATGGTGGTCTTAGTTGTGTGTTGTGATGTAAATAAGACTAGAAAAGCAATTTAGGAGCATATGGGAAAGGTCTTGATTTTGTAGACAAGAGAGAATCTTTTTTTTTTAAGAACAGGTCTGTGTCATGATTAAATTTGGATTTTTAGAAATAAAAATATGCCGGTAGGATGAAAAGAGGATTAGAGAAGAAACAAAAAGGGGACATTAAATAGGGGATTCTTGCAATAGGCCAGACACGAGATAAGGGCCCAAACTAGGACAGTGACAGTGGAAGTAGAAAATACATGACACACGTTAAAAACATTACTGACTAAAACTCGTAGTTCTACGGTTGGATTGGGTATGATGAGATGGGGTAGAGGGCTGTGGAGAAGGAGGGAAGACAGAACAGAGATACTTCTTGGTCTCAGGAGAAACAGGGTGCTATGGGTTGTGATGCCTTTGAGTGAGAAGACCAATCTACGTATGGCTAGGGTGGGATAATGATTTTAGTTTGGGCTATGCTGAATTCGAGGTTCCTATGGGATATCCATATAGTGATGAGCAGTGGCCAGAAGGTGGAGATATTTGGTGGTCGTTTTTATGTATATAATAAATCATTGAAATCATGGGAATTGTTGTAGTTACCTTGGGGGATAGCGTTCAAACAAAAAGAGAAGCAGCTAAATGATGAAATATTGAGGTTAAGGCTGTATTTAAGGGTAAAATTGTACCAAAGTAAGGTGAGAAGAGACTGAGATTAGCAGTTATCTAGAAAAGAGAAGTTTTGTGGAACTGGTGTGTGGTAGGGGATGGTCAACAACTATCAAATACAGTAGAGCACTTAAGCAAGAGGAGAATGAGGAGGTATTCCTTAATTAATAAATGTAAGAGGTCTTTTTCTGTTTGGAGAATATTTACTAAGAATTTATCAGGAGCCAAGGTAGCTTGGGTAGAGCGGTAGATCGAGAAATCACATTTTATTTGGTTGAGGAGTGAATGAATAGTGTGGCATTGAAGACAATTAATGTTGACAGTTCTTTAAAAGAAATTGGTGGTAAAGGGAAAAGGGGAAGAACATTGGGCTTGTAGCCTGAAAGGCACATGAATACATAAAATTATTCTTAAAAATTAGATCATATGTTGTCAGTGGGGGTGATATTGCCCCAAAAGGAATGGAAATTAGTTCTTGGGGGTAAAAATATACTAAATATTACAATGTATTGTGTCCCAGCCAAGTTCAGTGTATTTGACAAAATCTTATTCGTTAGCATTTAATTTTTCTTGTTGGGTTTTCTTGGGTATCATATGAGCATTATTCACTGAGTTCATGGAAGGTACACAAACTGTGTACAAGATCAGGGCTATAATACTGTGGCAAATAGATAGCTGTGATTGGCAGACTCTCAATCTATGGATAAATCTCGAAGTTGTAACTTGAGAGGTGGCCCGTGTCTGCCTGATAGCTGCCATTGGCTACCCTGCGGGTACTGTTTACTTTGTTCCTCAGTGCTTTTCAGTGTGACTTGGGCTTTGAAAATAAATAAAAATAGTTTATATTTTATTAATTTTATAAAAGTTATTCAGCCTATTGTTATTTATATCACGTGCTGAAAAAACATACTGATGAATCTGAATAATTATCTAGCTGCCAGTTGAATCAAAATTATTTTCTTATATTAAACAAAACTCAAAAGTTAAGTTCACTAAAATATATAGTTTAACAGTTAATTAAAATTTTCGATTGCTTTGCTTTTACTGGAAATATAACAATTTTGAATTATTTTTTACAAATTTGATTACATCACTATTATGTATTTCTGTAAATTAGTTTCATATGAGATTTGATAATTGCAATTTATGGAACTAAATAAGTTTCATTAAAAGTTGCTCAGCAAATAGTGTTGTAAAGCTAAATTAAATAATAGCATTTAAAAAATTATTTATTCTCAACTGCATTGAATGAAAATTGTAAGCTTTAAATTTTTTTATGTATAAAGTCTAGATATACACATGGTACATAAACAGATATATAGTATATTAAAATTTCAGATTGAGTGGCAATTAGGAAAACAGTGTCTTAAGACGCCCCTTAGAGAGAAAACCATGAAAAAAAAATGTTGAGAAATACTGGGATAGAAGGATCTAAATATTTCCTCAGTTTTTGTTCATACTTCAATCGAATAATGCCTTATCTCTGAGATTTACTAAACAATATGATACCACTGACACTGACTTTACTAAAATCACCTACTTCTTTTGAGACACAATACTTATAGAGCATATACACTTAATGATAATTTTTATACCCATAGGTAATTTTGATCCACAGAAAATAATAGTCACAATTTTAGATGTTGATATATCTAAAATTGAAAGTCAAATTTTAATTATCTGAATTGAATTCCAGTGTAACCCAGAATTTTTAAGACATGAAAGCTGTTATCAATATGTTGTTCGCCTTGATGACGTAGTACTCGGTGGAATGATATTGCAGAAAAAGCTTGTTAAATTCAGAGGGACTCTGTGGAAGCCATAACACAAAGGACTAAAGCCATTGTTAGTGAAGGAAAGCTTTGTGCAATCAGATCCCACGAGTCTTGTCTTGAAACAGTTAAAGGATGGAAAATGTGTGATTTGACTATGCAACCAAAACAGCAATCCTATCAAACATAAGTCCTCAGGGAATCCTCAAAGAGGAGAAAAACTAGCCAGGAACACTTCAGCTTTCACTGGGGGAAGATGCTTCCTTTTTCAAGCTGTTAGAAGTGTTAAGAGAGTAAAATTTTCTCATGCAATTAGTAAAGGAACATTTATACACAACACTGGTAGCTGTTGGTAGCTTGTTTTCATCTAAGTCATTGTAAAATTTCAAATTGGCATTCTCAAAATAAGTGGGCATTAATTTCACACATCATCTTTTTCTTTTTAAAATTTTAACATTCAGAAGGAATAGTTAAAAGCATATATATTCACAACAATTCTATTTATTAAAAATCTATCAAGATATCAGTAATGGAATAATTAGTCAATGAGGATAGTAAAAGACAACTTTCCAGAAACCGAATACCAAGCAAAGTTTTCAATGAAGAGAATAGTGTAGATTGGAATTGAAGGAAGAAGAAATTTTCTTATATGGAAAATATGTAACAGGTAAAGGTACAAGAAAGTTAACAACTGATGCAGATATGGGAACGGTAATCAGTTTTTCCTGAGTAAAAAGGTAGAAAATCTTGGGAAGAAATAAGAATGGCAAAGTGTAGTTACTACATCTATACCTTGGCAGCTACAAATTTTGAGACTGCAGGGGATATTTTATCTCTTCATGACAATAGTAAGTATGAAGGGGAAAAAAATCAATTTTGGTTATTGAGTGCACTGCTTAACTTTGTAGCTGGGACTGAAACAAAACTGGCTCCCTTCACTTTACACATCCTATTTGATGTGTAGTATTCATTTATTTTGAGAGTTAAAACTCCTTTGTTCTAAGCAACAAAAAGCCAACTCTGGCTGCTTCAAACAAGAGAAAATATATTTGAAAAACATGAGAGCGCAAAAAATCAAAGGGAGGCTAAGAATTGAGAATTTACAAATGGATAGGAATCAAGGCAAGATGGAGTTAAAACTGCTTTTTTAGAAGAAATGATCTGTTTGGTCAGGATACAGTTCTGCAACAAGCAAACACAGATCTTTTCTCATCCTGTCATTTCAGTGAGATTTAAAGTTCCAGAATCCTATTGGCTGAGCTTAGGTCTCATTCCCACTTCTACATTGTACTAGGCCAGAGAGAGAGGAAATATCTAGAAACTTTGGCTTTGGCAGTGAATGCCAGGTACCTGAGTTTGTCATCTAAGTAAGACCACACGTAAGGTTAAGTTTCCTAGGAAAAAATCAGGGGCCTGTTAGAAATAGGGGACGGATGCTGGTTGTCCAAATATTGAGAAGTGTCTACTCCATTATTTTTAGAACTTGAGTGGAAAAATAGAAGCAGTTTGTCCTTGAGTCTTTGACGTATAAAGCAGCTATATATCAGTTATTCGAGATAAACTTTTATTGTATGTATCAAGCAACTTCTTTTTCTCTAAAGTTCCTTGGTGAAATAGTTCTCCAAGGAAAATAGAACACCCTTTACCACTAAGAATAGAACCTGAGTATTACTAATTAATCCCAGTTCCAATTATGCTAATGAAACTGTTAAGGGACCAAACAGCCAGAAGTCCCAATATACTATGTTGTGCTATACTATGCAGTGCTCCAGCAGAATCTCTTAACACCATGTGAGCGCTATCTGTGAAAGCATTTTGTTATTTTTCTCTGAAGCAAACCAGGTCTCCATAGCAGCTCTTAAGTTTCTTTAGTTAATAATCTGTCTCCTTTGGACCATTGAACCCTTGACTTCCAATGCAATATCCCAGAACCCAAAGACAGACCTTAACAACAATTTAATAGTCAATTGTAAAACATACCATTCAAACTAGTTTTCTCATTACATAAAAAATGAAAAATGCAAATACATTTGCCATCCTTTTTATATTAAATATTAGTTTTCTGTATGTTAAAGTTTCTAAATTGTGTTATCTAAACATAAGTAACAAAAATCTCTGTCTCTCATTGGAAGCCAAGCCAACACTGAAATGGTTTCTGTTACTGGAAGGGGAGTAATTAATTCCAGTAGTGCATTGGGATCTTTCTTTGACAAACATTAGTATGATGCAGCCAAAATTATTATTAGTGATTCAAAGAAAGTCCAAAAATGAGAGGAAAAAGAGTTTCAGTTTTCACCAGTATTTTAGCAGAGAATTAATAGGCGAAGAATTTCATAGTATTGGTGATACTGAAAAAATGAGTAATTGCAGAGGATATATCAAGACTAATATAATTGTATGTATATTTGGAGAATTACTACTCTAGCTACTTTGGACTATAATTATAATCTTAAAAATCATATGAATGGTTTGGGTTGATACAGGAATTAATTCTATTAGGAGTTATAAACACAGTAAGATCTTCTAATATGGAGTCTTGGTAGCAAGTCAAGTCTTTTCTGTAACCCATTACTTCTGTTCTTTAATAATACCTAGTAATACATTGGAAATTATGTAGCTAAAGCATTAATAGAAATATTTCGATAGATATAGATATGTATGTGTGTATATAAATATACATAAATATATATGTATTTTTTTAAAAAGCATGTTTAGAAATTGACTGGCTATAGGGTGGTCTAAGATGACCCTGACTAGGACAAATGGGCTCTTCTTCATGGGGTTTTTACCCTCCGGCAGCCTTAGGCCTTGTTCTTTTAGTGGTGGCAAAGTTCGAAAGGAGCATGCAGAACTGCGCAGAGTGTCTGACAGGCTAGACTTAGAATAGCACAATATCTATTTTATCAAATTCTATTGGGCAAAATAAGCCACAATGCCGCCCGGATTCAGGGAGTGGGGAAATAGACTCTACCTTTAATGACAGGAGCTTCAAAGTTACATTTCTAAGGGAAATCACCCAAGGAAGGAAATAACTGGGGCCATTTTTAAAAAATCAATTTACCCCAAAGTATATATATGTACCTAAAACTCTGAAAGAGTTTCACAACATGACTTGGCATTTAAGAAAAGTAGGGTTCTAAATCATTTGCAGGGCAATAAAGAAAACATTGCTTTTGGAAAGGAGATTCATCAAAGACATCTTGGTTGATCCCATCATCTAAGTGTCATAGAAGGGAGAGAATGCCAACCCAAACAGGGAGAAAAGAAAACTTTGCTTCACCTTACTGTCGGCGAGCTTTGGGCATATCAATTTATTCTTCTCCTATGTTTCTGTCTTACCTCTTTTCAATAACTTGCCTTTAACTTTTGAATTCTCTCCTGTTTTAAGAATACCAGTGGTCAGAGTGGAATGGCTGAGGTTGTACTTGACCGAGAGACAAACTGGAGCAGGTGAGAGTGGTCATGCAATGTGTCTTAGATGAAAATGTTCCTCCTCGAAACTGGGAATTGACCTGTGTGGTCTCTGTCCTGGCTGCTCTTTTCACATGGAGACTTTTGATTATTGTTTTAATATCTGCGACTCACTAAGACCCACACTCACTAAGACCCTCATCCTTCTGGTCAGTGGAGGTTCTGCCGAGCTGGTTTTCTTAATCAGAATACTTTACTTTTTAGCAACTCTGAACTTAATCAAAAATAGTTTTCTATAAAATTATATGTACTTTTTTTCAATATGCTTCTGAAAATAATTTTCTGTTAATAAAATATCACTATGTATATCATAGGTAGATGCTTTTTTTTGGGGGGGGGTGGTATCTACAGTAGTAGTAGCAAAAAGGTTATTTTGTTGGATTAGTCAACTAATCTGCTAATGGATACAGTAGCACTTAATTGACATTGAATGCTAAAGATCCCCAGTAAGGTAAGCTTCACACTTGCCAGTGTTAATGATTTGAAGAATGAATCAAGACAGGTCATTTGTTGTTATTTTATATTAAGAAAACATCTTAATATTACTATCTTATAGGACGCTAAATAAAATTTATAAATTGATAATAAAATGAGTTAGAAATGACTGATGAGAAATTTTTTAAATAGTAAAATGAAACATTCTTCCATGCTTAAAATTTTATAGGGAATTTTACTTTCCAGCAAGATTGAGGTTAGGCACCAGTCTTTGAAGAAGATTAAATAAATGTGAATTGAATAAAAATTATTTCCTTTTGGCTTTGTAGACTATCAGAAGATCAATTAAAAGAGAAGTTTATATAAACAAGTGTTGGTTCTTCCCCAGGACATAGGCGTTTGGGAGAAATCTCTTTTCCCTAGAATGCTGGCAAAACAGAAAATGAAAACAAATGTTGTGCCTCAACTCATAATACATAATTATTTTTTTTATTCACTCTTTTGACTATTCCAGACAATTTAATTCTTCTCCAATCCAACTCTATCCCTACTCTCATTACAGTTAGCAGGATGACATTAACTTTTAATTTACTGAAAATATTGAGGCAATCCATGTTTAGCTCCCTTAAAATTTCCTTTCCTTCAGCATGAAAATCTTTGTATGTTTTCATTTGATTCTGTTTACTGTGCCCTAGTAACAAATAGTCCTCCTCTTTGCCAAGCCTAACCCTTTAGTTTACGTTTATAATCATAATCCACCATCTTCCCAAATCTCTGGGACTTTTGCTCAATTATATTTTTCCTAAAGTTTTCTAAAGAAATGTAAACAATTACATTTTCCTATAGAGTTTGAAGGACTCTTACATTTTTAATTTTTCTCTGTATGCAGTCTGTTCTCATTATATTAAAAACATACACAATTTTTCTTCTTTAAAAAACTGTATTTTTTTAAGTACATGTTGTTTTGATTCTTTTCATTTCCTGTCTAAAGTTCTGGAGTATTTTATCAAATTTACTTTATTACCTCCCACTCTGTCCTTAATCCAATAATCCAGCCTTCAGTTTCCCTGGCTGCCCTACTCCCTCACTACTTTAGGGAAACTTCTTTCTTAAAATACTCAGTGAACTGTACAGTGGTCAGATCTTGTGACCTGTCTTTAGGCCATTATAACCCTCAACCCATTTAGCATGTTCTCTTTCTGAAGCTTCATCTTCCAGTTGCTTCTGAGTTCTGAACCATTTAGACAGTTTTGTCTTTATCAGCTGCCTCCAGTTCTCCTTTTTCCTCTCCCAGATCAGTAGCTTGTCTTACTTCCTCTGCTTTCTTTATTACTATAAAACTTGTCCTAAAACCAAGTTTAACATTCATATACACATTTTATCTCCTCAACTAAATTGTAAAGATCTTTAAAGAGACAGATGATATCTTCTATGTTTTTGTCTTCTTGTTTTTCCAAACAAGAAAGCAAGCAAAGTTCTCTAGGCCGATATCATGGTCTTTGAGTAGTGCCATTTATTGGTTGAATGCTGATGGGAGGAATGGCTTAACTTTAATTCAAAACCAAAGCAAAAAAATGTTAGCTCTCTGAGGACATTTATTATATCAAATTAAGAATTGTGTAAAGAGTTAGCATTCTGGAGTTAAACTGCTTTACTTCATATCTTACCTATAACACATTAGTCATATGATGTTGGTCAAAGTTCTTCACTATTTTAAGTTCAGTTACCTTGTTTGTAAAACAGAGATAATTGTAGCATATACTATTGATGTTAATGTGATTAATCATTCAAAGCTCTTAGCACAGTGCCTGGCATATGGAAAGTTCTTAATACATATTTGTTGTTCAGTAGGTCAATGTTCTTATCAATTAAGAAGTATTCATTTTGAGGTTTGGAGAAGGTACATTTAATTGTAATTTATTTTAAAGTAATATATTACCGTGAGTTTCTCTATAGGTTAAGTTTGAAAAAGTAGGATTTTTCAAAATCACAAAGGTATCAAAAGTCAGAAAGCTTGTAAATATTATTTTTCCTTAGGAAAAAAATAAACTTAAAAAGATTTTTTTTTCCCCCTAAGGAAAAACAATATTGGCAAGCTTTCCTGCTTTTGATACCTTTTGAAGACCTTTAGATGCCATGGATCTGATCCAGCTCCCAGACCTATTACTTACTATCTCAATGACTCTGGTTAATGTATTTAAATCCTCTTTAAGCTATAAGTTTTTTAAAAATAAAAACAAACTAAGGAAAGAAAAAAGGGAGAAAAAAAGTCCAGTTGCTAAATTTTTAAACAGAAGAGTGAATTTGCACCTCAATTTGCCTTCCATCTCTGAGCATATGAATCTGTCTCAGATACTTAAAATCAGCACTTTATTTTTAAATATTTGATTATGAGCAGTATTTACACAGCTGCAAAAATCTTATGGCATTTGATGTTGAAGAGAGATGCCCTAATAGATATATTCATTATCTCTTTATCTGGATTTGCCAAATTCTAATCTTGTCTTCGTTTAGGTCAAGAGGTAAGCTATACATATGATATTATCTTATAGATTTTTTAATCACTTAAGTATTCAGTAGATTACAGTGTAATGTTGTATGCTATTTCAGAATAGAGGATATAGAAATTGTTCATTTAAACAGTTTTTATAGCCCTTTAAAAATATAGCTCAAAGTATTTTTCAACTTTGGGCAAAAGATTTTCTTATCATAGTCTAGATTTTAATTTCAGAATGTATAATCCTTTATGCTTGGTTATGTTTCATCTGATTAGTGAGCCTAAAATTTGAATTTGTGTTTTCTTTTCTTCTCTTTTTCCTTATAGAAACAGTTCCACTTAATTTTCCCTTCAAGGAAAAAAAAATCAACATTTGCCTTTAATGGTCTCTGTTTAATTTTCATCCTAAAAATTTATTTTGCTTGTGAGCAGCAACTATGATTCCTTTCCAAAGTAGATGAAATGTAATTTTTTTCCTTGAAAGTATCATATCCTTTCTGAACATGATAGATATTCAGCATTTGTTGAAGTGTATTTATTGATTGTAGAGGAAAGAAAAAAAAATTAAGTGGCAGAGGAGATTGGAAACCAAAAAACTTTTGTCAAGAAAGAATGCATTTTTTTATTAACTTAATAAACATTCTTTAACTAGAGATAAATGTACATGGGAGTTGAATAGTAGTATAATAATTTATGATGAAAAAATACAAGGATCAAGAGAATGAGAAGACAAGCCACAGACAGGAGAAAACATTTTCAAAAGACACATCTGGTAAAGGACTATTGACCAAAATATAAAAAGAACTCTTAAACCTCTACAATAGGAAAATAAGCTGATTAAAGACCTCACCAAAGATACAGAGTTAGCAAATAAACATATAAAAAGATGCTCCACATCATCTGTCATCAGGGAAATGCAAATTAAAACAACAGTGAGATACCACTACACACCTATTAGAATGGCCAAAATCCAGAACACTGATAACTGAAAATGCTGATAAGGATATGGAACAACAAGAATTCTCATTCATTGCTGAAGAGAATGCAAAATGGTACAGCCACTTTAAGAGATAGTTTGGCAGTTTCTGAACAAAATTAAACGTAGTCTTACTATACAATCCAGCAATCACACTCCTTGGTATTTCTTCAAAAGAATTGAAAACTTATATCCACACAAAAACCCACATACAGATGTTTACAGCAGCATTATTCATAACTGCCAAAACTTGGAAGCAACCAATGTCTTTCAGTAGGTGAATGGATAAACTGTGCTACATCTAGACAGTAGAAAATTATTCAGCACTAAAAAGCGCTATCAAGCAATGAAACAAACTGTGGTTAAACCTGTGCTTCTCATTTTTATATTAAGTCAATGATGCAATGATATCCCATCAAAGAGCTTACATTTCCTGTTTGTCTGGCTGTTGGTATTGGGTGATGTACCTATTCCTGTGCCTTGCTTGTGTGACTTGTGAAGAACTAATTGTAGAAGATTATGTATTATTAGATAACCCAAAGTCTTAAATCCTATATGGCAAAGTTCATGACTCCCCAGGCTGTCAGAGCCTCTAGGTAACCTCAATCTCAAACCTCTTAGGGCACTCTTAGTGTTAAGAACTGATTGCTCTAAGGTGTCTATAGGGACAGTACTGGAAATAGTTTAAATGAGTAACTCTTTTCATCATTAGAATTAATAGAATATGTATGGCTATATGCACATCCTGCATGTCTGCCTGGAGTAAAATTACTTTCCAAACTACAGATAAATGAAACCTACCCAGAAACTCTCAAGGAAGAATAGAATTTTAGCTGATGAAAATTGTGTATGGGTTTAGGGATCTAGAGCCACAATTAATTTACATTTGATTTTAATTGATGACACCCTGATTTATAAGAGGTTCTTTAATTAAGAAATAAAAACACAGGCAGATTGGAATATTGGTAATTGGAAATAAAGGACGTTTAACTAATGAAGTGTCGCTTTATTAAATGGTTTGTTCCTTTTATGGAAAATGCTTTGTAGAACTTATTAACAATTATCTTTTACTTAAAAGCAATACTGATACTTGGAGGATTTAGATTCTTTATTTAAAATATGTGCTATGTTAGAAATAATGGTTGTGACCATAAAGCCCCAAATTGCTTTCAATGTTGTACATGGACTAGAAAACCACCATGCTTTATTATAACCTATTAGAGTTCATTTTTTAGTGACTTTTGGTCCAAACCTACATGTAATAAATGGCTCTGCATTATAAGTTTTCCAGTTTAGCCTGTCTTATCTCTTGCCTCTACTCAGCATCTCACTTGGAGTTATTTCTCTCTTTTGTTATGTCTCTAATATCATTGCCTAGAATGATAAGTGTTTGAAAAATGACATAGACTGTAATTTGCTATATTACCTTTGCTGTTGAGGATTACTCTCCTTTATAATTACAGCTTAACACAAAAATCTGCTCGATACTTCCTTGTAGTCAGAGTAATAATACCTTGTATTTATGCAGTCTTTTTCTGGTGAGCTCTAAGCACTTTTATCAGCACTCCTGTTATTCATCACGGCATTTCTGTGAGCAAAGCAGATGGTCGCAGAAAGGGAGGCTGATAACCAGGTTAAATGACTTGCCTAGGGTAAAGTCATCATCGGTGACATTGATGGGAAAGAAGCCAGGTCTCTTGATTCTAGACTAGTTTTCTATCTTCTACATCACTTTGCCTCTAAATTTTTTACTCGACATCTGTTTCCATCATTGTCATGCTGTTAATTACTTAATATCATTTTACTGCAAGATTAGCTAAAGGGAACAGATACACTCTGTTTAAAAATATGTTTAATGCAGTATGAGAGAAACAGTGACACTTTATGGGGAGGACGGGTAGATTAGTTTTATTGGATTTTGGTTGCTTGATAAACATCACTCATTTGGAGGAAACTAAGAGTTCATGTTTTACCTAAATGGTGCTTTTTGAATGATGCAACTGCCTAGAAGTTACTGGTCTAGTTTTCCTATTTGCATCACCTGAAGCAAACTATGATCAGTTAGTTGATTAGTGAATTATACTCAGTGAAATGTCCACTGAATTAGCAGATGTGACTTTTTATGCTAAGTTATCCAAATGTATAGGAAGGGTTTGGGGATTCAGTTAATATACATTTAAAACTTGCTTATTAAAATTGCAACCTACTGGCCGTGCCTTTTTTTTTTTTTTTTTAATTAAATGTTCTGTTTATACATTGTGGTGTGAATATCCGGATATTCCGTATCCCTGTTCCTCTAAATGAAGGATAAGGTTTGGAAGCAAAATGGGACTTGGGGTGGGTATTTATTAGTTATTTTATTCAGGGGTACTTAGTAGAAGGGCAAAAAACTTGAAGGGTATATCCATCAAAGTTTTCCCATGATGTTTGGGCCTAATACATATGACTCATTGATTTAATAATAGAAAGAACTGATTTAATTGTTCTGGCCACAGATTTATTGACAATGAAGTGTAATTTAGTGACCAGTAGATCTTATTATTTTTGCCCTTTTGTCTTTGTTTAGAAAGCCTCATTTGTTATATGATGCTTGATTATAATTTGATCATCAGACTTAAATCAGTTTTATCCCACTCTTATTTTAAAAAGTAGATTTTTGTTTTGTTTTGTTTTTGCCGAGTATAGCATGCGTAACTTAAACTAAAGCTATTTGATGTCCCCAGTAATTTTCCCATGTGTAAAGGGAATCACTTTAATTTTTAAAAATTTTTTTTTAGAAATTAGCTGGCTCCCCAGTCACAGGCCACATCATTTAAACCGTGGCATCTGTCATATCCCGAGACTTAACTTAAATGGAACTTTTGTTTCTTTCAAGTTACAGCATTGTTGCTGTTTTGATAATTCCATGATTGCAGGTTGTAAAATAATAGCTGATTGTAAACTATTATGAGACTTTAAAAAAAAATCAAAGAAAGAGCAATTAAACATAAATTTTAGATTATTTAATATTAATTGAGTAAATACTATGTACTAGATTCTGAGAAGGCCCTAGGTGTAGCTTTTATCTTCTAAACAGAAAGTTGAATTTTGCTCAAATTATTATTTGAGGATGATTGTAGATATTGTTGCACCGGTCTTTTACTCAAGCGCTGCAGGAGCGATGGACGGCATGGATTTTGGCCGTTCAGCCTCAAGTCCAGAGCACAGCTCTCCTGCAGGCCTGTACGGTCTGCGCGCTCCCAGCGTCCCGCTCTGCGCTTCCTTGGCTAATGTCTTCCTTGGCCACATGCCCTTTGGCTAGGCGTCATCAGTGCAAACAGCTGGTGACTTCTATGATCATCAGTAGCAATAGGATTTGAATAAGATGGATTCTTCAGTTTTCTCTTCATCCGTGGTTTCAAAGCATTACTTATAAATTGCCAAAGGTAAAACTTAGTAGATTATCTATTAAAATGGTAAGTTATCATCTTTGTTCCTTCTCATGTGCTTTAAACTATCAGTCCTGGCTTTTTTTATTTTCCCCTCTCTTTTGTGTTTTAAAATGTTAAATTTACTAAGAACTCACAATATGACAAACACTGCCCATCTTATTTAATCTTAATAACAATTCTGTTGAAAAATCATGTTATTGTCCTAATGTTACAGATGATGAAGCAGAGGTTTAGACATCTTAGAAATGTGCCAAATTGTAAAACCTGGTATGATGTAGAACCAAGATTTGAACTGAAGATTTCCTGACTCCACAGCCCTAACTCATAACTACCAACATAAACTGCTTACTCTTTGCTTTGCTAAGAGTTTAGTGAATACAAATATGTTCAGTGTTAATCATGATTAAATGACGACATGATGAGGCCTTATCAGAGATGTAAACAAATTACAGTACTGAATCTTTAAAACTGTCACGTGGGCATACACACAGTTTGATAGATTAAAGAAAAATGGAGAGTACAGAAACTGATGAAAAAAACACAAGAATTTAGTACTGAGAAAGATAAACTATCATCAAAAATAATATTTTATATGTATTATGCACTAACAAGGTGACAGGCACTATAATAATGTAACATTTTAATTGTGAAAATAGTCAAAGGAGTTAGGTAATATTATCCTCATTTTAGAGACAGGGAAGTGAAGACATTTAGTGTTTAAGTAACTTGTACAAGATCACATGAACTACAGCTCTTTGGTGTCCCCAATAATTTTTCTATGTGTAAAGGGAACCACTGACTTACGATGATGTCAGTTCCAGGGTAGAGAGAGTGACAATGACTTGCTTGCCAGACTCCTCACTAAATGAAAACTTGAACTTTTGGACTGCTATTTTTTTCTCATTTGATTGCTTCTGCATGCTGACTCTTCCCCATTCTTATGAACAGATCCATTTTCAATACTGTTGTCCTTCCCCATCCCTTCAGCTGGCCTGGGAAGCCTCGATTGGTACATTGCCGTAGCACCGTGGATCTCTTTTCTAGAAAGACTATAAATGTGCATTTACATTTTCTTCTTTTTTAACTAAATGATTATTTAGCCTCGTTTGTGGTTGCTGATGTGTGACTTTTTATCATATGTTGGAATACCCCTGGGCAGCTAGCTTCATAAACTGTATATGCTTTTCAGTGGCCGAGGTGTTTTTACCTAAAACGTATGTGTAATGTTTCTAGACCTTGAATCTTGAAATATATACCATCATTCTGGCTTCCTGACTATGCCTTACTGATCACTGTGTTAGTGTGACTAATGAATTGCTGTGGGACCAATAGATTCTTCCTTCTTAGCTAGTTGTACTTGGGCCTTCCTTCTTAGCTAGGCTGTAATGGTCTCCTCAGCCTAAGCAAATCCTTTAAAAAAAAAAAAATTCCATTTTTTATTTCCATGATACTGATTGTATATAGGCAATTTCATGAATTTTAAATCCTGGGCCCCCAAGTAAATATTAAATAAATCTTAGTTCTCTTTTATAATTACAAAATAGAACAGTTTTGCTTTTAAGAGACTTCTCTTTAGGGAATCTGCCCCATTGCAAAAGGAGCTCGGTTAGAAAATGCAGTGTTGTAGTCAAAATTGGAAGAGTGGAGAAATTCTTGCCTGTGTTCTGGGCATGCCCTCCAGTTTTATAGCTGCTCTTATCATTGCCATCTGCCAGAGAAAGAAGAAAATGATGCCTTATACTTCTTGGAGTCTTTTTGATTTTCTGTCTAGCTGGCTGGGTGGCAATCTAGAGTTTTTAAATAATCTTACTTAAAAAAATTAAACAAATGAGAAAAAAAATCATCATGCTACCCCTTAATCTGACTGTTACTTTTTGACAAAACAATAATGCATCAAATAGCATTCCGCTACATTGAAGGTGAAATCCACAATCCCTCACCCAACCTCCTATGGGCCGTTGGGTCAGGCCCCGGCCTCCCTCTCCATCCACTTTTTGCATCACTTTTCTCCTCACTGCATCCAGCCACACCGGCATTCTCTCTGCTCTTTCTACGTGCCAAGGCCATTCTGGTCCTAAGCCTGTGGACGTGCTATTCCTTTTGCCTGAAATTTTCCTTCTAGTACACTCTCACTTTTCCAACCCTCATCTTTTAGCTCTTTTAGACATTGGTTGAAATTCAGCCTTTCTTGACAAATTCCCCAACTCTTCAGTCTTCTTAATCACTCTCATAACTTCTTACATTTTTCCTATACAGCCCTTATATAAGTTTATAATTATATTTTTGTCTTATGCCTCTTTTGTTCACTGGACTACTACTTCTCAACCATGGCTGTGTCTTAACATCACCTAGAGAAATTTTAAAACATGTCATTGCTGAGATGTCGTCCTAGACAAATTGATGCAGAGGTTAGAGCCTGATCATCAGTGTTTTTCAGATATTCTTCAGATGATTCTAATGTACAACCAGAGTTGAGAACCGCTGGGCCAGATCATAAGCAACGGAAAGGCAAAAGTGATGTCTGTTGACCAAGGTGTATACCCACTGACTCTCGTATATAGGGAACTCGTGCATGACCCATAACGTATTAACAAGGCCCCAGCCAAGTTATATTGTAGCCACCAGCCCCCGAAAGACACACAGACCACCAGAAATCAGTGAGTTATAGGAAACATGCTCTTTATTCAGCCAGCTGGGTCTGCCAGGGGTACGCAGACCCCAAATTAAGCAGCCCCAAAATGTAGAGGTACAGGGTTTTTAAGCCCTAAATCCCATTCCTCATTCTGTCTTAAACACAAAGGTCTATTTTTCTCCTATTCACTACTTTTCAACCCACAGGTTGGTTGTGCAAGCGGGGGTACAGAAGCAGAAAGCTTATTGTTAGAATGCTATGTTCCCATGGGCAATAGCCTACGTTCCTATGAGCAATAGCCTACGTTCCTATGGGCAATAGCCTATGTTCCTATGGGCGATAGCCAAGCAGTAATTTTCCAGCCAGCACAGTTAGTGATAACCATCCCTACCCTATAAACAAAAAATAAAAGATGTTGTCTTTTTTTATACCTTTCGTAAGGGTAATACCAGATTCTTTTTCCGTTAAGTCAAATAAATTTAAAAAAAAAAAAGGGTGACATATTGTTTTCCAAAGGGAGGTGGCATTGTTCTTTAGAGGAGTGTTGAGCTGCAGAATAGATCACTAGAAAACAGGTGGTGATGGTACAATTTAGGACAATGTGTTACAGAAATCTTTTGTTCAATATGTCTATTCTTAAACCAATGAAAGAATAGAATAACCAAGAGATTACACTATAAATAAATGTCACGCTCTATTCCGATATTTAAAAATTAAATATTTGTGATATGTACATCATTTCAGAAATTTAAAAATCTATTTTAACAAGATTTTATCATGTTTTTGTCACTTAAGCTGCTGAAGTCCGGCGCAAAGTATACTGCATTTCAGTGGTACATTATCATTTAAAGGACCTTGAATATACATTGTGTAATGTGGTACTTAAGTATCTTTAGGGAATGAGAAAAATGTATTATAAAACCAGTATTCTCTATGTCTACAATTTAAGTGAGTTTTATAAACAGGGCCTTTGTAGCTTATTACAAATCATTGATAGAGTATTTATTTCTTCAGGGAAACTTGACCACTGATCAGAAATTTATAATAATCAAAATCTGTTTCCTATTTATTATCATGTCATTATCTCTCAATGGTCATGCTTTTTCTCAGGTCATTGACTGTTCCCAAATGTACATAAATTACCATTATCCTTATGATTTTCTGGTGTCTCTTGATAAGAGCGTACCTGCTATATTACCTTAGAAACAGATTTTTAAGTTGAAATATTATGCTTTTTCTCCCCAAAATAGGAAACACAAGCATTTCTTTTTACACTGATCCTTTTAGAAAAACATTCATAGGAGAGCTTACCAGACTCTGTGGAGAACTTACTGGATACTGTGGGTGTTTTAAATTCATCTCATAATATTTTTGGAATGTAATGTAGAAAGATTTATGCTTTTGGAGAAGAGTTCAGAAGTGGTTAGTGACTTGTTCATTTTAATTACCAGGCCAGCTGTAGGACAAAGAACACTGGCTCCCGTTTCAGACGTGTTTCATGTTCATTGAAAATATAGTCCCTTCTTTGCTCCTTAAGAAATGTGATAATATCCTAATGGCAGAATTGTGCTCTGAGAGTTAAAGGGTCAAATCAAAAAGTTGTGACAGATCTCTGGGAGGTCCTGGGTTCTCCAGCTTACAGGGTGACAATTAAGTGACTATAGAAGTATGGGTTGTTCCATTATGTCAGTTAAGTAACCTAAGAGGGTGTGTGTATGTGTGTGTGAGTGAGTGAGTGAGTGCATGTGTGTGAACTCAGTTGTTTCATCTACATGTTTTGTGTCTAGAATTGATTCCATCATTTATATATACATGAATATCATTAAAAATAAAGTTGCATTGAGGTCATTCTAAGATATGCAGAAAAAGTAGTATGACTGGAGCTTTGGGAACAATTCACTGACTGTAGATATAAATGGATGGGACAATTACAAGGCTGCGTCTGTTGTTGCAGTGGTTTTAAACACAACCTGGAAGGTGGCCATTAGGTCTGAGGTGCTGAGAACAGCCCGTGGTTATTCCAGTAACAACAGTGCATACTCTTGGAGTACCTGCTCCATTCAAGGCATGGGGCTCACTTTTGCAGGGCTGCTAGGATCAATAGGAGTGTATACTTAGCCTCATGTTGATTATAATTTATTAGAAGCAAAGAGAAAAATATAGTGCAAAGATGAAAGGAAGAGCTATAAAAGATGTGGTGCAAACAAATTAATCATCTCAAGTTAGTTGATTGAGTAGCAGATGTTCAGTGTCATATGTTCTATTCAATTAACATGAGGGAGTCAACAGCTAACATCTTAGTGATAAACTTTGGAGTTTGTTATGTATTTATTTCCATAGGTTTATTCATGACATTTTTGTTTTATATCATAACCTTGAGAACTATATACAATGTTCTGTTTTATAGGCATTAACATTAAAAATCAAGATTCATGAATGAAAATCATACTTCAGTATCATACATTTCAAAGAATGAAAAATATTTGTGAAGCTTTGTTCCATTGCTAGCCGTAGATTAAATTGCTCTATTTTGGAAAGTTCTAACTCGTTAATCTATTAGTATGGTAATTAATGCCCTGGAAACATTTTTAACAACATGGCTATCAGTGACATGAAAAAGTTAATGCACAAATAGCTGGTGAAATTTTGTTTTGTTTTCCCCTCTTAGACTCCCTAGCAGGACAAGATTTATTACTGCGGCACCTTTCCTATGGAAATCAGGTTTTCTAAATGGGTAAATTAAAGCTCATTGTAAATCGCTCAGAGTCATATTGGAGTCCTTTGTGCTGCAGGATTTCCAATGTGGGTCTTTTAACCTTTGCTTCCATTTAAAGGAAATTTTCTCGGAAGATTTATTCTCCCTTCGATGGCATTTTTAGATGCTGTACATGATGAGCAGAGAGTGCAAAGTGTTGAGGAAATAATTTGTGTTTCTTTAAAAATGGAGTTTTATTTGGTTTTTTAGAGCTCTCATTATTACAGCATTTGAGTATGTATATTTTAAAAAATTATATCCTTGTGTGTTCTAAATGTCAAATATAACTACTGGATTTTTTGGTCTAAAAAGAAGTACAGAATTTTAACTTAGCCATCTCTAATGCGTATCTTTAAGTTAGTCTTTTATAAACTTGATTCAAGGAATGGGTAACTGTTTAGATTTTTCGATGTTCATTTAAGGTAACTACATTCAAATATGAGAAACAAAATCTGAGTTGTAGTTATTCAGAAATTACTATTTTGTACAATTGAACTAAGTTGGATTTTTCAACATGTAAATCATTCTTCTCTAGGATATAATAAGCAAAGCAGGATAAGCATTACAAACCAATTGCTAAAAATGAATAACTGAGACTAAAGGACTTTTTTGTTGCTGGTTGCAGTTAAAATTGACTATCTCTGGAAATGTAACTTTTACTTTCCCTGTTTTTGTAGTAACGCTGCATTAAGATGTCAGGTCAAAATATTTTTTTCATTCTTTCTCTGTTTTGATATTTCATTTGAGAACCAATATTTCAAAAAATGTAGTGATTTAGTACAAATTCCTTAGTTCCAGTCAGATAAATAAACCTTACCAGATTCTGTGAACTGATTTATTGATAGGACTCTGAGGGATCACAAGCCTTTTTGAGAACATTTGAAATATTTCTGAATTCTGAATTTTATTGAAGTTTTTCCCAAGAGAACCAGAGTGGAAGAAAAACCCTCTACTCTTTCCATAGACTCAGACTTCTTAACCAAGCTTTAACTTTCTTTTTGAAAAGATCAATATTAAAAAAAAAATAGGACTAGTGGTAATACAAACATTTTGTTGGTCACCAGTGACTACTAATAAAAGCAATTCTCTGTGTGGCCAATTTCCTATGATCTGTGGTAATGAGACTCAAGACTGGCACAAATATTTGAAATACCTAGAAAACTCTGAACTTTTATACAGTAATTTTTACTTCTTTGCAATCTAAGTGTATACTTCTTTTTTTTTTAAATGACAAAATTAGGGAATATTTTGTATAAAATACATCTTTTCTTAAAATTATTCCTGACTTTTTGTTTTTCACAAACAGATTTGTTTGGAGATGATCACAGATCCAAGCAGCTTCTCTCCACTTTTCTCTAAAAGACCCCCATATGGGAAATGGAATTTCCTGACGTGTGATGAAAAACTGGGGTTTCCTGACTTGTGATGAGAAGCTGGGGTTTTAGCATGCTGACTGCTATAGGAGAGAATCCAAGATCCCACCATGAATGCTTAATTGTATTTCTCCCATGGAATTGTCAGTAGCACTAACGTTAACCTGGGCAGTTGATTTAATGTCCTTTCCCAAAGGAACCCTCTGATCTAATATTGTATTGTTTATATTTTTATGATCTAACTGCTTAATATCATGTGGATATTTCTTAATCAGTTATTTTTTTCAAGTAAAAATAAATAATAAGCTTTCTAAATTTAGAAAAGCTTTATTTTAAAAAGGTCTGCTTTTTCATTTGCTAATGGAATGATTTGCTATAATTGTATCAGACATCACCTATTTAAAACTATCTACCTGTTATTACAACTTCCTCTCCCCCACACACACCCTCCATGTGGAATAACTCTTCAGGTGTGTTCATCAGATGGAGTCTAAGTCCCAAGATCTGTAGTCGGTAAGCTGGAGCCCTATGAGAACCAATGTGCGGTTTCACTGTGAGTTCAAAGGCCTGCGAACCAGGAACTAATGGTATAAATTCCAATCCAAAAGCTGGTAATCGCAAGACCCAAAGAGAGCCAGTGCTTCAGTCTAGGTCTGAAAGCTGGGAAAGACCAATGTCCCAGCTCAAATAGGCAGAAGGCAAGAAAGAGAGAATTCTTTCTTATGCAAACTTTTTATTCTCTTCAGGCCTTCAGTGGATTGGATGAGGCCTACTCACATTGGCAAGGCAATCTGCTTTTTGGATTACTAATTTCAATGTTAATCTCATCCCAAAACACTCTCACAGATATACCCCAAAATAATGTTTAACCAAATATCTGGGCACCCAATGACCCAGTCAAGTTGACACATAAAATTAACCGTCAGAGAGGCAGTGTTCTGCATATGTATTTTGGCAATGAAGCCAAAGAGGTGACTTAAAGAAGGAATTCTGTCTATAAGAGCATCACTTACTTCGCATATGATAATGAAATAACAGTCTTTGCAAGAAGTTTGAAGTCTAGTCTCATTTGATAATTGCATTTTAATCATGGAAGAAGTATAGAGAGGAAAGAACCTACCTATATGTTCTAGTCAGAGTTTTAGGAGCTAGGCAAATTAGTAAATAAGTGAAGTATGTTCGTATATGCGTAGCCAGAATGATGGGAACTGTGGTGCATAGGAGAACTCAGGACCTAACTTAAAGGTATGCAAATATTAAATTTTAAGCCGTTACTTAAAATTAGCCTTTGGCTAAATGATTTCTCTTGTTTAGCTATTAACTAGCTACAGGACTTTTGAAATTCATTTAATTTTTCTTGAAGTAGGTTATTTTATTAGAACAGATGACTAATCTATACTCTCAAGATGCTTTCCATGCGTTTTACCTGCCAGTTAAGTTTGAGAGCTCATGAAATAACACCTTTGCTGATTTAAAGATGCCTAACACAAATTCTAAAGAAAAGTGGCATGTCATCCTCTGAAGCAACGTAATCTTCCAATGACATTCTAGCGAATAGACCTATTGTGTTGAGAAATTTCAACAGCAGAAATATCCTAGTCACTTTTTTGTACCGAAAACTACAGTGTACACTAATGTCCCTTATAATGTAACATGACTAAATCTCTTGATAATTGGGTAGCAAATCTCTATAGGCATTACCAAGTCCATATCTTACTATATGTGTGCATGCTTTCTAAAGCTTGAGGAATGCTTCCTGTTGTAAAGTAGGATAAGTTTCAATACATATGTGGTGGTGTGTGTTGATTTTTCTTGTTCAAAGTCTTTTCAGATAGTCCTGAAGCCTTCAAACTATAATTTAAAGCAAGACAGCCTCTGTGGATTTATGGAGTCATTTTCCCTTTGGCTAAAGCCCTCTATGGTCACAGACCACTAGATTTAAAAAGGCAGCTGAACTCGTCCAAAGACTAACATAAATTTTCAGAGGTAGGGAAAATGGTGCCGGCTTATTAAATTAGTGAGGATATAGTATTTGGCAGCTACAAATAAATGATGTTTTTCCCCAAGTTAGAAACAAGACTGTTAGAGATGTGTAATATTTGACTCACATTTGTCAAGTTTAGCTGCATTAGCTGAATAATTTGCATGTTACATCGAGCGCTTACTTTAAACTTCCTTTTGGATTTGACTAGATAAATGAGTTCACCTTTGCCAAAAGCTTCCAGTTATGAACACACTTAAAGCAATTTTTCCCCAGCAAATAGAAACTGAACATAAGCATTAAAAAGAAAAAAAAAAAGGATCACATTGTCTCCTCAGACTCCTCTCCAGTATTCTAGTATTTATGTTATGGGGTTTTCTAGTGCAATATCAGGCATTCTGCATTGGTTGCCTGCATCCACTTTTTATTTGTCTTCTTGTTTCATAGAAATTATTAATATTAGTCCAATAAAAATAGGGCTTTTTCTTTTGGTGATTCATTACTGGAAACCATTTCACTAACTTCAAGGGCTTGTGGAAGAAACATGTTTATCCTTGACAGATCTTGGTACTTTTCCATGTCTCAAAGGAACATTTCCAAATCTTTTTTTTCTACAAAAACAAAATAAATTATAGGGATGGAGACTTTCTAATATAAGCTGATTAACTGGACAGCTTTCTAAAGTACTTTCTGAGAAAATGCTGTACAGCATTTCCAGGCATGAAACTTGTATGAGAGGATACTACCAAATGTTTAAAATGGCACTGCCAGCATCTTCACTCTCATTTAATCCAAAGATGCTATTATGAAATACACGTTTTTGGAAATAGATTATATTTGGAGCTATGTTTTATTAACAAACTATGTTATATTTCTATGGAAATGGGAATCATTTCTCCCAATTCTAATATCAATACCCCATGACTAGAAACTAGGTACAGAGTGGGAAATGAATATTATGCTCTAATTAGAGTCTTTCTCTCTCCCCATCAGCATCTTTTTTTTTTCTTCAAATGTTCATTTGATACCTATCACTTGATATGGTTGTATACCTACCAATAACACTATACATCTTTTTATTTAATAAATATATACACATCCCAGGGAAGCAAATGTCAACCTTTTGTGGATTTTAATCTATGTTTTATAAATCAAATCTGTCTTATTTAAATATTCAGTCAAATTTGCTCTGGACTAGGAGTTACTTGGTCTCTTTAAATTGACTTTGCATATTTATAATTAGATAGCAGTAGAGTAAATTCTTACATTAAATAAACACTTAAGCTCTGTCTAGATACCAGATATTATCCAGGATACAAATCGAGCTTGGTCTTCAAGAATGAATGGGACTTTCGATCAATACTAAAAATAATGATAATGATAATTATTATAATGAAAGCTAGGAGCTAGCATTAAAGGAACACTTTTTTGTCTGTGTGCGTGTGGCTAGGCACTCTGCTAAGTCATATCTTATGTAATACAACAATTGAGAGGTAAGCCCGGAGTAATGAGGAGATGCTCAAGTTCGATTCTAGCTATATTGCTTTACTGGCCATGTAATCCATCTAACCTCTCAGTGCCCCCAATTTTGGAGACATTAATGATACCTACTTCCTAGAGGTGTATGAGGTATATACACTCTGATACTACGTGGTTCGAACATGGCAATTACTCAGTAAATGTTAGCTACTATCTTCCTTATTGTGTAGATGAAGAAAACGATTGAGGCTCAGAAAAGCTAAGTAACTTCTCTAGATTTAGAAAGTAGTTTGAGCCAGGATTTGGTTTCAGACAATCCGGTTCTAGAGACTGGGTTGCAACTACTAGGGGTTCTAGGAAAGGAAAGAGTAACAGCAGATATAAAAGCTTTGTGGTGTGTACATGTGTGACAGTGAAGAGCATAAATGAGTGAATATAGGGGCATGAGGCTGAATTTGGTTTTAGACCACTTGTGGAAGGCCTTAGAAAGAAACAGATGTTATCCTGGAAGCAACCTGGAATCAATGGAAAATAACCTATTCTGCAATTCTTTGAATTTAAATGAAAAAAAAACCATCCTGGCATTTTCCTTTGATTTAAGCTGTCTTCTAAGACAGTGATACATTTTCAATGAATAAATAGAAGCTAGAAATTCAAAAGGGAGACTCCTTGAAGATTGGGAAGTTTACAGAAGGGTCTCACTAGGCATTATGTGCTTGAGCCTTTTTAAAAATCATAACCCGAGGTCCAATCATTGTAGTTCCATAAACTCTGCCTTCTCAATGCTCTGCATTGATTTGACTCAAGGATTCTGACTCTAATTAGCGAAGTTCACCAGGACTATAAGCAGATGCATAACACCTGCCAAGGAGACTAAATATTGCATATCTACTAGCTGCACATCTTCTTTTTGTGGAGAGATTGATGAAGTCAAATTGCAATCAGAGATTACATGGGGAACATGAAACTTGAATAAGTTTAGGAAGTCACGTGCCTCAAGCATAGCCACTTCATGGGCACATTACCTGTGCAGTTACTCAGGGTCCCTTGCTCACCAGGGCACAACACTTGCTTTAATGTTCTGCTAATTATCATCTCGAAATTCTTAAAATTTTGAACAAGGAATCCACATTTGCATTTTTCACTGGGTCCAGAAGTTATGTACTTGGTCCTAGATTTATGAAATTAATAATACCACAGTATAATCCCATGTGTCTCCCATTTTACAGTAAGGATATTCCTGTTAGGCTGCAGATATGTTCCTTTTATCCAGTGGATTCCTTTAACTGGATAATGTTTAAAATGGCACTGCCAGCATGTTCACCTCAGACATCATCTTCCTGGCTTCTGTTCCTATCTCTTTTACATATATCACTTTTTTTTTGCCTGTTTTTATAGTAAATTATTGTCCTTGGTGTATATATTTAAATTGACTTTGTGTATTTATAAGCAGACCATTACATACTTATTTAATAGATTGGCTTTGAGAGAATTCATGTATCCTGATTCTTTAAAAAGTATCCCATATGGAGCACAGCACAGGGAATGTAGTTAGCATTAATGTAATGGCTAGGTGGAGAGCCAGAGGAGAGAAAGAACAATTAGGGAATCACTTTACAAACTATATAAATGTCTAACCAATGTACTGCATACTTGAAACTAATAATAAAATAAAAATTTTTTAAAAGTACCCCGTATGTTTTTTATGTGTTGTAGATAAAATTAATGTTATTAAGTTTAAAATTTATATGAAATTGAAATTAAGTGACAGAGCAGATTAGATGATGGAATTTAATCAAAAACTTTTGAGAGAGAGAGAGAATGGTGGCTAGAAACCCAGTAGTCTTCAGGTCAGTAGGTTGGCTGACCTGCGAGAGCGATGCCATTAAATAAACAGTGAAAAGAACAATTGGGTGAGAGTAAAGGACACACATACTTTTCTTACCCATCATTGTCAATAGTCAGGTCTTTTCTAGAGTATTTAATCTTTGGCAGTATGAGGGACAGGGAGACAGTTTATAGGAAAGCAACAAACATGATTGATGACTGGATAGTAGGGGTTATAGAAGAAACTTTAAAAGATAACATAAAAAGTTTCTGTTGTCTGAAAGACCAAAAAAAAATAAGTAAAGGAATCTTAGAGTCTTTAAGCACGTGAAAAGATTTCTTTTTAACAAATTTTGTGAATGTATTTTTTCCATTTTAATAACAAATCGATTATGTGGAATTTCAATCTAAAGAATTTGCAGAAAATAATGACAGACACATGGATTACAAAATATTAGAATTTAGGATTTTAATTGATTTGTTTATTGTAATAGCTTTTATTATCTGTATTTGTTTAGAATGTGAATGTATGATTTAAAAACCAAAGGCCCATCAATCAAAGCATTTCTCACCTGCTTTTTCTTAAGGGGCTATCTATGTAGTAAACTTAATGAAACCAACCTTGTTTTACTACTTGCCCATCATAAAGTATTACTGGTTCCAGGTGAGTAAGTATTTATAAAGGAGCTTTGAAGATTTAATAGAGGGTTTTAAGTGAGTGGAATACCATGTAATGAAAATTTTACATCATAAACCAAATTGAAAGGTAAACTGGCAAAAAGTAAATTTGCAAAAATAAAGAAAAACTTAATATACTTAAAAAGAGCTTATATGCATTAATAAGAAACACTAAAAGCAAAATGGAAAAGAAGGGCAAAGAGTATGAACAGACAACCCACTGAAGAAATTAAAAATGGCTATAAAACTATGTTCATATCACTAGTAATCAAATAATTGACCTTTAAACAGGAAGATATAATTTTGTTTGCAAAATTAGCAGTAATTGAAAAAATTATACAATTGTGCAAAGATAACCTCTACTTTCATGTGTCCAGAATGGCGGAATGACACATTGTTTATGATATGGGTAATTGTTCTGAAATATTATTCAATCGTGAATTTTCTTCATTTTTTTGTATTAAAATCAGAGAAAATCCTAAGTGAAAATATCAGAAATCAAAATTGTATGTCATGCAGTATGGATCAAGTAATTTTAAGACATACGTAAAAAAAGACTGGAAGAAAAGCATCAACATTGCAAGATGTTTTCTGGGACTTTTGGTGATCTTGTATGTCTTCACTACTGTGTATTTTCAGAAATTACTGTGATGACATCGTTTTGAAGTTTTGTTCTTTGCCTTCCCGCTTCCACCATGTAAACATGTACCACATAACATGCTGGAGGGAACTGGGGGATTTTGTGATCGCCACGTCTCCTTGCCTCCATATGGTTTTTATTTATTTATTTATTTATTTATTTATTTATTTATTTATTTATTTACTTATTTATTTATTTATTTATTTATTTGCCTAGACAACACAAAGGCCTAAAGCAACAAAGTTCAGAAGCAGCCCTTGAGTTTGGGAGTGTTAGTATGAAGACTGGCTTTCAAAACCCAGTATTGCCGATGGTCATAGCAACCTGAATTTGGGGGATCCAGTCCTAATTTTCAAACTTGTGTTTTATTTTGTTGCCACGGAGTATACTCAGTGTCTTTCAATTTTTTATTTAGAAATAAGTCATAGTTTTTTGTCCCTACAGAATGTATTTTAGAAACTTCAGGAAGATCTTCACTGAACTTAGAAATTATAACTGACTCAGAAAATTATCTTTCTACAATTAGAGACAAGATCTAAAATGCAGCTGGAAGAGGTAACATACCTCCTGTGACTGTGAGCAAGGAACAAGGACCCCAGGCATCTTGTCTTCAGGCCCCAATTAGCAAGACATCATTCTTCATGAGTTTAATACACCCGCAATCATAATTACAAATCTTGACATTTAGATGCTCCCAAAGTCAACACCCATCTCAGCAGGGTTAGCCACATTATCACTAGTTAGGGAGATGTAGAGCAATTAGAAGCTAAAGGAAAAGGTTAGCTCTACCACTCAGATGGAAGGAGCTCAGTAACTAAACCCACCTGCAATTGCAGTGTTAATTTTTTTTAAATATCAGCTTCAAAGCCTGTCACCCATGACAAGGAAGATCTGGGTCTAAATGGAATGTTTAAGAGAAGTGCTTCCTCGTCCCTCAGTCAGGCTGTACACTGACCTTTCCGTGGTCTCTACCAGTTGCTCAGCTGTCATGAAATGCTGGACCTGTCACGAGGTCAGTCTGCTCGTGCTCAGGCCAATTTGCTAAATGTGTCCGTGCTAAAGAGAATGCTCCCTAACCAGTATGATGAAATGTACTACCAATTAATCACCAGCTAATTTCCAGGGAGTTGTGGCCTTTCTAATATTCGTAGTCCACTCACCGCTTTACCTGTCCATGGAGGATCTCAGACCTGGAATATGAGGTCACCTCAGGGACACATGAAGCTGCTGAAACTTGTGTTTCAGGCTACCAGAGTGACAGGCTAGGGGATGTCTGTCTCAGGCCAGCAGTGACCTATTTTGGTTAGAAAGTTCTGTGCGGTTTGTAACCCCTAAAGATGTTGCATACAGCTCAAGTGCATGCAAAAGACATTTTCTTTTAGAAAATTTTAATGATATGTTGAGATCTCATTGTTTTTTTCTATCAACCTATCAATTCTTTATCTGTCTTTAGAAGGTGGTGGCTTTGTCATTATTCTCTGCAGAGGTTTATTATCTGAGAGGTGTTGTCTTAAAAGCAGAAAGGTTTCTTTTTTTCTTTTACAAAATAGACTGCTCTATTTGTAGCCAAGTCTCATAAATTAAAATACTTGTCAAAATAAATGAATAGTATGTTTGTTATATTCATGACTTAAAATCACATTTGATTGCTTACTCATTAATCCACAAAATTAAGCAATCCACCCTGGATTGCAGTCATTAGTACAAATAAGCAGGGTTCTTCTGACAGTCAGAAGTAATGGAGAACACTGTACAGAGGTGTTTGTTTCAAAACTAGGTATGTTAATGTGCACATTCGTTTTACAATTTCAAAAGGTTTCCTCTGGAAGGAAGTCAGATACATTAATGTAGTCCACCAGGAAACAAGGTTGAGATCATAATATACTAAGTAGATTTTAGATAGAGGAATTGTAGACTGCAATTTTGTATTGAACCTCGAGGATGGGCAGCTGTCTTGCCCTGTATAGGAACATACGCGGATGGTAATGGAGGTTATTTTTATTCCAAATTGGGTAGAAAATCAGGACACAGAGAGATGGTGTCCACATGAAAGTGTAGACATCCATACAAAAGAGGCTTTGCTGTACCTCTTGGATATAGCAGAAAACTTAAATCGCTCATATACCTGACCCCCTTCTATCTGCCAACTGCCACACTAGGAGCTTGGAACATAAAGTCAATTGTATTTCAGTTCCCTCATCTGTAAAATGAGACTAAAGGTGTTTTTCTCATATGCAAGCACATTGAACAGTACCTAACAAGTGGTGGGGGCTATGTAAGTATTTATTATACATAAAATTTTAATGATGTGAACCCTTGGTTTCAAGTAGCTTACAGTTTGCTTATAGATAGAGGCAAGAAAATCAAGGATCTGTGTGCCCTGCGACTGGTGATGATAAATACATGGGCACAGTATTGTCGAAATATCACAGAACCTGGCCTCATCTGAGAGACTCGAACTTGATTTTGAAAGCAAGGAGAATATATAATGAAGAATTTTAAGCTGGAGCAAGACCATGCCAGATCCATGTGATGGAAAAGCCACTTTGTCAATAGTGTTGTAAATGTCAGGGGGCTGGACTAGAACCCAGAAGCAAACTGAAGCCCTTGGAGTGGATATGTGAGGACCTGGCCAGAAGCACTGTGCTGTTTCATTGTAACGGGATAGCCTCTGCAGAGAGAAATCTTCCTTAGATTCCCATAAGTTATTTCCCTCAAAGATCTATTGACATACCTCTGGATAGCTGTGGTAGCGCTGAGCGTTGGCTAAGAGATAACCAAAGGGTGTATTTCTGAGACAGTTACTGCTCTGGTTTAGATAAAAGATAGAAATTGTAGGGAAGTAGGGAAAGTAAAACCGAACCTGTGAAACAAAATTTAACTTGGTTGTTACAACATTGTAACTGTATGTATGTTTTCTTATTTACAAAATATTTCTCCACATGTTCTTTTGTTTTCTAGTGTCAGATATACTTCAAATAAAATATTCTTTCAAATATGCAGGGTAGATGTGTGTGATTTAGATAAGAATCACTTGAAGAAAAAGCCAATTGTGTGTGTGTGTGTGTGTGTGTCCGTGCATTTTAAAACATCCCAACCTGTATCTTCATCTCTAGTCATGCATACTCTCCCGAGACCTTCAAAGCCCTTGAGATTGAATAAAATCCAGGAACCATCTAGTGAGACACTGGGTAAATGGCAGGCAAACGACTCAGTGGGTTGGGGTCATCTTTGAGGATTTCCCAGTCAATTTAACTCAAATATCTTCCACTTTCTTACGTATCCGCTATTTTTAATATGTGTAATACAGTGGAAATATTATTGACAAGACAGGTGTGGTGAATTTTTAAACTTTGTGATGCTGTGTTAACCTGGTGATGCTGGAGGCCTCTCCCAGCATCTGTACCCGTTTGTTTTTCCTGCAGCTCACCCTAGGGTCCACTGGGATTAGGACTTGGTGGCTGGCAGCTGACCTCCATGGACCCTTTGTCTGACCACTGCTGTGGATGATGAAGGGCACAGAGGACAGGGCTCCTCAGGCTTCCCCTGTGTGTATTACATATGAGTTGTGAATGTTGTTTCATACATGGTGAGCTGTAAGGAAAGTAAAGAATGCCATAAAAACAAACTCAAGAGTCTCTCAAACTTGTCAAATAACACAGTGTCTTTGAAATTTAATTCAAGTCACTCCGAAGAAAAATATGATTAAGCATAAAATGTGTTCAATGTATACCTGACTTCTAAGTAACTTACTACATAATTAAAGGAGGTAAATGTATTTTTAGCTGGAATATAGATGGTTTTTAAATAGGCATATCTTTTGTTATTATGGGGCAATTTAAGCAGCTGCCTCTTTAAAAAGTGATAAGGATAAATAGGGTTCTTAGTACAGTTAAATAAATCGTGTTATTTTCTTTAGAATGAAGCTCAAAGCTGTAAAGTTTGTAAAGTTCTCTATTATGGATTTTCAATTCAGAGAGGAAATGAAAATTGGTTTTAACTCATTTATTGAATAAAGATTGAACTGTCTGAGATTCAGAGCTGTTACATACTTGCTCTGAAAATGCTAGATCTGATGGCTAGCATTTGATGAAGATGCTAATGTGAGCCTGCTAATTCTAAAAATTCAGATTAAATGCTTTAGCTCGCTGTCAAAATCCTATGAAGGCAAAGAACCTGTTTTCAAACCTTTGTTTAAAGTGGCATAAAATTAGCTCACATAGCCAATTGTTATTTAGTTACAAACAGATGCATACATTTAAATGAAATTCTGCAGTGTTTCACTGTCTTCCCAAAGGTGATAATGTGTTTTCCTCTACTTGTGAAATTGTTGTAATTTCAGTCTTACTTAGATTTAATTGTGTTTATTAAGATTTGAGACAAATGATTCCAATTTTTATTTTGTAGGATACTGTTTTTTTCTTTGTCTTTTAATTTTACTTGATAGTTATTGGTAACACGGATATGTATGAAACAGTCCAATAGCGGTATGTTGTTAAATTCAACAGATTAACCCAAAGAACTCAATATGGAAAATAAGCGTTTCTTAAGAGTACATTAGTTCACTTGACATGTAATTAAAGTAGAGCCACACATTTCTCAGTGTAATTACTAATAAAAAAATGTGTTTATAAATACAGTTTAATATGTTCTATGAACATTCAGATCATTCTTTTTTATTCTTCATGTAGGCTAAAGATAATAGCATCAGATTATAAAACTCAGGCTATTAAAGTGACAGAATACTATAGGTCGACAAGCAAGAAAACCACATCATGAATATTGAAGGACCCTACAATAAAGACACTTCATGGCATTATTATTAAAATATTTACTTCTCTGTGTAAAAACTGAAGGCATTGGTATATTGCTTCGAGTTATGGTAGAAATGAAACAGACAGCACAAACCATGTATTGCTGGGTGGAAGAACAGCGTGGCATGTCTAAGGGTTGTGTGTTCTTGTGTGATGAAGAGCGAGAAAAAAGAAGAAAAACAAAAATTACCTATTTGATGTGTTTGATCTTGGTACTTTCTCTGTTCCTCTGTCAATCCTGTGATGAAGAGATTAAAGAGAAGCAACAAAGTGAAAGCAGAATAGGGATAAACAAGTCAAGTGGGACTCAGTCTGGGAGCCAGGGAATGTTAGCTATGGTAAGAAAAGGAATTAACATGTAACCTTCCATATGTACCAGGCTCTGTGCTAAGCATGTAAGCATGTTAGGGATATTATCAAGGAAATTAATATTCTACCCTCACCCCACTTGCTCCCCTATACCCACATGCATACACACACCTTCACTGGTGATATTGATTGTAATAGCCTTATTGTTTGAGTATAAAAAGAAGTCTGAGTCCTTGAAGAGATATTGATGGTATGAAATTGCAGAGAAAACATGGCTCTTTAGATCAAGTGTATTTTTCAGGGTCATGGATGTTGTAAATTATCCAAAGCTCTTTTATTTCTTTTTGATCTTTGAGGTTTTTTGTTTTTGGTGTTGTTGACTTTCCATTATTTTAACTTTTACAAGTAAATATAAAAAATAAAATATTCTCTAAAATAGAGTTTATGGATGATACTTTTTCTAGGCAAATCCTAATTTTAGCTGTTTCTTTCAGATGCTCCCAGGGGAGGGAGTAGTCAGAAGGTATTTGTAGATACTGAAACTAGTGCCTGATGGTTGAACTGGGAACACCATCAGCAGTGGCAGTTGAGATACAGTTATCGAAGGTCATCTGTACATACCTCATTAATGTTTTTATTTTCATGTGTTTTTCTGTCCTATATATAAGGTAGGCGTGTTCTTAAGAAATACACTCCACCGTGATCTCTCAAACAGTGGTACAAAACACATAAGATAATTGTTGTACATTTTCCTGGTGCCTTAAATTTAGTGGCAGTTAAAGAGAAAATATTTTCGTATTAAAACAAGCACAGACATCTGGTGGAGTGTAAAATGCAAAATTTACATGACTTTGTAAACTAAAGCTAAGCACTTTAATTTTGTGCTCAAGGCGTGGCAATTCAGGTTATATGCCTCCTCTCCCCTGGAGGTTTATTCACATTCGTTTTTAAGCTACTTTGGGAGACATCTCTCAAAGCTTCACACCAGATACATCAAAGGGACATATTGGAAGAAAAGCGGGCAAAATAGTGTCTGGGGTCTGTCTAACTTCTAATTCTGCACCCCCTCTCCATCCACTACCCACTCCTGTCAAGTACTTCCACTCATTCACAGAAGAAATAAGCAAATTCTCCTTTTTGAAAAAGATCCTGAAAAGGAAAGAGAAGATTTATAATCTGCATTTTAGGAGCATGATGCGGCAGAAGCAACTTCCGTCAGTTTTGAAAAGAAAACGAAGAATTTCCCCCCCATAATTTTAAAAGCAAAAAGAATAATAATGATGATGACACTTTTGAGTATCAATGGATTATTTATACTCATTCTTTTTTTTTAACTCAATTTTAATGTCCATTTTTAAAATACGAAAAATCCAGGTATCTTTATTTTGTTATGTTTGGTTTTAGTATCTGCTTTTATCTCATTTCACTCATTTTATTTCAACAAATATGTTTGGATGTTTATTATGTCATAGTCACTGTTCTAGACAATGGAGATATAGCAAACAATAAAACAGACAAATATCACTGTCTTCTTTGAGCTTACGTTCTAGTACAATGGGGAAACAGAATAAAATAGGACAAAAAAGTAGATATAGCATTGAGAGGGTGATGAATGCTGTAAAGAAAAACAGAGGAAGAGAGAGTATAGGAAGTCACAGAGATGCTACAGTTTAGATAGTGTGGCTAGTGAAAGCCTGGTATTTGAATAAAGATCTGAAGAATGGAGGAACAGGTCATGTGGGTATCTGGTAGAAGACTATTTCAGACAGAGAGAAAAGCAAGTGCAAAGACACAGAGCCAGGTGCAAAGAAGATAGTATAGCTGGATAGAATCCTGAGGATAAGAGAAAGGATAGTCAGGACATGAGGTCAGGAATATAACCTGGACCCCATTACTGTAGAGACCATTACAAGAACTTGGGCTTGACTTAGGAATATTACTCAGCCGTTAAAAAAAAAAAAAAGAATGAAATCTTGCCAAGTGTGACAACATGGATAGACCTAGAAGGTATTATGCTAAGTGAAATAAGTCAGAGAAAAACAAATGCCATATGATTTCACTTATATATGGAATCTAAAAAGCAAACAAAATAAACAAACAAAATAAAAACAATCTCATAGACACAGAGAAAATTTTGATGGTTGCCTGATAGGAAGGGGTTGGGGGGATGGGTGAAAAAGAGGAAAGGAGTAATATGTACAAATTGCCAGATATAAAAACAGTCACAGGGATGCAAAGTACAGCATAGGGAGTATAGTCACTAATATCGTAATAACTTCATATGGTGTCACATGGGACTAGACTTATCACAGTGAACACTTCTTAAGTTATATAATTGTTCAATCACGGTGTTGTACACCTGAAACTAACATAATATTGTATGTCAACTGTAATTGAAAAATTAAACATTTAAATAAATAATAAAAAAGAGAGTGTATTGTCCTGGAAGGCAAGTGAAGAAAGTGATTTAAAGAGGGGCGATCTACTGTGTCCTAAAGCCAAGCCAGAAGAGAGACTTTGGGTTTATCAATCTTCAGATTGTTTTTTACCTTGATAAGAGCAGTTTCAGTGGAGTAAAGTAGTGAGAGCCTGACTAGAAAAAAAAAAAAAGAGGCGAGAGATTGGAAACTGCTCTGTGCACAGCTCTTTCAAATTGTACTTTAGAGGGAAGGTAAGAAATGGGGTGGTACCTGTAGGGGTAAGTGAGTCCTGAGAAGGCTGTTTTGTTTTTGTTTGGGGTGAGAGAATGAATAGCATATTGTAGACTGATCTTTCTGTACCTATCTGGGGATCAGATACCTAATTATTGGTAGCAATCAGTGGGGACAGGAGTTTTGGTTGGAATTAAAGGCTGTGAGAACAGATCATTTTGCATGATGGGGTCTTTAGAAAATGTCACTGTTGCTCTGGGTAACGTGAGAATACTGGCATCACAGAAGGAGAACAGAAGGGGCACCAGAAGACAGATAGGGCAACAGATGAGGAAGGCATCCAAATCAAATATTGCCCATTTGCATTTTGCATAGAGTTTAGGTTACTCGCAGTCCCCTAAGGGGTCAGTGGAAGTTTAGCCTAGATGAAACCCTAACAACTAATAGAATTTCTTCTTTCACATGCAATGCATCTCTGTGGGAGAGATCATTTTGAATGGGTTTTAAGGCAGGGCAGGGAGACAGACCATTGTCATACTCTGGACACGAAATCATCAGCATGCCTTCTGCTGAGGGACTAGAACAGTGGTTTATGTTAATTAACATATCTCTGTCACACCGTCTGCTAGGGACTCTGTCACCCAGTAATGTAGGTGTTCTGATGAATCAAGTTATCTAGCTAACAAGCACCTATAACATATGGTTTAAATTAATTATCAATGTTGGAACAAGTGTAAGTCTGTGTGTATTGTACATGTGGAGATGAAGGCTAGTTAGAAAGTCTCATCGGCCTATACCTGTCGTGCCGGTGACTTTGGACACCACAGATTCAGGGACTGATCCTCTTCCTTCCAGGTTTAAAGACTTTATTTCATCTATTCAGGTCTTCACCCATATATTCAGAGTGGGCTATGCAGAGATAATTCCTGTCAATCATGGGGTTGGGAGACAGGTTAAGCCAGTAACTGAGGAGATCATGAGAGTTGGGTGGCCTCTAGATCTCACTGTCATCATTTGAGAAGAGTCATGTATTGCCTGTATCTCCAAAGAGCAGAGTTCACATTCTTTAGGACATAACATCCTCATGGACAGCTATAGATATTTCTTCTTCTATATAGAATGTAGCTTTTCTTCTTCCAGTTTTCTTTTTTGAATGTAGCTTTTCTTCTTCCAATGTAGCTTTTCTTCTTCCAGTTTTCTTTTTTGGAAAATGGTTACAGTGTAGTCAAATACTCTGTATTGGAAATTAAAACTAGGTTAGATTCTAGTGCCAAATGCTTTTTAGGTGTTTCTTTGGGAAAAACAATCTCCAAACTACTCCGTTCTCCCATTTAATAAATCAATGCGATATTGTTACCACATACTTATAAATGTGTGTGGATGTAATAGTATGACAAACAGTAAAGTATCTTAAGAAGAACATGTTATGTAACAGCCATAGATAATGAGTTATCTTATGAGTTATCAATTTTAAGATCTTGTATTATACTTTGGATTAGTATTTTTTTGTTTGCCCCAATATTTAAGGCACATAAAATATACTGAGTTAAGGATGTAGTAACTGGAAAAAGTAAGGAATTCTCTTAACTTATACAAAACTATTCATACTATCAGTAAAATAAGCCATTTTGCTTAGGTGATTGGTATATTAAAATAAATGTCACCAGTATGTGAAGTTGAAATTGTAATTATGTCACAGAAATAGTGATGAAAATAACACTTCCACCACATTTTAAAATTGATTTTATTTTCCTTTACAAGATTTAAAGTATTAAACTCATCACTTTGGCCAGATAATTAGAAAAATATAGTTCTAAGATGATTTTTATACTAGAATTATATTTCATTATTAATCCATTTAAGTCTTCTCTCAAATCAGTTTATCAGTGCTGCCAATTAAAAATAGAAAACATATGTGCTCCATTTTAAGAATTAAAAATAATGCCTTGGGAATAGCATCTCTTTTCTGTGGTGAGAGGATTGTTGGATTTTCCAATTAAACAAGTCTCCATACTGGAAATGAGTAGTCAATTATGAACATTATTTTTGAATAGCCAATTTGCATATCCCTAATTATATTCATTTCTTTTGAAACACTGAACTTGGAGTTTATGATGTTTTCATTGATTACCTTGGTGCGTGTGTCATTAATACTGTTGCCAGCAAGGTGCCCCTATGAATGAGGCTTCGAGTGTTATCCTGAATAAACGATTGAATTATAAATAGGTTTGTTTTATTTAATGAATGAAAAATACAGAGATTTACTAGCAGTTTTCAGATTTACACATACAGCACTTTAATGGGTTGACAGTAGCATCCTTGCAATGCCAGCTGCACTCACACTTGGACTTTTCCTTATCAGTGATAAGGGGCATTTGAGGTTCCTTGATGGTGGCGCTGTCCGCTAGCCAAATATGCAGCTTAGCCGGGCTGCCTTCACTCTTTATACAGCAGTGTTTGCACAATTAATGGAATATTTTATGATATTTTGCCCTAATTTTATGAAAAATGACTTGGAAACAGATAATCAAACATTTTATATTAGTGACAAGAAGCATAGTTTTCACATGTAAGAAAATTGAGATGAAGTTGGAAATAATTCGGTGAAAAGTGCTGATGTTTATTCTCATTGGACTTGGCATTCATTGGACTTAAACCAGTCAACAGAGTCAATAATGAAGGAAAAGAACAAAATTAAAGGCATTTTTGTATAAAAATGGGTTATCTCTGCGTACAGGATAAACACACATTCTGTGTAAATATACACTGCGTGTTTATCAATTTATGATGATTGTGTCTAAAAGGAAAGGTATAATTCTGGGTTTCCTAATGTCTGTTGTTTCACTTCTGCATATTCAACTTTTATTTTGGGGAACACTTTTGAAAGAGATACTGAAGTGTTTTTAGGCATATTAGAAAAGGTGGTGAGGGGAGGAGGCAGCCATTTCATTCCTTCAAGAGAGTTAACCAAAACTGATTATCTGTTTCAGGAATAAACAAACAAACCATTCACTATTTCCTGGCCATGGTGCTTTTAGATGTAATATTGATTTAAGAGTTGTGGGTACAGTAACATTAAAGTTTTAAATTTTCAGAGGCCATTTTCTTTAAAATCAAATAAAGACCACCATCAGCTAGATACAGTATCTGGATGATATGCGTGCCCTACGAAGTAATTAGTGTTGTTGGATTTGTTTGTAGCTGATTGCTGTGTTTGACGAACAAGAACCACTCCACAAGATTGAGAGCCCCAGTGGAAACCCGGCAAGTCGGCAGAGCCCAGACGCTTTTGAGACAGAAGTGGCTGCCCAACTGGCTGCGTTTAAACCAATTGGTGGGGAAATTGAAGTAACCCCTTCTGCTCTGAAATTAGGTATGTGTATTTTTTGTGGTATGTTTTTCACCTGGTCAATATACATCACCTTGCTGACTATGAGTTGCTTCTACTTTATGACTTATCCTGTACCTTCCTTTTTTTTTTAAAAAAAAAAAACTGGTTTATCTTTTTTTAAATTATTTTTTATGTAGCTCTTCGTAGCTATTGTTGCTCAGGCAAGTGGATGCAGGTTTTTGTTTTTGTTTTTGTTTTTTTTCCCTGAATTACACATGAATCTGAATCTGAGTTGTGTGCCCCTGAGCTATCACAGGGAAGGATTTGGACTGTAAGTCCCTGAAAAAGTTGTTTGGAAAAAGCTAAGGGTGATCAAAGAACTAAGATTAGAAATAAAGGTCACTTCCTGTTTTAGCCACCTTTTTCCCCTTAGACTACATATCTTAGAGTTTGGGGAAACCATTCTAATGTTAGTTTCTAATTCTGTTCTACGGATTTATTCAAACAAGAACAACTCACTCAGTAATTTTACTCAGAATTATTTTTTGCTACATTTGTTTTGAAGATGTGGGTAGAAAGAGAAAATAAACATTCTTCTAAAGTTTCAGTGAATTTACAACTCTAAGAGAAATAATATGTTAGGTTTTGGTGACACCTTTGAGATAAATTTAGGTCAGTTTAACAGCATAAAGTTTTTGAAAAATAGTATTTTGGTACTTAAAATAATTTTTTTATTCCTGTTGAATGTATGCATACATTTTGAGACAGCTCTAAGCACCTGTTATAGGTTAATTCTCAAGCTAGAATAGAGGTGTTTTCCACTTTGCAAAGGGCACCTTATTCTTTTTAAAGCAAAACATATGCTTAAAATTGTAAAAACTACACATAGTACTAGTTTTTTCCCATTTGAAACAAAATATATATTGTCAATTTTATTTTATATACCACAATACTGAATATTCATATTTTGCACTAATTTTATGGAAAGCATCTGTAGTAACCCTTTTAGGATAAACCAAGTGGAAATTAATGACCTACAGTCTTTATGATTTTCCTCTGTCTTTTGGAAAGCGAGCTACTGAAGCAGTCTGCTGGAACGCGGACATTGAGGGGCTTTGTGGCAGCTTTTCTTCATCTGGAGGGAGGCTTGTGGCTTCAACAACCTCACAGCCCTATCATTCATTTGCATAATGGATGCCTTTTTATCCATTATGCAAATGGTTGGGAGGAAAATTAGACAATAAGGGAAGACGAAAGGAGAAAATTGTTCTTGCTTGTTTTAATATTCTATTTATAAGCAAGCACTGTGGTCTTCAAAATGCGGAACCTCAGAGTACCCCTGTGCCTGGGAACTCGTTTTGACTTTCTTTTTTTCTCTTAACGAGCTTTTTCAGGGAAAAATGTTTGTTTTTCTTCAGTTTTTTTTTTCAGTTTGTTTTGTTGAACCATCTAAGCAATATAACATTAAATGCAGGAAGAAAAGTAAGCTGAGATTTCTCTTCTTTTAAAGTGGACTTTCTATTTCTTCAATACTGATTTTCTGGTAAGACAGAGATAGAAAATAATATTTATTAAATGGTGAGTACACTCCAGCACTGAGCTCAAGGCAACAAGCATTCTAAATCCTTTACTCATAACAACTGATTTAAACCTCATAATACTTAATTGGATTCTATTATTCCTCTCATTTAAGAGATACGAAGACAAGCACAGAGCAAGACCAGGATTCGAACCCTTGCTGGCTCCAGTTTTGCTATGCACCTCATTTTGGGTGATTTACTTTGCGATTATATATCAAAATCCTGCTAATGCTTAACTTTTTGGTTTCAAGTCCCATTTCCCCTACTACTCCAGATTAAATGATGAGATTAGCTAACCTTTACTATTAGGTGGTCAGTGTTGCCTTCCAGTTATTTGGTCTGACACCATGGCATCATTTCTAGTTCCTTCTTTTTCTTCCCACCATCCCCACTTTCTTCAGCCTTCATGTCCATGACCATTGCAGCAGGCCTGAGCCTTATCATCAGTCAGACTCTTGTAGAGGCCTCAGAGCAACCTCTTTCTTTACAGTGCTGCTTTCTTCAATCCCTGCTTCTGCCAGAACCACCTTTCTAAATCACAAATTTGATTACATAACTCCCCTGTTTAACAACTTCCAATGGCTTCCTATTGCATGGAGAACCGTATCCAAACTCGTTAGCAAGCTGATGCAGATGGTTCCTCAGAATTAGCTGAAAGAATTTGGGCAGGGATGAATGATGACAAAATCAACCCTTGTCCACCCTCATGGTACCATGCGATTGAGTACTTGTCATATCTGGAACTTTAAAAGCAAAGAACAAAAAACATATATATCGAGTGTCTCAGAGAAACTAAAGAAGGAAGCAACACAATCAGCTTGGGTTTCTGTCCATTCCGTTTCCTTTCTGCTGCCTTTGGGGCTGGGTGTAGTCACAGGTTGGGCATGTGTCTGTCATCTTAGGGTGGAGGGACATGCATGGCAGCAGATACAAGTTTTATGGCTCTCCCAGGAGTGTCACCCGGTTGTTGTGCTGTCAGCCCACTGAGATCCTGTTCAGATGAAGAGTGGGAAAGGGTGGTTAGAGGACAAGTAGCATTAGTGTTCCAGCGATTCATAACAGTGTGCATATAAAATGCCAGACAGGGAGCCCCAGCCCTTGATCTTGGCTCCCCACTCAGCTCTTCAAGGCCATTGAAACTGGTCCTACTTCTTATGGGACTCATTCCCCTCGGCTGGTACAGCAGAAGCGAGTGCTTATTCTCACTGTTGTTGTAGTTGTTGTTGTTTTTGAGATCCATTCAAGAAGGTGAGGAATTTAATCTTTATTAGTTCTCCTGCTTATCTCAGACATAATTTAACAAATATTAGGGATCGATACATTTTTATGATTAGGTCATTTTAATCATTAAAAATTTGTCTTACTGTTATCTGAGAGAAAATATAGTCAAAGTTCAGTGTAATTTTTATATCTCTTTTCCAACACAAGATAATCATCATCGGTATTCTGTTAAAAACCAACATGCATGCAGATGCAGGATGGCCCCTCCTGTTCTTTTTTTTAATCTTCCAAGATGAAATATTTATGCACAGAATGTGCAGAAAGTTTACATTCACAGGCTCTTCATGATCTAGCTACTTCCTCTTTGTCCACTTTTATTACTGGCCATTCTTCTACAGTCCCTTTAACACGAAGCCACCATGAACCATTGCTATTCCCCCAAATTGCTACTTTCTTTCAAACCTCTGTACCTCTGAAACAGTAGGTACTGTTTCCTTTACCTGGCTCATCCCTTTGCCTACTTGGTAAACTCGTATGCACCTTTTAAGGTCAAGCTCAAATATGTCGTTTATGATGCCTTGTCCACAACTTCAAGATGTTATGATAGGTGTACGATAAATATATGTCTTAATTCTTTATTCAACAATACAGGGTTACAAAGATGCATCAGAGAAATCTACTGACCTAAAAGGGTTTTTATAGTCTTATACCATATAAGCTAATGAGGTATATATTTTTAATTTGAAGAAGAGTTTTAAATCAAGCGGGCAACCACATAATTTCAATGGCATTCATCTAAATTATTTCCTACCATTTATTTTCTAATAGATTGTCTAATGTAATGCTAAATGATTAAGTCCTGACTCAGCCCTAACTAGCAAGTCATCCTGACACCTTAAGATTCTGTGTTTCCGAAATTGGTTAATGTTTTTTACTATGTAGCCTGGAGGTTTCTAACAAGTCAATTTAAAAGAAGAGACATGGTGGAACAAACACCAGGTAGAATAGCAAAGAATCATATTCATAGAGTACATTTGGACTTTAAAATCACCTAGTTCAAGAGTTTTCTAAGTCTTCTTTGTGGAACCCTATGGTATTTCTTAACATGTTTTGGAATTTCAACATATATTCGATTCTGGTTACTTCACTAATAACATTTATTCAGCATTTAAATTCTAGAAACTATTCTAATTCATTCACGATCACTTGTACAAATGGAGTTAGTTATGCTAACAAGGAAGAAAGGGATGAGAAGGCTGTGGAGCAGGCAACGGAATCCAAACACTTTTGAGAATTCCTACAGCAGAGAAATCCACGTCCACCAAAAAAAATCGTTAGCACCCCTTAGAATAACTTTTCTGAAATGCCGATCTAGAAATAGGGTTCTATAAAATTCCATAATTGCTTAGACATTTTTTAACAAAAGAGCAAATAAAAGCTTAGAGAATATGCTCTAATATCAAATAACTAGTTGGTTAAAGAACTTGATTGGAACCTGCATCTCTTGGCTTCTAGTACAGTGCTTTATCAACTACATGGCATTTTTTGAATTAATTATAGATTTCAGTTATCCATGTCTTTTAATACTATATGTGATAAAATAGTACCTCATATCCTTTGGAATTGAGATAAAGTGTAAATTAATACGCAGATACTATGAATAGCTGTAAGTCAAAAGCTAATAAGAAAATAAAGATCAGAAAATTAAGATGGAGAAAATTTCTTTTAAATTCTTTAAGTTTCAGAAATGGAATTGCTCTTGTCTTATCTTGTGTGTGTTCATACACGTCTGCGTGTTTGGGGAGAAATGGCACCAAAACCGTTTATGTTAATGGGATTCCTAGGTGATTTTTTTTTTTTATATCGTGGAGATTGTTGTACTGTTTTTGTAACATGCAGTTACATTTCAAGTAACTGCATGTAGGGCCTCTGTAAATAGGACAAATTAGTGAGGACAATTATTTTGAAGTTCGGAATAATGAGTCCTTTAACCTTTCCCACACTAGCTCCTATGCTGCCTTTGTGATCAGTGGCATCTGACCTTCTGCTGTTCTCCAAAAGACCTCATGAGGCCATAGCCCAAGGTTGGTCCAATCCTCGTCCCTTGAGAAGCAATGATATGGAGCTGGTCCCAGATCCTACAGTATTTTATCCAGACAAGTAATTTAGCCTATATCTATCAGAACCACGTTTTTCCAAATGAAATATAAAGCGGGACACATTTGGCATTTCATAGAAGTGAATAATCATAACTGAGACCATCCAGGACACTTCCGGATGTGTCACTACCCTATCTCCTTGGGCCACAGTGTTCTCATTTTAAAATAAGCCTTTCTCGCTGTTACGGGCTATTTTTATCCCAGGAGAATTTCATTAATACTAAGCTGAATTTGAATCTGACTCCATGCTCATGTTAGTTTTTCCCCCTTGGCCCCAATTAATTAGTAGATTTATTTTATACATTTTGATAATTTTTCTCAGTACTTCTTGATTGAAATTTGTTATTTTGGGTTCAAGCTTCCATGAGAAAATATTTCTTTAGTTACAATTATTTTAGCAACTTAATTCAAACAGTGTGTCAGGATAAAAAGTACTTTAAACTTGGTTGTTGCCACTCTTGTGATCTATATTACCCAGATATAAAGCTATCTGATTAAAGTTTGGAGTTGAAATAGTATTAGCTTTATTCTCCTCTTGTGCATTAAACTTTGAAGATGAGCTACTTTCTATTTGAAAGTGATTCTTGTTTTTGAGACTTGAAAGCTGAAAGGTGCCTCAGATGCTTTATTGTTTCCATGTGTGTTTGTGCTTCTTCAAAACTAAAATGGAAATTATGATTGTATGTTATAATATAATTATTTTCAAAACACTGAGTTCTTTGCTCTTTATTTTCAGTAGTTCTCAGAAAATATTCTATAGCCATAGATTAGTGTTGGAAATTGTGACTGTTTTCTTCTGATTTTGCGTAATTCACTGCATAAGGGAAACATATGGGAACATTTGTCTGAATTTCTAACGAAACCAAATCCCTTTATGGCACTGATCTTCAGGAAAAAATAAAGAAGGGGGAAGTTTATTCCTTTAATTAGGCTGCAGTGTGTAAGTAGCTGCCGTGCCCATAATGTGAGTTTAAATATTGGCATCTGATCCTAGACAAACACTCTCACACCACACACATAGCAGAACTAAACCTCAGGGCTGGGTTGTGCTCCTGCTGGAGCCTTTGAATTCTAACTACAAAGCGCACAAGCATGGAGGGTTCCTTGTTGCTGGAAGCTCTCTGCTGTGGGCTGTGAAACTCAGAGCTGAAATTACTAGGGAACTGAGGTCATTTGCTTGGATGAATCCATAAGTCATAATTTGGTCATTGAGTTTCATCCTATTTGTTTCCTGTTGGGACTGATTATTCAAAAGTTAACAGCTATAGCATAGCTTTCTTTTCTTTTTCTTCCCTGGGAGCCTGGTATTTTTTTTTCCCATGGAGGCTTAGATGAATGATGTTGTAATTAGCTATGGTAACCTTGCTAGGCTATCATCAATCAGTCATAGCCATATAGTCAAAGTGTGTGCATGCTTTCTGGTGTAATGGTAACTAAAGCAGGACCAAAAAGGTCACAGCATCACTACCCCATCTCTTTACCATTCTTCTTTCGCTATTGTGGCTTTGGGTTCAATTTTAGTTTGTTTTCAGAGTAAGTGAAAAGTTGGGGGAGGGGAATAAGTCGGGTTATACACTGAATATTTAAAAAAATTTTTAAGACTCTGGAAAAGGGCCTAGAGTACTTGATTGAATGAGAATAAAATCAATACCTAAAGACAAGCAACTCCTAACAAATATTAAAAGGTAATTACCATACAGAAGTAATTTTTGTTTGTGTTAGAGAAATTCAGGTGTGAATGATAGTTCGTATGTGACGTTTTCAATATACCTGACAGTGCTTTCCCTGAGCAACTACAGACTGATGGTCGATAAATGCCTGCTTCTTAGGCAACCAGTTCATAACACCTTGCAAAAATAACATGATGAGTCTTGCTTGAGAATAGTCTACTTTTATAAGTGTCTTTTAAGTGAGATATTAAATTACAGAATGTTAAGCAAGAAAAATAAAAAATTATCATCATCCTAACAGAACTACATTTTCATTTTTTCCATTTTCTCTCTTGTTCATCTTTGTATTTTGGTCTTAAATCAATTTTTTTTTCACCTACTTCAGTCCTCCTTTTATCTCCTTAATTTTGTGTATCTGTATCTAATGTCTAAATTTAGTACCTAAATTGTTACTAAGTTGGCTGTATTCTGATTAAAAAAACCATTCAAGAGAATTTGCATTTGTCCATTTACCCCCAAATATAAATATAAAATAGTATATAAAAACTAACCTTTCATTCTTGTTCTTTTCCAGCTGTATTTTCTAAGTTGATTATATGACCTCAAAAAAAAAAAAAAAAAGAAAAGAAAAAAAAATTGAGTTCACCGTCTCTCCTTTGGCCTCTTGCTGATGCTGGACCCACACTGAGACAGAGTCTGCAGATCCTCTCATAAACAAACGGAATGAAAGGTCACCTGCCTACTGCTCACTTGATATTAGACCCCTGGGTTTTCAAGCCTCTTTTGCAGATTGCTTTTAATAGTAAGCCCAGTGAAGCTGTGTTTGCAGAGGCCTAGTCCCTGAGTAGTAAAAATATTTTCAGCCATGCTGTCATATTCAGCTCCTTGTAGTTCCCTGGACCACTGATAAAATGATTTGCAGTTTGTCCTTTACTAAAAGAAAGTGAAGGGGCCCGCCCTGCCCCCCCAACCCCCCCCCACACCCACCCACCGTAGTCTCCTCTTCCCTTCCCCACACACCATTACAACCCCCATATTTTATTCTTGCGAACAGTCCCAGCTCTCTCTTATGTTCTGTTTAGGTTCTCTGGGGCAGCCAAATAGGACCAAGCAGAATGGCCCTTCGTTCACAAAGTATAAAGCACTGCTTTTCAGAGCCTAGTAGGATTTTGCATGTCTATCACAAAATGCTTTCAAATTACTTATCTGTATTAAAAATCCTCTTAACTCAGAATTTTGTACATGTAAATCTTTGTGGTCATAAAATAGATTACATTTCTCATGAATTTCTAATCACACCTAAACAAATTATTTATAATAACCGTGCTGATTTTCTTTTGCAGTCTGAAATTCAAGAACCTTGCTAATAATTCAATATATGGCAAAGCCTCTTTTGCACTAACGACTTAAATATAAGGTTTAGTCATTGGGATTTTTTTTTTCTGTGTGTGTGTGTGTGTGTGTGTGCATGCATGTGTATGTGCATGAGTTATTTTCTTTCCATCCAGATGGGTGAGTGAAAAAAAATGCACTAATTTAATTATTTACAGAAGATCCATCTTAAGGACAAGTCACTCAGAGTTGGACACGCTTTTATGACTGGCTCAGGATTTTCTCATTTGCTTTATCTGATAAAGCCATATGATGAATTAGGCCCCAAGATACACACATTTGGTTATTTCCTTGTTCTGTACACAGTTTGAAATTTTACTAAGATCTTGATTCAGCCCAATGAAAGTAAGAAATACTGAAACAGCTCGATCTGTTCATTCTCACATCCCAAGGTGATAAGGAAAGGTGACAGCCTTTGCTAGCAATTGCCACAAGAAAAGCTATCTCTCTTGTGTTTGCCCTTTTTTTAATGTTTACCAGATAAAAGAAGACAACCTCCCAGATATCACCACCACACCCTGTCAATTTATCATTGAAACAATGCATCCATCATATGGTACAGAGAAAATGATTCTCGCTTTGTTTATTCTTGGCTTAATGGGAAAAATCTTGAAAGCTATCAGAAAATACAGGTAACTCTTTAAAAATACCAGAAAAATTCTGATTGTTCTGATTGCTCTTCTATATAAATATGAGAATCTGTTAAACTCATGAAACTCCTTTACAGATGGAAGAAATTTGGGGTTTTATGTTTGTTTTTTTTCTGTGAGTAAAATTAAAGGAAATTATGTGGTACATCATGCTTATTTTCTTTTTGTTTATGTGGAAAACTTGGCTATGATTACTTAATACATGTATGTGGAATATAGCATGATCTAGGAAAATAATGAGTAGGCCTTTTGCCTTACCACAACATGTTTAAAATCATAACTCTTGTGTTTGGTGTTTTAAGATAATATTGGCTATAAGAAGCCATTACTTCAGTGTCCATTTTTCTTGAAACTGTTAGTAAGAATGGTGTTTCCATATTCTTTTGCACTATTTGTTCTGAAAAATGGCATGGATAACAGCAAGCTGAATGGCTTTGTGTCATCTGGTTCTACATAATTGCGATGATCAATTAAACTCTACTGTGTTTTTAAAATAAATAGACTTTCTACCCTAGAGATCTGAAACCATGAGGCAAACTTCTTATTTTAGTCACAGTTCAGGAATAATGTCCTTTGACCTCACAACTTTAGTTTGGTGTTACAGTTAACTGCCCCTATGGCAAAGTTCAGCATTTGCATAACTAACATCTGCTCTTTTTAGATTTTTAAATGGTTGGGCTTAAGAATGTAGCTATGGAAATCAGTATATCTGATGTCCATGCTACAGAAGATGGTCACGTGCCTTTCACTGACTTCAGTTAACCAATAATTATTTATTGCCAGCACAATAGATGAAAAGTATTATGCTAGTTTCCAGAGGAATATAAAATAAAAACAAGTCATGAACTCACTTCCAAGCAGCTTGCAATCTATTTGATTTAAAATAAATTACTGAATGAGTCTCTTAACTTGGTTAGGTTTCCATTTTTATAATTTACAACTGTTGTTGTAATAACACAGAGGACACAATTACAAAACCATATAGTTGAAAAAAGTCTTAGCTCGTAAGTAAATTTAGATGTACACAAAGCCTTTATGTGTTCTATTAGTCATGTGCAGTGTCTCTCCTTAGCTTGGTTAGTTGTCTTTCGTTTGACTCTTTGGTTGATGGAGAGGTTCATGAAAATAATAAAACTTCAAGTTTGTAGTCTATCGGTGATTCTTCAGTTTCATCAACTCTATTTTGGACAGTGTTAATTTTATCTGCTATTAGGTGACAAGAAATAACTAGATTCCAAGTCTTTCTACTACCACCAACAATGTCCTGTGCTGCTCAAGGCGGGTCTCCAAAGACCTATGGATCGATGGGTGAATATTTATCTATCTGTCCATTCATCTATCCATCCTTTGGCTCAGAGACACTCCAGTCAAATGTACTAGGTAGTGAAGTTGGAGACCAGGCTTCTACATTGATGAATTCAGCAAATGCACTGTTTAAAAGAATTAATTGTGCTCTAAGCAGGAGATGGATGTCAGTGACCCACCCCTTGCTGCTTTTTCACTCAGTACCACATAAATTCTGATTGGATCCCCAAGGGTGATCTTTTCCTCAAGTCTATAGGCTACACCTCAGTCTAATTTATTTACATGATACATCAAGTTTGGGAAAGTTCTATTTTTATTTTTTCTGTTTTTCTGATTCAAAATGCCATTCTCCAGTTGAGTGCCCAAATCGTCTCAATATGATTATTTTATAAGTAAATTTCTTCACACCGTGGGATGTACTGAGAAGGAGCATCTTGACCATCTTGGGAGACTTCCTTAGAGTTAGAGAATGGATGTTGTGTTTTTTCTCCTTTTCAGACCAATCACTACCTTTTTCAAAAACTTGCTCAAAATCAATTTTCTTTAAAAGAACTTCCATGGTTGCCTTATTGCCTTATTTTTTAAAATAATGTTTATCATTTCTTTGCTAATTGTCATATGCTTGATATGATTATGGTCTATCTTTACAAGATGAAAAGTTATAAGGAGGTTGGCAAAATCCTTGTCTATAATTCATATCTCTTTAAAAATTTGATTTTTTTCTCAATACCCAAAATGTAACCTGAATATATTTGATTTCATTATTTTTCTAAAGTCTTACTGAAGCAAGTAGGCAATGCATTATTTCTCAAAGAAACAAGGGATGGAGAAGGATGTAGATTATATATAACATATTCACTTTACAGCAGTATAGTATAGAAATTATGAGTATAAGCCATGGAGGAAGACTATGTAGGTCAGATAAGGCTCTGCCCTTTACAAGCTGGGTGATCTTTGGCAAGTTATTTAACCAAACTGTGTCTCAGTTTTTTATCTGTAAAATAGCTAATATTAGCAATGGTCTGATAGAGTTGTGAACAGCAGAAGCATTAGTATGGATGTAAATATAAAACACTTAAAATAGTACCTGCTATATTAGTGGTAAATACTAATTACAGTTATTATTTTCACCATTATATTTATCATTTGAAAGAAAATTATAAAATTTCCTTGTGTTTCTTTAATTGATATTTTGATCTGGTTCTTTGTTCTCCCTTTTTCTCATTTTCAACTCTTAACCAATGATACCGTTTTCTCTCTTTTTCATAATGGAGATTTTTTTTCATAATTTTTTGTAATGGAGATTCTGGTCATTTTATGCCTTCTCTTAAGCTAAAAAGTAAATTTGTTTTTTCTCTCTTTGCTTACAGGATAAATGGTAAAATGGTTTGAAGCCAAAACAATTCCCAGAGACATTAATCAGAATGGTATAATTGCTGCAAAGTTTTCAAATAATACCTTTGTGTTTGTTTCTAGACATTTATAGAAGGGTAATTGCTTTGATTCTTTTTATCTTTACTTAACTCAAGTATTTACTTTCATGTAGTCACCCTGAATCAGCATATTGTTCATAAGTGCATGCTGTTCATGTTTGACAATACCTTTACACAAGGGAATAACAATTTATTTTTAATGTTGTTCCACTCACCCAACTGACCTAGAATTCTGTATCAGACGGGGTGCCGGCAGGAAACAGATGGCATGCTCAAAGGTGTAATTGAAGAGAATTTAATAATGGGATTGTTTATGAAAGTGAGGCAGTCAAGTCCTAAAAAGAGTGGAGATCCCTTCCCAGCCCGGGTCTGAGAGGGGCGAGAGGGGAGAATCCTTACCAGTCGCCGAGGGCTGCAGATGTGGGAGGGATGGCCTCAGAGGATTGGAACCTGTGACCTGAGGTGGTTCAGAGCTGCCACTTTCAAAGGGGGAGCTGGCATAGAGGGAGCACAGTGGGGAATAAGTCCTAATATTCATCTCTTCCTCTCCCCTGATCTCCTGCTGGTTTTTCCTAATGACCAACCGCAACAGGTAACTGGTCTGTGTGATGCACTGTCACTGAGTGGAAGTCAGCTTCCTGGAAGCCCAAATAGAGCTTAAAAGACTGGAAAGTGACTCTAGATAGCAACATGGAGGTCAACCAGCACAAATACCGAGTCTGTGTGACTTTTTTATAAGATGCTGGTATAGATCAATAATGTTTTAAAATTAACAAATGATTGTATATTTGGAATAGAACTTATCTATTGGAATGTAGAAATCATTAAAATATACATTTTCCTTCAAGGTGTTCACAATTCAGTGCAATAGTTCTCATCCTTTTTTTTTTTTTATTGAGACATAGCATAGGTGATATTTCTATATACAGTACACTGAAGTGTATCACCTACCTTTGTGTAATATTGCTGTTTTGCTGACTATAATTCTACCACCTTTATAACTTAGTAAAGCACATCATCTTTCAGTTCACAAAAAGTGAATCGAATATACTTCTTTTGTGTCTCCTTCTCAAACTTTCATAGAAATGGACATTTTAAGTAAAAATAAAGTGGGGGTGAATTAATTAAAATACTGGAAATAGGAAGAAGGTAAATTGGAAAGTAAATACAATCAGATTAACAGATAACTCAGAATTTAGGTTGCCCTAGAGTAAAGTCTTCTTCCTCTTGGCATTGAAGGATGACCTGGAGTGGACAGCCTGCCTGCCTGCTTCCTGTGCGTATTTGTTAAAATGAGACCTGTCAGTGAGCATGTTTTGTTATATCACCCACCTAATTTAGGGGAGGAGTTTGCTCAGGAAAGACCCATGTATTGGCAACAAAAACTGAAGCTACTTGCTAATTTTTTTTATTATGTATAATTTATTTATTTTTTATTTTTTAGATTTTGCCACTTGTTATTCTTAAACAGCTAAGTACTTTATTCAAAAAAAATAAATGGGCAACTACCACTCACCAGAGTTTTAAGAGAACAACAACTCAAATGATGGTGCTAGGATGAATTGACAAGACAGCCTTAGAGAAGAACAAAAAAGCTGGAGACGCTACCTTACCAGATATCAGGATTTATCAAGTTATAGTAATTGATTCAGTGTAGTTTTGGCACAAAGTCAGATGAGTGGAATAGAATAGAAATTTCCAGCAACAGACCTTCATAGTTTTATGTCAGATTTAACACTGCTGTGCAGTGAGGAAAGGATAATGTTGAGTCAATTTAATATATACATATCTTAATCCCTACCTCACATCTTGTATAAAAATCAGTGCTGCATAAATCATAGATCTAAATATAAGAGAAGAGGAAAAAAAGCTCTTGAAGACAACATATGGGAATATGTGCATACCTATGGAGTTAGGCTTATTTTTAAAACAAGACATGAATAGTACTACCCATAGGAAAACTTTTAGTAAATTGGATCATGTTCAATAAAGGACTTCTGTCCATTAAAGGACAAATTTAAAAGAATGAAAAAGAAAAGCCGTAGGCTGAGAAGATATTTGTAATATAAATATCTGACAAAGGATCATCCATGCCCAGAATATGTAGTGTACTTCCAGAAATGACAAGAGAAAAGGAGACAGCTAAATAGAAAAATAAAAAAGAACTCTAATAGGAATTTCATAAAATAGATATTTAAATCAGCAGTAAATATACGAAAACTTATTCCAACTCCATTGGTCTTCACAGAAAGGAACGGTAAATCACATTTCAAATTTGACAACAAAAAATAATGCAGCTTGTTTTATAAGT
>NW_024351729.1:12619956-12657641 GCF_902729225.1 Pteropus medius
ATAAACATATAAAGGGGTGGGGGGAAGAACAGATCTTTCTTTTGAAAGAGTTCCAAATAATACATGTAGATTTTCCTTGCCCCTTGAGTATGGGTTGGATTCGGTGACTCCCTTCCAAAGAATGGGATATGCAAAAAGAAAATTAATAAATGTTTAGTGGTAAAACCTGGCCAACACTACCTGAACCAACTGATCAAAATTACTGTCACAAGGGAGGAAGAAGTGAGCTAATGTCATATACTCTGATATGATGTAATGAGCAGAGCATTTCACCTCAGTGATGTTCTTCTCCAAAATCCATAACCCCAGGCTTATCTTGAGAAAAACATGTATAATGTCTAAAACCCAAATTAAGGGCATTCTCCAAAATACCTGATCAGCTCTACTTATAACTGTCAAGGTCATGAACAACAAGGAAGGACTAAGAAATATCTCAGGCTGGAAGAAACTTGATGGCTAAATAAAGTGTAGTGTCCTGAATTGATTCTGGTACAGATTCAGACAGTAGTGGGAAAACTGGTGAAATCTAAATGAAGTCTGTAGCTTAGCCAATAGTCATGCGCCAATGTTAACCTATCAGATTTGTACCATGGTTATATAAGATGTTAACATGGGAGTAACTGGATATTCTCTGTACTATTATTGCAACTATTTATGAATTTAAAATCCAAAATAAAAAGTTGGTTTAAAAAAATCTTTTTTTAATGAAATACCATTTACTAGTTCACCAGAAATTACTAAGATGAAAAAGACAATACCAGGTGTTGGTGAGGCTGTGGAGTCACTAGAATAATCGTACACTATTAATGCAAAGTAAATTGGTTCAACATTTTTTGAAAACTGTGTAGCCGTAACTGCTAAAATGGAAACTCCACATTCCCCATGATTCTGCCATTCTAGATCTAGTTAAACTAAGTAATCCTCAGCAAAAAGAGCATATATACAGTATTCACCAAAAGACATCACAGCATCCTTATTTCTGTTAGTTCCAAATTGAAAACAACTTATACGCCCATTAATGATAAAATGGTAAATAAATTTTGTATTCGTACAATAGAATACAACAATGAGATTGAACTAACTATTGCCACAAGAAAACACCTTAGGAAAAACTCACAAAATAGAATGTACAGGGATGTTAATACCCTCATCTTCCATGATAGGGTGATGAGATACAGGCTGAACCATCTGGGTCAACCAGGTATCGATATTAAAAGATTAAAATGATAATCTAAAATTCATTCAACAACTATTTATTGAACACTTAATTATATGCCAGGCATTTTGGTAGGTACTGAGAATATAACAGTAAACAATAACAAGAAAATACAAAAACTTACTGCTCTCATGAGAAGTGACAAACAACAAATGTAATAAACGAATTATTTATATAGTATCTTAGAAAGTGCTAAGAGTTTTGAGAGAACACTGTAAAGTAGAATAAAAAGAATGGGGATGTCTGGTGGGGAGAATGGGAATCCAGCATAAACGGAGTGTCATTTAAACAAAAACTTGAAGAAAGTACCAGAGTAAAAGCAGTATATATTGGTTAGAGTTGAGAGAGAGGGAATTGCAAATGAGGAAAGTTCCTTACACTTCATAGCAAGGAATCAATTGATGCTACTTAAAGTTGGAAAAATCAAGAAATTATTATGTTATGTTATATTATTAGCAATTAGCCAGCAAAATGTCAAAAATAGAAATGTTATAAAAAGAGTAACTTGTGGGCATTCAAGCCTGATAATAGCGCAAGGGAGAACGAAGAATTTTATTTGTTGTTTTATTTATTCGTGGTTTGAATTATTATGATGGTATGCATTGTTTTTAAAATATCACTTTAAATGGGATGGCACATTAAGACACAATTACTAGGCAAGGAATGTGAGGGACGTCATTAGAGAACCTAACTGTTTTCCTGTATTATGAGAGTGCTGGATCATATTTTACCCCAAAACCAACTCACTTTACCACTCGCATACTTCAGGGTCAAACCTGAAGATTTTAATTAAGTGTATGGTAAAAAACAAAAAAGAAAAAATCTTTTTAATTAAATTTTTTGAAATGGGTGAAGAGCTATCTCATGGCCTATAGATGATGTGGAACAATTCAGTATTAAATTGTGTGCATTTACTTAAGGGCTTAAATCAGTATACACCTATAAAGGAACTGGTCATTGAATCTAATGAAAATTAACGTTTCTTACAAATTGTAATATACTCTGTAGGACTTGTCATTTTGTTTGTTTGATACTTGGGACAATTTCAAATTGTATATGTCTTAATGATATTGGATGTGATTATCTAAATCTAGAACACCTAAAAATATTTTACATAAAGTATACTAATAATTGGGGCACTTTTTGTCTTGTTTTGCTTGGATTAGCTGGATAATTGCCTCCATTTTCTACCTGATTTAGTCTAAGTAGACACACTTAAGTATTTTCCAGGAGTTCCTTACTTGAGTTTTCATAGCACAATGATTTGAAGCTGAAACAGTTGATACTGAGAAATGCTAGTGGGACAATGCAATTTTTGTTGTCCGATTGGGTGTTGAGTCTGATGATTTTTAGAAAGTGTGTAAGAATTTCCTTATTTCGTAGTTTTATTCTGAAATAATATTGCTTTTGTTAAGTCTTGAGCAAATATATTTGCTAACACTGTCCTGTGGTTCTGAGCGTGCATCGTACGTTGAAAGTTTCAGACTGAGACTTTGGTAAAGGATGCCTCCAAAAATGTGCATGTGTGCATGTGTGCTGCACCGTTAGAGGGGAAAAGGGAGATGAGAGAGAAAAGCATTTTCTTTAAGGGAAGTAAAGACAAAAGAAAGACATCTGATATTATCACATTCAACTAATGAATATCGTTGATAATATAGAGGAGAAAATTCAGCATGTGTGGAGACAATCTTCGTATGTTTTATTGCCTGTAAAGCTATCTAAATCAAATTATTATTATTTTTTTAAATTTGAGATCTGAGAGAATTTTCATTGTATTTCCAGTGTAATGGCCAAATTAGTAAAATAATTAATAAAAGACATATTCTTTTTAAAAGATCTTGACTTGCATGATTTGACAAGTATTAATAGATCTTTATTAAAATGTGTTAATACCAGTCAAGATTTTTCAATCTTCTCTTCAGTCAGTTGAGAATAATTAAAATAATTTCAACGTATGTTTGGATGTATAAATGCTGCTATTTTATCACTAAATTGTTGGAGTTTCATGTTGAGAGATGGAATGGAATTAAAATTGGGTAACACTCAAGGGAAGATTTGGCAAAATGATTTCATGGAGCTCCAAATTTAGATCAGTCATAGGCAGGGCCCCCAGGAGAATTAGAAGCTCCCTTTCTGTATTTAATATGAATAACATTAATATTAAAGATAAATGTGTGTAACAGATAAGTCAAAAAGTGATGTTATTGAACGTGTGAGTTGTCAGTTTTTCTGGGAAGTGTTTAATTTAGTCATAGGAAATAGAGTGGGCCTAGAAATTGGAGGAGAGGCTTTTTCCTCTTTGAGGACTCAGATGTTGTTAGAAGGAGAAGGATCATTTCTGCATTGCAAGTGTGAGGCTGTAATGCTCTTTCCACCTCCTTACATTACACACTTAGATATGAGTTTAGTGGTGTAGATCCATTAGCTGACAGCATGTGCAACTACTGAGCTTAAATCTGGCAGAGTAATGTAAAGGAGGCATGGACTAATCACTGGGGGAAAGAATTATTTTGCCCCACCCCACTCCAGGGGTGTCTTAATTCACCAAGTCTCCTAACAGTCCTCCACAGCTCCAATACGAAGTCTTCTCCACCACATCTGGAGCTTCTAATCATAGTTGTAGACGTTAGCCCCAAAGCAACGGTAATATTGTACACTACCAGACTCAGAGCACTCTGGTTTCGTCTCCCTCCCTCTCTCCTCTCTCTTCCTTTATTTCAAGACTTCCTTTCCTTTTTCTCTTTCTCCTTTTTTTCCCATCCTCCTTCATTCCCTCTTCTCCTTTCTTCCACCCTCTCACAATCTCTCTCGACTTTCTTTTCTTTGACAATTATGTATTAAAGCCTATGTAGCAAAATTAGTTAATTCCCAGTGTTTCTCTTTCTGAGGAATACTAATCTATACGAACTTGGACACCAAGACTAAATGCCTAAGTGGTTGAGTGGACACTATTGATATTAAACAAAGAGAATTTCTTGTATTAGAAGGAAAGTTTTCACATTTGATTACTTGAAATAGAATGTGTGAAGTCATTGAGCTCAATGGAGCATGCACAATTCACTGAGATTTTGCAGAAAAATGAAGAGGAGGAAGTATCACAGTGTTTACATTGTTGCCATGCAGCACAAACATTAACACGGCTGGAGTTTGACTAAATGGACAGAGGGTCTTGCAGAAACTGAACTGAGCATCTACCACCCTGTCCTATATCAGTAACAGAGGGCTTTTCTCATGCCAATGTAGTTAAATATAAAAAGCCGCTCGAAGGAAGTAGAAATAAGTGATGGAACCCTGTGTACCAAGCTGGCTTCATTTGAAGGGAGGACTTCGAAAGAGTTTGGGAGGTGTACATGTAATAAAGGATTTGAGGAGCAGAAATAGCTGGATTGTATTGAAAAAGGGCATAAGGGAAACCATGTGCTAGAAACCATCATGGATGTAGCAGATTTGCTGCATATTTTTCTGACTTTGATAGTGGCCTTTGTTGGCAAGTCAAATGTTACTAGATTCTTTCATTTCACTAAGCTCTGTCAGGTGCCATTGCTGACTGAAAAGAAACCTCAGAGGCTGCAGGTATATAAGTCAGCAAAAGTACACAAGGAAAAGCTTCTGAATCGTCATTCTTTAAAATACATATATAGAACTATGAAATGTTATATATAGTGCAGACCAGCCCTAAACTGTGACTTATTTCAGCATTGATAATTGATAATTGTAATAATCATCGCTTTTCTAGTATAAATCATGAAAACTTTTCTTTGAGTTCTTCAATCTAGCTTCGTAATACATCAAACTAAATGTAAAGACAGGTATGACAACTCTTTGAATGGCAATATTCTTTTTTTTGTTAGTCTCCAAAACCTATTTCTGACTAAGAGGAAATCATCTGGCAATTAGTTGTTATCTTTAGCAAGTTTTTATTTCTAAAGTATGCAATTAACATCATGTGTATCCTTATTAGCATTCTGAAGTGATGTTTAGATTTCATAGGTAAGAATTGTTCAAAGTTCGTCAGTCTGTTCTATGGAGTTTAAAAAATTTCTGGCAAAAATCCCTAATATGATAGCAATGAGAAGAATAATTGTCATTGGAATGACCTTTTCGGTGGATAATTTGACAGACACTTGATGGACAGCATTCTCCCATCTCTCTGTCAACCTTTTACTTCCTGTCATAAAATGCAGGAGCAAAATTTTAACTCAAGTGATAAGATTCTCAACAGTCATTTGTTGCATAGTTCCCTCAGTGCAGTTCCTCAAAATTCAAAAGCTCGCTCTCTTTATGAGGTATTTTTCATTACCTGGAGAAAATGTGTCTTTTGGGGAGGAATTCTAAAACAATAGTACAGGTGCTGAATCAAATTTCCCAAGTGTGTAAGGGACTCTGTTGGAAGGTTGCTAAAGAGTACTGTCTTGGTATATTAAATGACACTCTAGTGTCCTATTATAAGAGTTAACACAATTCTAAAGGTGCCTTTCCTTACAACAAGAGAATAGCTTTGACTTTGAAGAAATATGGACTATGAAATACCCAGTTGAAATATCTGAAAAGAAAAAAAAAGTGCTTACTAGTGAAATGAAGGCAATTAATTTGCAAATAAATGTGTTTTTAAAATGTAGCCCTGGGGCGACATGTAAATTCAAAAGTCTATTTTCCCTAGGAATAAAGTCATTTTGGAAAATATTTTCTCTTGAATTCTGAGAGTATCACCAGAACAAAATGCTTGTTGATTGATAAAATATGTACTTTCATCAGGAATATTTCTCATGGTATTGCCTTTCTCAATGAAAAGTCTTCCTGTAGCTATGGGCACAAATTATAAAGGTGACACATACTTGTCACTCACGCATTTGTCTGTCTCCCTTTTTAGCAGGTATGTTGCATGAACTCTGGGACATTGTATATTTTGTTCACTGTGATATCTTCAACCCTTGGAACAATGCTTTGTGTGTAGCAGTCAGTCAATAAATATTCACTGAACAAATTAAATAAACAAATTAACTTCTAATTGTATTTTCATCTTTTTAAAGTATTTTTTTAATGTCTCAAGACTGAAGTCTCTTCATTGTCTTTTCAGATTAGAAATCTTAATACTATTTTGCTGCTTTTCATTCAACAATGTTAAACATATTACAGAAACAGTTAGAAACATTATCTATGATCCCCATACAGGGAGGGGGTTTCATTCTATTAGCTTCTTTCTGGGGAGTACATGGATTTGTCTCTGTGTTAATCCAGGTGACAAGCAGAATCCAAAAAGTGACATTTAAAAGACTGGAAAGAAGAGGGGTTGTTGAAATAGAAAGGAAAAACAGGGTCCACTGAGAGAGAGAGAGAGAGAGAGAGAGAGAGAGGAGGAAGGAAGGAGGAAGGAAGGAGGAAAGGAGGGGGGAGAGGGAGAGAAACAAACACCTAGAGTCCAGTGAGGGTTATCACATCACAGAAGGAGGAAGGGGATATGAGGGTGTGTGTGTATAGGGTGAGGGGTGTCTCTCTGGAGAAGTGAGAGGGAGAGAGACAGACAGACAGATTAATCAAGAAGTACAAAGAAGACAAAAAGCTAACTAGCAGTGATCAAGCAAGAGAAGACATTAAATTAGTACTTTATGCCACATTACTAGTTGAAGTGACATTTTAGGTATATTAAAATTGCACATGAAGAATAAATAGTGCCTTCATGTTCTCAAGAAATAAATTTGTAAACTAAATAACTATACATAACAGAAAAAGAAAAGAACTTTGTTCAAGAATTTCACATTTAGAGATTGTTCCTCGTATCACACTCCAGAACTTACTTACTTCTCCCTCGCTTTAAAACAAGTAAAAGAAAAAGAAAAATTAGAGAAATGTATAAGAGATGGTGTGACCATGTTATAGGATTAGTTAAAAAGAATGGTGTCCCTTACCTGACACACATGCCAAACGAAGATTTAATTTTAAAACCAAATTACCCGATAATTGTTTTTAACACTTAAGTTAATGTTTGTATATTTATAATCTTTTGATGATGCTGTGGTCTCAATAACATGAAATATGTTATTCATTTTACTACATATAAATAAATTATGGCTAGAGGAGAGGTCATCAAAGTAGAATTCCTGTACCAGAAGCTAGGCCTCTTGACTATTCACCTGGGGCCAGTCTCCTATCAACTTTAATCACCTGTCCTGTACCTTGCTCTGTGGAGGTAGTTAAACATTAAATGGGACCGATGGGTGAAGTTGCAGGGGGACAGGCAGATTCAACATAAGAAACAATTTTTTAACTATTAGGTAGGTCTAACCCATAGTGGAAAAAACAGGCTTCTTTAAAAAGAAATGAATTCATCTATTCATTTATTCATCAAAGAATATTTATCAGTTGCCCTCTACATTCCGGGTACTGAGTTACATGGTAGACTCATAACAGTGGGCAAGATAGCAGCGGTCTTTGCTGTCACCAAATTTATAGCCTATTATAGGAAGGTAGACAAACAAGTAATAGGAATAAAGAGTTTCAGTGTAGTCATCAAGTGACTCTAGGCCGCTCTGGGAACTTGGGGCACAGGTTCCCTTAACCTAAGAAAAGAGCTCGGACAAGAGATTCCAGGACAGCTTATCAAAAGAATTGAGACATTAACCTCGCATGAAAGTGGAAAGAATATTTTAGGCAAAGCGAATAGCATTGTGTGTTCAAGGAAATGAAAAATGCCGTATGACTGACAGAAGGAGTGTAAGATGATGAGAGAAGAGTGTGGAGAGAGGTGGCTGGAAACTAGGAGGAGGTGGGGTCTGGAAGGGCCTAGGTAGACAAGGTAAGGAGCCCAAACGTTTTTTTAGAAGCCATCGAAAGGTATATTTTTTAATCAAATCTCAAGTGGATAAAAGAGACTTCTCTAAAACTACATGTTGAGTATGAAGAGTAACAGCAACAGTGCAATGAGCACCCATATACCTAACACCTGGTTTGAACAAAGAGGACATTATCATCACCTTTATAGTTCCCTGTGTAGCCCTATTTCACTTTTCTGTATTCATTCTTTTGCTTTTCTTAATAACTTAGCCACATATTTTATATTTCTATGGATTATGTTGTTCTATAAGATTTTGAACTTTATAAATGGAATTCTGTAAAAATTCCTTCGCACCTTGCTTTTTCTTTTTAATTTTTCATGCCTGAGAAGTATTCATTTTGTTAAATGTACCTGTTACCCATTCATTTTCACTGTTGTATAGTTTTCAGTTTTCTTTTAATGGATATTTGTATTATTTCCAGGTTTTTATATGCAACATGGCTATAAACTCTTTTCTCCATACATTCTCATTAGCATGTGTAAGTTTCATAAGTGTTCATTCATAGAATATGCCACTTTTCAAATATGTTAGATAATGACATATTATTTCACACAGCAGTTGTACCAATTATCTTTTCTCTACCACTAAGTGGAAAAAGAATTCCAGTTGTTCTATATGGTCAGCAAAACTTATTACCAAATTTTAAAATTTTGCCAATTTTAACAAGTATGAAATATTTCACTGTGGTTGAACTTAAGCATATTTTACTGTAATTGTTAACCATTCAGATTTACTCTTCTGTGATATTCCTGTTCAAGACTTTTGGCTATTTTTCTACTGGATTTTTACTTTTTCTTATTGATTTACAGGCATCGTTTACATCAGAATACTAATTATTTATAGATAATATACGTTACAAATATCTTCTCCCACTTAATGATTTGTCTTTTCACTCCTGCATGTCTTTTGATGAACAGGCATTCTTGACTTTAATACAGTCAAATTCATCAACCTTTTTTTCTGTGTTTAGATAATTTGTATATTATTTAAGAAATCTGTTTCTACTCAAACATAGAGAGGTTTGGAATGGCTGGACTGTTCTTGATCCTGTGTCTTTCCACTTAAATTTTAGAATCAATTTGTTGATTTCGAAAACAAAAACCTATTACATTTTGTTTGAGACTGAATTGAATTCATAGATCAGTTTTGGGAGAAATGACATCCTAATGATATTATTTTATATAATTCATATTATTTGTGTATATAAACATCTACATCATTTAACACATTTGTAGTATAATATATACTTATTATCTAGTATTTTAAGTTTTTGTTTTTATATGTGTATATGTGTGTACAAATACATATATATACATATTTATATGTATATAAATATATACATACATACAGTTTTGTTTTTATATGTGTATATGTGTGTACAAATACATATATATACATATTTATATGTATATAAATATATACACACATATATCATAATCAAGGGTGAAAAGTTGAGTGAATTCTTGTTTTCTAATAAAGATTATGAATGAGATCAGCCACAGTCATCACTTCTGTTTAACACTGTCCTGGATGTCTTGACATAGTAAGGCAAGAGAGACAGTGTAAGAATTAGAGAATAAATGAAAGAAAAAATTTTTTTAGGTTAAGGAAATTTCTTTCAATTTCTAGTCTACTAAAAGTTTTTAGTATGAATGAATGTTAAATATTACCAAATGTTTTCTGTGTCCGCTAAGGTCATTAAATATTTTTCTCCTTAATCTGTTGATATGGTGAATTATATTAATTGATTTTTCAAATTTAAATCAAGCTTGCATTTCTGGGGTAATTCTAAATTGAGAATAGAGTGTTGTGGGGTTTTTTGTTGTTTAACATTACTGGATTCAGTTTGCCAATATTTTCTTTAGGATTTTTGTGTCTATGTTCATGAGTGAGATTGTCTTATAATTTTCTGTGTTGAACTGTGACTAGTTTAGTTGAAAATTTTTGTTCAGGGTGAAGATTGGCTTAGTTTTGACGCTTAGCTCCAATATGGAGCATAATTGCAAGTGTAAAGGGTATAGTCATCCTTCTTACATCGACAAGTGTCTCATTCACAGATTGGATGTGGTGCAGAAAATTCTTGGTCTACAAGATTCTTTCCAATCCAAAAATATGATAGTTTTATAATTCATTATCTTTGTCATTATCATTTGCCACATTGCTAGAAAAGTACTAAGGAAGGATAGAGAATGAATGGAAAGGCTGATGTTGCCCTGTTAAGTGCAAGTATATTTCACAATATAGCAGTCATAAAAATGATTTTATAAAAGATTTTACTTAGAATTTTCATGGTTCCATACTTTCTGAAATTAATTCATGAAACATTTTCCGCTAGTCTCAGTTAGTTGCTATTAGAATGTACAAAGAAACTATTTAAAATCGAGTTTTGAACTTTGAACATGTTTCTTTTCAATCTCACCTGATAATAATGCCAAGTGCACCAAATCTTTTTTATCCGCTGGAGGTGAGAACTCTTTCCCTGTGATGTTTAAACTTAATTCCAGAGTCCCAATCCCACTGATAATCATTCTCCTTTTCCTTATATATTAAAGTGGTCTCCTTAATTGCTGTAATATTCACAAGGAGGCCATTGGAATTGGAGTGCTCTCAGTTGAAGAATAGTATCATCGGTGATAAAGATAAAGTAGTATTGAGAACTACCCAATTGACTTCAGTGAATTCAGTCTTTCTTAGGAGGCAAGCAGTCCATGATACATTTACCCGAACTTTTAGAGTGATTAAGGAAAATGTTTGGCGTGCATTCAAGACCGCAGAAACTTTAAAGGTTTTTCTCAACAAAATAGTGTTCAGAAAATAGTCTGTTTACTTATAGGATACAAGGGCAGTATACATTTCAAGTTCTTTCAGCCTGGGAGTTGGCAGAATTGTTACCAATGAGAAATATAAGCACTACTAAAGTTGAAGTGTACTTTTGCTCCTTTGTAGAAAAACCGTTCATCTATGGGGTGAATTGGGAAGGCAGCTCTGCTCTATTACTGAAACTTTTACTGAAATATTATCGTATAAATCACTGACTGGCTGGAGCAGATGCCACATGTTGGAGAAGTTCTGGACAGTGCGACATTAACAATAAGCCCTTTCCTGTCCTAATGGGACCACTGCTGCACAACTTGATTTGCTATGTTAGGCTTGTTAAATAATGTTTTCAGTTTGGCCATGGCCTTGTGTTTTTTGCTGAGTGAGCCGCTCAGGTGTCACATATAAAACCTGTTGCTTGTATTTATTGAGTGCCTGTGGTGGTTAGGGGACTAGATAAGGTTTCTGCTGGTAGCTCATGTTAGACAAGTAGCTTTTCTTTCTTTGTTCTGTTTTTCTTACATTTCCCGAAAAATCCCATGTTTGTTATATTATGTACCATATATGCCTTGAGTATATGGCACAAATATAAGGTGACTCCCACTTTCCCAATAAGAATATGAAAACTTTAAAGGAAATAGGTAAACTAGCTAATGTCTACTTAAGTTTAATTTGTAAACTTAATTAAAAATACATTTTATAATTATGTATGTAAAATTTATTTGAGAAATGGTTTTTCCATTTTCACATTTTACAGAATGTTGTATTATTCTAATTTATCATATTTATTAGTGATATTAATGCCTTGCTATCATAGGACCTTTTTTTTAATACTGGTCTCCTGAACCTATTATCCTTACTTCTATTCAGATTGTTTGAGATACTGAACTTCTTTAATATGTGCATGATACTGACACTAGAAATTTAGATTGTAGGTACTTTTGCCATAAGCATCTTTGCTGCAAACATTTTCACTTCATAACTAATTGATCATACAGCAATTTTGCTGTAAGAAAAATAAAATAAAATCACAACATATAAAAGAGGAACCTTAAAAAGGGCATAATGAGACATCCAAAATTGAATAACACAATTAAAAAGACTGTATTTAAAATGAGTATAGATTCATGACGGTACTGCACTCATAACTGGTTTTATTTTGTGGATTGTACCGCAACACTTTTCTCTCTATGGGAAATGTGAGTTCAACTAACTATGCACCCTCATAGAGGGCCCTGGGTCTCTTTCCTCCAATGTAATGTTTCAAAATAACAAACTCTTAGGGCATCACCACCACAATGTCTAGTTATCACTGTATTGACCATTATGAGGGCTAAGATTTACATATAATGTAAAAATGGAGATGACTTCAGGCACTTCATTAATGGAGAAATGAAACCAAACTGACAACTAGCTTAAATGCATTAGGTTTGCCGAAGGTAGTTGATAGTTTGGTTTTATTTTTCCATTGATGAACCAAACAAAAAAAAAAGTCAACCAGTTATTTTATCTTTTTTTTTTGAGGCAAAATTGCCTTACGACCAGTTAGTTATGCAGCAAAGATGTTATGGTAAAAATACCAACACCAGGAATTTTATCCTGTCATCTTTTGCGCATTAGGGATGTTTGGGTTTTTTGTTTAGTTTTGCTTTGTTCGGGTTTTTCGTTTAGTTGGGTACTATGTATAAAAGTGCGTGATTCCCACTTTATTGCTTTTTATAGTGAGATTTAAGTGCTTATTTACAAAAGTGTCCAATACTAATTACTGTGAGATCAAACCCCAGGTATACTGACTTTGTGTTAATTTTTTTTATTACTGATTTATAGTCATTAGTGTTTGAATAGACTAACCCCCCACATCTGGGGGGCTGAATATAACAATTCATTTTCTTTCCATACAAAGTCCACTGCAGGTATGAGTGGCTTTCCAGACCTGTAGTCTCCATGTGACTCATCAGTCCAGGGTGACAGGCACCGAGATCTCTAGCTGTACTATCTGGAAGCCCTGGCCTTCCTGATTAGCACATCATGGGTGACAACTCAGGATGGTCTCATATACGCATTAAAAACCTTTGGCTTAGAAATTGCAGCTCCTGCTTTCCACTATCTACCCATTGGTTAGAACTCATCAATGAAGATGTCAGTGGGGCAGCATAATGTGTTCCTCCCATGTACTTGGAAGGAGAGAGCTGACCGTGGGGCAGGCACCACAAGACCACGTAACAAAAGCCCAAACTAGCACTGCTAGATGCGTCCTCCAGGCTGATGTGGACCTTGTTAAATAAAAGTAATTGAAAGTGACCCCAAGACATGAGAAGCTGTTTGGTTTTGAAGACTATATTGTGAAAGATGCTCTCACCTACTGTATCTCATATCCAGTACTGATCAAGAAAGAGCAAAACAGAGATACCCTGTATGTTGAAGTTTAATTGGGCTCCTTTATGGATTAAATTACACAAGTGATATCAGGAAAGTCTCTCCAAACAAAAATATATTTACTCCATTCTCTAGTATAAGTAGCTACTAGTAACATTCATATTACTCACATGAGTAGTTTAAAAGCCCAACCGCCCATCAGTTCCCTTAGAGCTTGTCAATAGTCATGTGGTAGACAGCATTTATAAGGTGGAAGTGTCTGTTCCTAGCCTACCAGCCAAACAAGTCATAAATAAATACTGGCCTTCTTTCAAGCAGTCCTGTTCCTACCTCCTTGCAGACTGTAAACTATATTTAAAGAACAAAAACTAAACCCTTAAATAAATCATAATCTGGCTCTGACATTTTAGACAGAGCACATCATTGAATGGTTTCCATGCTGAATTTTCCAGCTCTGAGCCCTTAATATTCTTTTTTCAGTATGAAATATTTCCTGTGCTCCCCCCACCCAGCTCCCTCCCCCACTGACATTTTTACCTGGAGGAAAGCATTTGTTCTTTCCAGATACAAATCAAAGGCTTCCTTTTTCAGGGAGTCATCTTTGAGTCCTCTATGCTATGCCATAGTAATTCTTTTCTTCATCCTAATCATTCAAGCACTTCTTAGCACTCTCTGCCTCTGTCTCAACAACTCTCATCCAAGCCTCCGTCCTCTTTTCCTCTGAAATTCTTCTGTTGCTCTCCACCCTCCACCTCTGCTGCTTCATAGTCTATTCTTAACTTGCAACAAGAGTAGATTTTTAAAATATAGTTCAAATGTCTTTCCTCTGCTTCAGATCATCTGGTGGCTATTCATTTCATTCAGAGTAAAAGTCAAAACACCTTACAGTAGGTAGACTGTTTTTCTATTGATGCTATAAGAAATTACTACAGACTTGGTGGCTTTAAACAATACAAATTTATTGTCTTATAATTCTAGAATTTTACTGCATTAAAATCGGTGGATTGGCATGACTGAGTTCCTTTCCAAAGGCTCTGGGGAAAATCTCTTCTCTTGCCTTTTCAGCTTGTGGAGCCAGCCTGCATTCCTTGGCTTCTATCCCCTTCCATCTTCAAAGCCAATAATGGCCCATAAGGTCTTTCTCATGCTGTATGACTCTAACATTGACTCTTCTTGCTCTCTCTTCCACATTTAAAGGACACTTGCGGTTACGCTGACCCATCCAGGTAATCCAGGACCATCTTCCTTTTGGGTCAGCTGATTAACAATGTTAATTCCATCTGCAACTATAATTTCTCCTTTAATCTAATGGAACATAATCATAGGTTCCAGGGACTAGAACATGGACCTCTTGGTGGTAGTGGTGGACGGGGTCATTACCTGCCCATCAGAGTGGAGATCGTAAGACCCTCATGATCTAGCTCCTGTTACTTCCCCTGTTACTTATGCCTTCCCATTTTCCCATATGCTCCCATGCGCTGGTCTCACTGGTCTCCTTGCTGTTACATATGCACTCCCCTTTGGGCTTTGCTCTAAGTGTCACTCCCCCAAAGGTTTACATAGCTAACTATGTGACCTCCTTCAAACATTTCCTCAGAAATCGCCTTCTTGATGAGGTTTATCCTGACCACCCTTTTAAAAATTGCAGCTCACCCCTGGCCCATACTATGCTGTTTTTCCATAGCAATAATCCACAAATAATGTAATCAGCAACTTACTTTTATGTTTGTGATCTATAAAGCAAGCTCTTAGAGAACTCGGATCTCTGTTTTTCCTTCTATTAAATCCCCAGCACCTAGAATAGTGCCTGGCATATAGTTGGCAAGTGATAAATATTTGTGGAATAGATTAATTTTTGTTGTTGTTGTTGTTTGTTGTTGTTTATTGAGGTATACTTAGTATACAAAAAAAAATAGCACATATTTAATGTGTACATTTTGATGAGTTTGAATATCTGCCTACACCTGTGATACCATCACTACAATCAAAGCGATGTACATACCCATCACTGCCAGGAGATTTATTGGGTTCTCTCCCTTTTATTTCTTTTTCTGTGGTAGGAACATTGAACATGAGATTTACTCTCTTAAGACATTTTTAAGTACACAATGCAGTATTGTTAACTGTATGTGCTACGTTGTACAGCAGTTCTGTAGAATTTATTCATCTTTGTAACTGTAACTTTATATGTATTTTGAACAAAAACTCCCCATTTCCCCCACCCCATCCTCTGGCAACCACCATTCTATTCTCTGCTACTATGAGTTAGACTGTTTTAATGTTTTCTTTTAATAAATGCAATTTGCATGCATCAGATCTTCCCAATGGCCTGCATGAAGGGGCCATGATATGACTTGCTTTAGGGTCCCCCATTAGTGTCTAGCTTGGAAACTGCCTCATTGTGAGCACTCGGTATATGTCAGAGTGAATTACCAAAACCAGATCCTGTGGGAAGGCATGAAGCCCTTTTCATTTTATAAGGCTAGAGTGGATTTCAAGAACATAGTTAAGGAGTTTCAGGCAATTTCATAGAGTAATTCAGGAGATGGGCTAGGTTAGCAAGGTAGTGGAAGAGTGCCTGGATTCTTATTAAAACTTGGGGTATCATTACATTGCTTCTTGAAATTACCCCCTCTAGGTCTTCAGCCCTGAGGGCTCTTTTGTTCTTGTCTCATGGAGGAAGCTATGGAAGAGAATATTTAATCATTTAGTACATTGTCAGTGTGGATGATTAGAAATAGCCCATATAGTCTAGCCTGTGCTCCTGCTTCTGAAAGAGTTCTTCTCCTTCTGAGTAAATGATTTGATGTGTGAGGATTTGGAAGCCCAGGTGTTATTTTTTTAAATAATTTTTGTTATAAAAATAAATGAAATCTATATTTTATCATTTCAATTCAGGCCCTAAGCATGCACAGTCGTTACGTTCATGCAATGTCCTTACAATAATGTTATTTCACTAGGCTCTGTAATGAAGCTTTGATTTGCATCACCATCCTGAGAACTTTCTGACAATGCTAAGGTAATATTATGAAGGCAGAAGGAAATGAAATGAAATGGTGGTAATGCATGTCCATTGTGGAAAATGTCGAGTTGCCAAGGCAATGTCATATCGATAATACTTTCACAAATTAAATTAAGATACATATGGCAAATAAATATTGCATTTCTCTTTATTATCACTTCAAATACATGAGGATAGCCATGATGATTAAAACCGGAAATTAGACATAAAGCATCTTGGCCAAAATAAGAGATGTGCTGTTCATCATTCTACCTGATACATTTTCAAGATTCCTGTCACGTTTATTTCAGGCTTTCAATCTCTCCCCCTTGGTATATAGCAGCTTCTCTGCTATACTCCTGTGCTTCCTGAAGCAGAATTTCTGTTGAGACTTAGTTGGAGAGTCAATATAATTCTACTAAGCCTCACTTTCACACTGTACAACCAACTCTCTTGTTTAAGTTCTGTTCTTTTAACAGTCAAGCTGGTTTTACTCCTTCCTTCCCTCCCTTCTTTTCTTTTTTCTTTTATTTTTTGGCGGTGGGGGGGAGTATTTATTTTAATATTGCTAATGGTATTATTGGTTAAAATTGCCTGCTTAGAAATATGTTGCTATGTTGGCTCTCTAAAATTAAATTTTCAAAGACGAGAGTGAGCACCTCAGTTTTCTGTTTCCATGTGAAATGGGAATAAATGATACCTTACAGGTTGTCATAAAGAACAAGCATGAAAGAGCCTAGAACTGTACCTGGAGCCAGTAATGAAAAGTAGTATTTAACTTGGTTGCAAGGATCTAGGTTCAAATTCTACACCTTTAAATCACTTGTTAAAAAATTAATAGGTAAGGTTGAGGTGATATGTGTTCACTGTAGGAGAATTAAAAAATATTGGTAACCAAAGGAAGAAAATAGAGGTTACTATAATCCTACCCCCCACAAGTAAGCATAAGCACAACACATTCATATTTTTGGTGTATAGATTCCTAAACTCTATTTTAAATAGAAACAGGATCATAATACATGCACTTTGTTGGTTATATAGTCCTCCCCGTCCCCCTCCCCAGTAAATATATTCTGAGACTTTTTAAATATCAATTTATATCTTCTAAAACGTGGGGGAGAATAGCTGTCACAGAGCACTTTAGTCTTAGTCGTATCACAGTATCACATATTTAGATAGTACCAATTTTATGCTATTTTAATTACAGTGACTCTCCCAAATGCCTTCATTTCATTAAAAAGTTATATCAAAGTAGAACTAATGACACAATGTAAAAATAAGGTGTCATATAAGTCTATTTAATTTGCTTTATATAAATTAATTCACTCAGCAGATATTTTTATTCCTATGGTATGTCAGGTGCTATCTTTTATTTCACTTAATGTTTTTAAAGTTTATATTTTCTTCTGATTTCTTATTTTATCATTATTAGTCATAACGTATTTGGATGGTGATGTTCATTTCTGAGACTTCTGTTGTGTACTTAATTGTAGCAATAGCTCTGTGACTTACATACTTAAGTTCTATGTCAACTAGGAAAATCATTTAACCTCTCAGATACAAAGAACTATCATCTCTAAATCAGGGACTAAGTTTTACAATTTCTGTGATGCACGCAGAAATGCCGTACGTGGTATGTTATTGAAACAAAATCTAACTTCTTATTATCTGACATATCATTTCTATCAAGTCATAAATTGATTTAAAAAAGACTTTTTTTGCCCTATTCTATACTTAAAGGATTGTTAGTTTTTATATCTCTCTTTTATCTCTCAGTTTATTTAGTCTAGGGAGGTACAAAGCCGATTTTCATTTATTATTCAGAATTGGAAAATAATAGAGCAATCAAGTAGAAGGCAATCAAGTAGAAGGCACAAGGGAGGAAATGTACTTTTCAAAAAATACATCTCTAAAAATATTAATAATAATGTCAAAGTTCAACGGAGTTGATGGCAGAGAAAGGCACATTTCCTTGGTTTAAAGGGAAAAAAAGCAAATTTGTTCTGAAGGTAGGGAGGGAGAGTTCATTACTTTTATCAAATACTCATGTTAAAGGAAGCCTAGAAATATTCCCATTAGAAGAGCTGGTTTTCATGTGTGTGAAACTGCCTTCAATTAAAAAAAAAATTTTTAAAAAAAGACTGCCTATAAAACAGTTGTGATATTCCTTTACTAAGATTATGCATTATTTAATACTCAGCATATCAGAACACATGGAACAAGCTAGAAATGAAAGATTTTACTTGAACTACTATATGCCTCCAAGTTTGAAGCCAATCCTCATTCCTTAAAAAAATCCAGGATCAGTAACATGAGAATGCACTAGTGTATCTTCTACTTTTCTTTATATTTATTTGTTGTTGTTGATACTCTTCTCATATGGTTAAAAAAAAGAAAAGTGCTCTATTTCAAGGCACATACAAATTCAAGATCACTATAACTCAGTGGGTATTTTGGGGAGCCCATACCTTTTATTTTTCCCTAATATCTCACTTTATCATATTTAGTACTTTTAAGCTCATATTCCCCTTCACTCATGTGAATATCATAATTTCTTTTTTTCTTTTTGTTTGCCTTGTATCTTAGAGCTTTTTATCGTATTTAAAAAAAAAAATTTCCAATAAAAATGTACAAAGCTCAAAAGGTCCAGTACTATCTCAAAAGTTAATGAAAAAGAGTAGCCTGGCCTTAATTCCTACTTTCTAGACATCTAATCACAATTTTTTTGGATGTTTCTTCTAGTGCTGGCCTATTTCTAAATAGAAGGCTTGTGCCCTTTTTGGTATATATATATTTCCAATTTTGGGACATTTATCTTTTGAGTCCCTAATTAAGAAGATGGGGATTTAAACTCTCTTAGACCAATCATTCTCAGTTACCTGCCCCTCCCCCCGCCATTTTCCCAAAATATTTAAAATAAAATTTGGATTCAGTCTATACTTGTACTTATATTATTATGTCCTCTTTATATATATGCATGTGTAAATTTGCATACGTGTGTATATAGTACAGAGCGTGTAGTGCATTATGATCGTATCTCTACTATGCTGCTTTTCTAAAGTAATACATGTTAATAAAACATTTTCATTAAAAAATTTCCAACAGAAATGTAAAATTGTCCACAAAAGTGGTTAAGCATGTCAGTCTATCAGTTTCATTTAAAGTCATTTCTTGGATCCTCTTCCTTCCATCTGTTCTGGTGTCTCGAGTTCTGTGCACAATTGTAATGTGGAGACTTCCCTTGACCTCCTGGGTTGAACTCTGTCTTTATCAGGATTTCTCATTTTCTGGTTTTTATTTTATTCCCTCATTTTTATAAAGCACACCTTTAAGTATCTTCCTAAGAAAGACTGCATAAGAGCAAACATTTTTTGAGACCTTACATTTCTTTTAAAAAAAAAAAAAAAAAAAAGCCTCATTCTGCCATCACACTTGACTTAGTTTGGCTGCATGTACATGTACTCCTAGGCTGGAAATCTTTTTACTTTTGAATTTTGAAGCCATTGCTTTTTTTTATCTTCCAGGGTTCCATGTGTCTTTAGAGAAGTGTGGTACCATTCTCATTCTAGATCCTGTGCATGCATTTTTTTTTTCTCTTTGAAAACTTTTAGGGTCCTCTATTTACCGCTAGTGTTCTGAGAATTCAGAGTATGCATTATAAGTGTATGTATTTTCATTGAGCTGGGCCCTCAGTAGGACTTTTTAATGTAGAACCTCAAGCATTAATTCTGGAAACCTGTCTTATATCATCTGTTTAACAACTAATACCTCTTTCTATTTTCTCTATATTTGTCTTTATGGAATTCTATATTAATTGGAGACTAAAAATCTTGGACCAATTCTCCAACTTTTTATGATTTCTCATTTTCTATTTATGTCTCTCTGTACTACTTTTTGGGAGATGCCCTCACATTTGTCTTCTAACACATTTGTATTTCATTTTTATTTCTACCGTTGCATTCTTAATTTCTAAGAGCACTTTCTTGTTTCGTGAATGCTCCTTTTTATATCATGCTCTGTTTATATTCTGAATACAGTATCTTTTGTCTTCAATAGAAAGTCTTCAGTTCTCACATTGTCTCTGTTACTTTTGAGTTCCTTCTGATTGTTCGGTTATTTATTTTGGAGGTTTTTCTCCTCAATTTTCTGTCATCCTCAGCTGTCTATTCATATCTAAGAAGAATCTCCTTAAAAAGCTGATCGCAGGCTCTCTGTACAGAGTCTGGTGGTGGTGGAAGCATCTCCAAGGCTAGTACCAACCTTACACTGACTGGACAGGCATCCAGCCTTTTCACTGGGGTCCCTGAATGTCTTTATCCACAGGTCCTGTATTAGTTACCTATAAATTACCTAAAATTTAGCAGCTTCAAAGATAAGCATTTATTATCTTGTACATATTCTCAGTATTAAGAATGTAGCAGCAGCTTATCTGAGTGATTCTGGTTCAGGGTCTTCCAAGAGGTTATAGCTACACTGTCGGCTGGGGCAGCAGTCACCTCAAGGCTTGACTAGGTCAGCAAATTCATTCTTAAGTGCACTTATGTGATCATACTGACATGACTGTTGGCCATCTTTTACCACTTGGATATGTCCACGAGGCTCTTTTAGGGCATAGCAGCTGAATTCCCCCAGAATGAATGATTTAAGAGAGGAAGCAAGTGAGCATGCCTCAAATGAAGAGCAATTTTATAATCTAATCTCAGAAATGACATACCAATACTTCCTCCATATTTTGCTCATCACGTAGACTAATTCTAGTACAATGTGGGAAGAAACATGAGTGTGAATCCAGGAAGCAGGGATGGTTGGAGGCCATCAGGGAGGCAGGCTACTATGAATGTATTTTCAGTTTCCCGGAGAAGATTCTTCCAGGTGCCTTGCCTAGATCATTAAACCTGCATGTCAGTGTTTTGGGAACTTGCATGGGAAGAGAGAAAGGAGATCTCACTATTTAGTAGACTTTTACTAAGTTCTCTGGTTTTCACACAGTGCTTCATACCCATCCTTTGCAGTTATTTCTGGCATTTCACTGGTAGGTCCTCTTTGGTCTGCTTGTTCAGCGAGTGTAACTCTCAAGCGTGTGAGGGTGAGAGAAAGGGAGGGCCAGTCTCTGGAACACCCAGACTGATGGAAGAAAATGGGCAGAACCTAATTGGACATTCGATTAAGTTTTCTATCAGTCCTCCTGCATCAGCCCCACCCTGGTCTTTAGAGTTACTTGGTTCCTTCAGTTCTTAAGCTTTGCTAGGTTTTCGTGGTTTCAGTTGGCTTCGCCACCCCTATAGTATCTTAGGCCTCAGCTTTTCCCATCTGGTAAGATAATTACTCATGTCTTCACTTGCCATCTTCCAACATTTTGTTGTTATAACTCACTTGCTCTCATTTTCTCTCCAGTTTTGTCTCTGTTTTTATATCTTTTTTACTACTTCACTGTCTTTATGATAATGTTTTCGGATGGATGAATGAATTTCTATATTTAGTCTATCGTTAATATGTATTTTTTCTCCTTGTGTAATCCCAATACATACCTTGATGAATAGTGTTTCCTGAGAAGTTTACTTTTAGAGGGAGAATTCAAGATGTTAACAGACTAATCAGCTTATCTTGCCCAAAGCTGTTCTGATGAGAATAGAATGGATTTTGTTTTCCACGACACCCTTGATTTCTGGTTGCTTTAGAATGTAGGTTTACCAGGAGGTAAGAGTAGAAGGGAATGGTACTGTAATGTCTAGAGAATCAGCTTAGAAATCCAAGGATTTTTTAATTTATTTTGGATTGTTCTTTAAAAGTGCCAGTCATAAACACTTGATAGCTTAATATATGCAACTTCATAAAAGATAATGTTTTCATTGCATATATAGAACTTAAATATATATGTATGTATCTTCAATTTTCAATGTTTAAACCTGCTTGTTCCTTTCAGTGTTTGGATCATGGAAAGAAAGCTGTAAACAAGTTGGAAATATTTATTACAATACCTCAAGGTGAACCCACTAAAGTCCTTCCATGGGTAATTTATTACACCGCTAGATAGCAGGCACATGAGTAACTGTCCTGAACTCCTAGATGAAAGTGCTTCCAAAATATAGCATTTCTAAAATTAGTAACTTTTACTTGTCTAGCATAAGCAGAAGAATAAGATATATATAAGGTTTTAAATTTTTCGCTGATGGACCTAAAATCTAGATAGTATTTTCTGTGTCTTTGACTTTTGTTCACACACTGCCCCTCCCTAGGCAGGCTAGGAAACTGCCTGTTCCTTCTTGATTCCAACATAAGTTTAGACCCAGATGTGTTTTCCCTGAATCAGGTGACAGCTTCTCATCCAAGACCTCCCCATGCAGGCACAAAGCCATATCCCAGGGTGATTTGTATTGTCTGAACTTCAAATGCCAATTCTTATTTACTTTCTATGGTCCTCTTTTGTCCATCTGTCTTCTTCTAGTATTCATAATTTATAACTGTAGTTTAATTATTCAAAATAGTTATTTATATATATTTGAAACTATTTTTTTTCCCCCTTGGACTGTCTTGTGCGTAAATACCATTATCTCCAATGAAAAAATTAATTTTCTGGAGTAGAGAATATATTCTCTTAGTCCTTTGCGTGTCCTGTGATATAGTTCAGAGTTTCTCAACCTTGGAATTATTGGCACTTTGGACTGGATAATTTGTTGTGGAGAGGCTGTCCTGTGCATTGTGCATCGTAGGTTGTTTAACAGTATCCTTGGCCTCTACCCACTAGATACCAGTGGCACCGCAATGCCTACCCCTACATCAATGATATCCAAAATATCTCCAGTCATTGTCAAATGTCCCCTTTGGAGGGTAGCGGGGAGGCATTTCCCCTGGTATAGTGGGACTCACCATGGGAAGAGAACTTAGATTAGTTGCCTAATACTGAAGGTGGGTACAGGATAGGTTAAGAGTCAGAAATCTAATCTTGCTGCAAGACTCAGGAATGTATAGGAACTGATGGAGCAAAACAAAAAATTCTCAACTGCTTCTTGAGAAGTGATTGACAGCGCTGTGAACCAGCATCGGCAGGTCCATGGTCACCATCAGAGGCTGAAGACCATTTTAAATGAGCAATTGTGGAGGTAACAGGGGCCCAGGACAGAGTTCGTATTGCAATGTGGGAAGAGACGTGACCTCTGCTGTCACAGTCGTGGTTCTGCAGTCCATGGAAGTAAGCAGTATAACAATTTAGAAAGTTTTGGAACCAAGGTGTCACCTTACTGTGAAATCTGTAGATAGAGATGGCATTTCATCTATCTTTTTATCTTTTCATCCTTTTCTGTGTGTCTATAAGTTCGCCTTGTCAACAACCCAGCTGCAGACTTAGCTATTTAAATTGCCCTGCTAACCAAGTTTGCTCCTGGAATTTGGAGAATTCTTAGGAAAGGCTTCCTCTATTTCTAGTCACATGCTGCTACTTTAAATTAAAGTATGAGTTAAACCATACACTAAATAAAAATAAAAGTAGCTTCGTTTGCATCTTGTCACTAACATCAACCAGACTCCTTATGTCCTTTTCAAATAAGTCTGCAAAACCCAGAAATTTCCTGTCAGCTGGACTTCGACCACAGCTGTTTTAACCTCTCTGCAGGTGCGAGTAGATTTCTGTCATTCTGCATTTGTGATTCTGATGTCTGACTGTCACACATACCGTTATTGAAGTCCACAGGGTAGAACTACCTTCTTATCTGTAGTTCTCAGGTACAGAGTATGAAGGGATAGTTGCGACAAAGGGAGTGATATCTAATTCACAACTGGGTTGCTCCAGTTTGCAGGTTGAAGAGAAAATACCTAAGTAATGTTATTCAACAACATTTACTTGTAGGCTTTGGAAAACAGTTTTTCCTATAAGGTTGCTTAGGATTCTGTAACCAAATGTGCCCACAATTATCTTGTATTTAAAAATATCACTTATTCAACTATTATTTATTCAGCATTTCTCCTGGGCCAAGCACAGTGCTAGCCGTGGAAAATACAGCGGAGAACAAGGCAGACACAAGCTCTGCTCCCATACTGTTAATAGTCTAGTGGAAGGGGCATACATTTAACAAACATATAACTGCAGCCCTGAAAAGTGCTACAAAGGCCAGAGTATTCAGGGAATGAAATTTAATGAGAGATGCAGAGAAGGCCTCTGTAAAGAACTGGAATTTAAGCTGAGTATGTTTTAGTCAGGAGGAATGGGCCTGTCTCCGGGCCCTAATGTATGTAGGGCTGCGCTGTAGGCAGCAGAGGTCACATTCTCTGTGTTCCATGGACAGTTAGTTGGGTATATTTTTATTTTAGTACCTTACATGATGGTAACACGTTTACATGTCTTTCTCCTCAGCAAGATGCAAATGGAGTTCCTGGAAGATAAAAATTGTGTCTTAATCATCTTGGTTTGATCCAGCCTTGAATTTGATAACTCAATAATGTTGAATATTGAGTTGAATAATATTGAGGAAGTGAATACATGAAATAAATGAATTAATGAATGATCAAATTGGAGGTACAAAAAAAGATCTTGTCTGCTTTGTCCTTTGCATCCATAGTTTCTCACTCTAGCTGTTGGAAACCTGTTCGTATACACTGGGTTTCTTACCTAGACTTGAACAATTGGCCCTATGTGACTTGGCGCCCGGAACCCAGCACGGTGCCTGCATTTACCCATTCAGTAAACGAGAAGTAAATGAATCAAAGAGTGGGTATATTTTCCTGATTGTGAACCTTATAATCTAAGCTTGCTTGCTGACCTCTGAAACCCACAGTCTTGCCTGCCTGCCCAAAGCTTTACTATACTCTGAGTTCCCCACTCTCAACAATTATACTTAAGTTAATTTATTTGGAAATGAAAAATTGAAAAAAAAAAAAGGTTTTGTCTTTAAAATATGTCTCAAAACTGTCTCTTTCATTACGTAAGCCAAACCACCATCATCTCTCTCCAGCATAACTATAATAATCCCCTTTTATCTCCCTACAGTCCATTCTCCACAGAGCAGCTTCAATTATACAACATATAATTGTAGAATTTAAAATATTTTATAAATCAGTTTCTGGCACTGAGAACTGTAACGGCTGAGAACTACGTTGGCCTATTCTGGCACAGAGAATGAAATTCAAACTTCTCCCTAACTACCAGACCTAACTGTACTGACCCTTGCCCACGTCTCATCCGTGGGCTCATCCGTTGCCCATTTCCTCCTGTTCTTTGTGCTACAGTCACACTGGCCTCCATGCATGTTGGACACATCCCGAGCTCTCATTCCCCAGATGAGGATCCTGCCCAGAGCAAGCACTCATCAGCTATTGGAAACATAAATGGTTATTTAGCCTACTGATTTTCAGACGCTATTTAGCCTATGTTTTTTTTTTTTCAAAAGGAAATAGTATGCAGGACTCCAGCATATAAAGAAATTGAAAGTGGTGTTACTCTGATTCCCATGGGAACAAGGAGTCTAGGAACCACCTCTAGGTGCCATCACTTCTTCTGGAAAATAGGGTTCTGGGGGTGTGGTTTGCAGGACATTGATCTAGTCCCATGGTGCCTGCCTATTTTCTGTGTTTATTGTCTCTGGCTTCTTTGAACTTGGACTACTGTCCTTTTAGGTGTGTAGAATGTGTTTACTGTGTAGCTGAACCCCTGACTGCTCTCTCTTCTTAGCATACCTTCTTATGTGGCCACACACTCTACTCTTGAAAACTTAAAATTAAATAAAATGTATATATGAGTAACTTCTTAATGGTTCTCATAAACATCTTAAGAGTCCAGAGAAGCAAAAATTTACTGGGGGTTATAGAGTTAGAGGTGTAACTTATGGAGTGGTCGAGACTTAAGAAAGGGATCAGAAAATAGTAGGGAATAGAAAGAAATGAACCAGATAGTCTGAGCAAAAGCTCAAAGGAGGTGAGAAAATTGTGATAATTGGAGGAGAGCCCATATCAACCTCATTTACATTCTGAAATAGATTTGAACAGATGTCCCAATTAAGCATGAGTTCACTTAAGATCTTTCAACTTTGCTATGGTGGGACATGATACACATTCAGGAGAAATCATACTTTGAATTTTGAATTTTGATCTTTTCCCAGGCTAAGGATGCTCGTTGTGATACTTTCTCAGGATGCTGGGCAGTGCCAGCAAGCTGCAGCACCCAGTCAGGCATGAGATCATGAGATTAAACAACTGATATGCTACAGTGTCCTTGTTGCCAGATTTTTTTTTATTTTTTTATTTTTTTATATTCTGTTCTGAGCATATTTAAGGTAGGCTAGAGTAAGCTATGAAGTTTAGTAGATTAGGTATATGAAATACAGTTTTGACTTATTACATTTTCAACTTACAATGGGTTTATCAAGACATAGCCCCATCATAAGTCAAAAAGCATAAGCATTTGACATCACATTGTAGAAGCATTGGTGCCATGCTATCAAGATAGATCCAAAGCTGTAAATGAATAGGGGCCATAAAAGTGTGCAAGGTAGTTGAAAAAAATACTAACTTGATAGCTAACTATATTGAATAAACACTGCGTTTTAGGCAGTATTCTAAGCACTTTGTAGGAATTCCTTGTCTTCACAATTCTCATAGATGAGTGTCATCATTATTTCCATTTACAGATGAGTAAACTGAGGTAGAAAAATATTAAGTTACTTTCTCAAGGTCATAGAGATTTCATAAGTGTGGCAGGAAGGATTTGATTCTATGTTTGTTAATGTTCATGATAAAAAAAGAAAGAAAGAAAAAGAAAGGAAGGAAGGAAGGAAAGGAAGGAAGGAAGGAAGGAAGAAGAATAGAAGGAAGGAAGGAAGGTTGAAGGAAGGAAGGAAGGAAGAAGGAAGAAAAAAGAAAGAAAGAGAGAGAGAGAAAAGAAAGAAAGAAAGAAAGAAAGAAGGAAGGAAGGAAGGAAAGGGAAGGAAGGAAGGAAGAAGGAAGGAAGGAAGGAAGGAAGAAGAGAAAGAAAGAAAGAAAGAAAGAAAGAAAGAAAAGGAAGGAAGGAAGGAAAGAAAGAAAGAAAGAAGAAACCAGAGTAGGAAAACCAACTGGGCATTTTTTTTTTTAAACATAATTAAAGTAAAGAAGTAAGGGGGATCTAAACCTGGACTTACTACTTCTAGCTAATCAAAACAATACACTGTCTGGAACTCCCCGCTAAAAATAATTAAACCTAGGATGGTATCAGTGGAAATGGAAGAGGGATGCATTCAAGAGATGTTAACCTCATCGTGGCATGGAGTGAATGTGAAAGTTCTATATAAATGGACCTCTCTGCTTTTAGGGTAAACATGTGCAATTTTATTAATTTTTTCAAAGGTGAACAGGCTCTAAGAGCCAAAACTCATGAGAGATGGCTTTATGAACCTTAACACTTGATCACTTTACTGCAGGGGAAATATTTGTCTCAAAACCTGGTTGTTAACCTGCTCAGGGATGTCTACTCAGGAGACCAAATCATAGGGCAGAAGGTTATTGTGTGCAAAAAGAATTTAAAAAAAAAAAAAGGGAATTGATTATCTATAAGGGATATTTCCATTGAGCTTGGGAAGTCTGATGAATTAATTATCCTTCTCTACTGGAAAATTTTTCTATTTGAGCATCCACTGTTATATGTTTAGAAGTAGAGCATCTTTTTCTCTTTGGAGCTATGCAAATATTCTGTGAATTCTTTCTCTCCAACCCTAGCCACCTCCTACTCCCTATTTTGCTATTTAGCACAGCGGTCCCCAACCTTTTTGGCACCAGGGACTGGTTCTCCTATGAGAATCTAATGCCTGATGATCTGAGGTGGAGCAGAGGTGGTGATGCCAGCGCTGGGGAGTGGCCGCAAATACAGATGAAGCTTCACTTGCTTGCCCGCTGCTCACTTCCTGCTGTGCGGCCTGGTTCCTAACAGGCCACAGACCAGTACTGGGGATCCCTGATTTAGAGAGAAGTTGTGTCTAGAAATGGTGTAGAGGAAGGAATACAGGCTTGGGAGTTAGACTTGGTTTCTAACTTCAGCTCTGCAACATATGACCTTTGGGATGTTCATCAGATTATGTATCTTCTCTGTGTCTTGGGTTCTTCCTCTGCCAAACACAGTAATCATCCCTACCTTTGTGGGGTTCATCAATGGGATATAAAATGTGTAATAGAGTGCCTGGCTTACAGATATGTAGCGTAATGTTATAGATACTTAAGGTAGCTGGGTCAATTCAGTGGCACAGACAGAACATTACACATTCATTAACAAATGAAATATAGTACTTATTATTGCCAAAAATGTCATGTCTTTCTAAGAAAAAAAAAATGGAATAAACTGACATTTTCTTTTCATTTTAGTCATATTTCAATTCTTGCTTTTGAAGATACAGCTTGGTTGTCCTACCATCATTTACTTGGCTGAGGACATTTTGGCAGATAGCTAAACTCATCTATTATGAGTTGTTTTTTCATGGTTTACAGAGTAACCATTCCCTGATCTCAAATTCCAACACCATGTTACCAGTGCCTCATTGTTTTCCATCTATTTGAACACCTGTCCTAGCCTGGATCACTGTCTTAAATAATATCTTGTCATTTTGCATGGCTTTGCTTACTGGTCTCACCAAGGGACTCTTATATCATGCTTATCTAAGCCCTCTTCCCTGTCCTACCCATGTCAATGATTTGCTTAATGACTTGATATCTTCTTAACCTCAGATGCCTAAAAGAAGTTGTCCTAGATGCTACTAAAGTGTCCTGTATAGGTAAGCTCTAAATCCTGGCCTAGGCATCAGGTGACCAGCAGCAAGATGGAACCATTGACAGGAACAGTGAAGTCAAAAGTGGAGCTGACCAGAGGAAAAAGATGCAGAGGTGATATTTAGGTGGTTAGAGATAGGGGACTAGAACTCTAGTTTGAAAATCTATGCTTTTTAGTAACGCTGGAAGATAAAGTTTATTCAGGTATTCTGTAAATGTTTAGTGAGCATATGCTGTTACGAGGTACCATGCTAAGCACTGGGAGTACAAAAAGGAGTGATTTGGAATTCTTTATCACTATGTTCTGTGTCGTAATAAATAGGTGTGATATATCCGTGTACATATATCTACTTATTTTTCCATAGCCTAATTGCTTCTACTTAATATCCAGAATATAAAATGTTATCATTAGGTCTGAAAAGAAGGATGGAAGTTAAGGGACCAACATTCTGAAACTTATTATCCTTATGGCTAAGGCACTTAGTCTGAGCCCATTTTCTCATTTACAAACTAAAAGCATTGGAAAAGATTAAATGTTTTCAGCTAATCTCTTGGAGAATCAAATGGTTCTGCAAAGCCTCCAGAACCATTTGACTTTAAATGCTTTTGAAAGGTATAATAAAAATAATATGTGTGCCTAAATAAATGTATCATATACCTAGAATTTGCCTCATCAGGAGAACCTCATTGTTCCTGACCTAAACCTGTAATTAAATATTACAAAGTTGGCCAAAAGGTTACCAGTTTGACTTAGCTGTGTAACTAAAAAATGAATGCACAGATTAATAAAATATTGCTTTTTTTCTGTTTTATTTATTGTCTTTCATGCAATATTTTGCTTGGCCAATAAGTTCTGCTGTTAGAGAAGTTTCTGTCACAGGCCCACACCTGCAACACCCACCTCAGTTCTAAGAAACTAGGACTTTATGAATCATACAATAAAAGTGATTTTTTATCTGAATTCATCAGAATGAATGGTTCTTTCTTATTTAATAGCTTATTGAGATGTAATTCATAACATACCATTTATGCATTTAAAGAATACAGTTCAGGAAGGGGAGGGGCCTAGCTTACCAGCTGAACTCGAGCAGCCAGAGCTGGCTGGGGAAGGGGAGAGCGGTGAGGGGCTGTTGTGGGTCTGCCAGACCATGCTGAGTGGTCTTAACAGGACCGTTTCACTTGGCTTCTGTGGAAGAAAACATCCCACAAGGCTGCAGTAGCACAGCCAACCTGTGCTTTATAGTCTGCTTTTACCCATTACCATACCAATTTGTGCTCTTTCACCTTTGGACTTGGCTGGGCATTGAACTCTTTGGGTATAATTAATGCAACCAGAGCCAGGATGGTACCTAGAGTAATGATATGTCTTGAGCACCTATCACTGAAAGCTCAACCACATGGAAATATGAGACACCTAGTTAATTTGCAAGAAAGATGCTTTACCTTGCTTCCATCAGAAGTTTAGGACTATAGGAGACTTAGGCTGCAGAAGCTTCCTTTATTATCCTTTGGTTCTGGCCTCATTTTATGAAAGTTCAAATTTATAACTGTTGTATCAGAAGAAACATTTCAACAAAGTGTCTTGCTGGGAATTAAGAGCCCCAACCATCATCCGATGACTTTCTCTCTTATGGCATGCATTCTAAAAGTTAATCGTTTGAAATTTTATATTTGTTTTAGAATCAAAGCTTTTGGTAAAGTCACATGTTACAGATGATGGAAATAATTCCAAAGGAGCTGTGTTAGAGTAGTTGTAGAGAAATGCATTTGAATTAGTGTGATATAAAACTATAAAATAAATGGAAATTTCATGGACTTGCAAAAAAGTGTATAATTCACTGGTTTTTAGTGTATTCACAGAATTGTGCGGCTATTATCACAGTCAGTTTTAGAACATTTTTACCACATCAAAATGAAACCCTGTACCCCTTAGCATCACCTCTTAATCCCCTCACTCCCAGCACAGCCCCAACCTTAGGCAACCACTTACCTATCTTCTGTTTTTATAGATTTGGCTATTCTGGGCATTTTATGTAAATGGAATTACACAATAAATGATCTTTTGTGACTTTTTTTCACTGAGCGTAATAGTTCAAGGTTCAGCTATGCTGTAGCAAGTATCAGTACTTCATGTATTTTTATTGCCAAATAATATTCCATTTTATAGATATACCACATGGTATTTATCCATTCATCAGTTTATGGAAATGTGGATTGTTTTCACTATTTGCCTGTTATGAATAGTGCTGCTATAAACATTTATGTACAAGTTTTTATGTGGACATGTTTTTATTTCTTTTGGATATATATTTAGGAGTGAAATTGCTGGATCACATGTCAACTCTGTAGTTAACCACCTAAGGACCTGCCAGGCTGTTTTCCATAGCTGCCACGCCACTTTGCATTTCTACCAGCAGTGTATAGAGTTCCAGTGTCTTCACATCATCAGAAGCACATGTTATTATTTGTTTTTTTGATGATGGTCATCCTAGTGTGTGGTTTACTTTGCATTTCCCTTAAGTTAGAATGGATGGTTTTTGAAAGACAAGTGTCAGAGTGACAAAGACAAAAACTGGGAGAAAGTACAGAGGGAGAAAAGGCTATCGGGTGGACAGATAGAAATCAGAGTTGCTTAGGGCATGGTAGGCAGAACAGTACTCCATGGAGCCTATTTTTCTGGATTATGGCCATGGCACTAGCCTCAATGGTGATAAAGTTACTGTCCTTCATGGAAAGGTAGAAAGTGTAGCTCATTCCCACATACTCGGTATTATCAGCATTAAGCTGCTTCTTCAGTTTAATCAGAGTGGTTTGGGTCTGCTCACTCCTCCCACCCCTTCCCAACTCTACATGCCATGGTCATTTCTGCCTCTGTTATTGGCTTTGCATTTCCCTTCACTTAGAATACTTCTGCTATTTTCTCTGTCTGTCCCAATTCCTTAAGACTGGCTGAAATCCAGCCTACCTGCTCACTCCAAACTCTTCTGACCTCTTGGACAGCATTGGTAGCACTTAGAAGGTTTATACCACTCAGTTTTGTACTTCGTGATAAAATCGTCTTGCATTGTCCACATTATTGTATGTGTGGTTTCAAGTATCCCAGTGTGTTCCTTAAGGGGAACAAGTGGGTTTATACTAGTTGATATTGCCTATAAAATCAGAAATGTAATAGATGCTTAGTATATATTTGTTGATTTAAATCGAAATATTATCCTGTTTTCATTTAAACTCTTAGAATTTCATAAATTCAGACAGGTTCTCACTAGCCTGAGGAAAAAATACTCTCTTATAACTTCATTAATACAAAACAAGGAGAAGAGTTTTTATATTTTTAGATAAAAATAAGTTTATTTCCAGATAAGACTGCTTTTACAATTATAACATTTCTTCAGAGACTTGATCATTTATGAAGGATCTGGAGAATGCTAATCTATGCTTGTTACATTCAGGGGATTTGTTATATATGAAATTATTTTCGAAACTTTTGTCTGTGTTTTCAAAGTCAGGTGGGTTGTATTGACTTAAGGTGGCATTTCCCTCCAAATTTTAAAACCCTAGGGCTTTGGGGGTGGGGCACTTCATTTAGGGATTCTATTGTTGAGTTGTCCTCAAGGTTAGTCTTTTGGAACTTTGTACTGCATTTCTGTCCTTGAACGCTCAATTCGAAATTAGAGATGGGCAAAGTCAAGCAAACAAGGCAAAGGTTAATACGGGCAGGCTAATAAGAAACAGGTGGGCGTCATCAGCTTGAAGTGAGGTCTCGCTAGAGGCCATCCCTTCAGAGACCAGAACTACTTGAACTGGAAATTTGACCAGGAAGAGACTCCCTAAGCAACCTTGCCTCGGAGCACCTCCGCTGAAAGGGTGACAGAGTTCAGAGAAAGGCGATAGGTGACAAAAGGGTAGAAAAAGCACAGTTACCGATAGGTTGCCCCCAAACTGCAAATTTCTAATACAGCAAATAAAGCAAATATGAGTGATTTCATGAACCCATGTAGATAGGTCTCCAGTGGGAGAGGTGTCCTGAAAAAGTTTGTGTCAGTAGTTCGATGGAAATGCATCCACGCTGGCTGAAGCCCAGCTTTAAAACTCTCCCGAGGATTAGGGAACAGATTATATGAGTAGCTGGAATGTAGGATAAAATAATTATTTAGGCTTTGTTATAAAAGAGTAAAAGTTACTATAAATGACAAGGAGATTACTTATTGTAGGTTTTCCTGATTCTAGGCAAGCAGTGGGCCACAAATTACTGTGTCTCACATTTTTCGTTCAACTTTTCAGCAGCTTCTTAGACTGCCTCTGGAAGTGGGAACTTTGGAGAGACTGACTACAAAATGGAACCAGAGTATGTTGGATTTCTGTGTTGCTAGCAGGAGGGGACGATACTTATTATTGTAGGCAATGCTGAACAAATACATTTACTTGCTCAGTCTTTTCAATGACCATATGCCTTTTCTTTTTGTTAAAATTTTTATAATAAACATGAGGAAACTGAGACTCAAGGAAGTTCAGGAGCTTGACCTAGTCATATATTGAGTAAATGGTAGGAATACAGGGAATTTGGGTCCTTTTGATTCCATAGCACGGGGATATTTTATTCATACAATTTACTAGAGTTCAGGTGCATTGTTAGGGTACTAAATTCTTTATACCAATTACATGCCTCTTGCTTCTACTTAGAGAAAATAAAAATTTAAAAATCTAAAATATCTTGTTACCTTTCCAAATAAATTCAATTCATAATTTGCTCTTTTTAATAATTACCTGCTTGTTTCATTGTTTAGATTTAACAATATAAATATATAGTAAAATTAAATCTAATGATTATGTTTAGTTACATTGTTTTAAATGGTATTACTGTGTCACAAAAAGCGGATGTGTGTTATATATCCTGTCTAATATTACCTGCACATATTGCCTTCAGTATATAATCCTATTACTTTATTAAATAACCACGTCAGTATCTTCTCAAACCAGTCAACATTGAAACAAAATATTTATGACTGAATTCTAACAGAGTTCAGAATCTGCCAGCCAACATCGAGTGAGAAAATGCCTTCATTAAAACGTTCCTACAAATGATATTTAGAAATGTATTTTAAATTTCATTCTAGCAAAACCAACTTAGGGTAAATATTAATGGGTTAGAACAAAATAGATTTGGGATGGATTTTTCCCACAAAATATGCAAATCTCTATTTTTAAATAGATCTTTTTTCTCTGCAGTAGCGCTCCTTTTCTCTGTTTAACAATGAATTTGTCTAAAACATTACCTTTTTCAGGTTTTACTTAAATTACAGTGGAATTAATGCCTTGGAATTGTAAAAGTGGCTGGAAAATACAGAGAAAGTTTATATTTTAGACCATGCTAACTTCAAGCCAGAGTTTTGCCCATAGCTATTCTCAAAAATTATGTAGAAGTTTCACTAGATTTAAAATGGTTTGAGGCTCGACTCATTAGAATATTATCATTTGTTAAGCAATATAACCATGCACAATTGTAACAAGCCAGGACACTCTTGGGTTCCTTCCCTTTACTTCACACGTCTACTAGGCAGACTGTGTGTATATACCAGACAACATCTATACAAGGCATCCCTCCACAGCTTTCTCTTTTGCTTGCTTCTTGTTAGTTACAAAGATACATACTGTGCCAGGCACTAAGCTGGTTTCAACAGCTATTTAGATTGTGTGAACTGGAGCTGAACTTGAACCCAATTAATAGCAACTGAACTTGAACAAACTGATATGAAATCATTACAGGCTCAGTTCCTGGTCCATTATCCCTGAAGAGATCATCCGGCAGCACTCCAGGTACCTTTTCTATGCCAAATCTTGGTGCAGCGCCCAATCAGAAAGTGTCGGGGGGATTAGAAGTTCGGTTGCATCGGAGTTAGCTCATTACCACATTTGTGATCGCTTTCACAGAGAGGAGAGGTGGTGATCCCACTGGGCGGGATTGCAGAGAAGGCTTTGTTTTCGACACCATCTGGCACATGGTTGGCACTCATTAACACAGCACAATGTCGATTAAAATAATAATTGTCCATGGCAGCAATGCTGTTTAGACAGGTCCTCACCTTCGGCCTCCCTGCAAAGGAAATGGAAGAAAGAGAAAGCTGAGGAGTTGCCTCTGGTAACTATGGTCTCTGGGTTTGCAGCTTTCTCGGTACCTATACCTTCCCCAAATCATCTGCTTTGTTTTCATGTGTTTATTTTTAGCAGCAGTGTTGTTGTGGGTTTTGTTTTTTGTTTTTTTTTTTTTAATTTGGACTTGGATTACAGTGAGCTCAACCCTGTTCCCATTTCCCAAGGACCCTAATTATGGCACTGTAACTATATAGCTAGGTGTCCTATGCCATACTGCAGCCAGGAAAAATTCTAAAGGTCATATATCTTCTGCAACTTAAATTAAATATAATTCAGGGTTTTAGGCTTTCCTGCTTTAAAGGATGCATTAATAGATTCAGCCATTCATGTTCTTAGTATGATGCACTGTCCTTCCTTAAGAAAACAAATGTGGAATGACAAGAGCATAACTGGGACTTTGGTCTGACAGCGTCTGCCTTGATTTGTTCACTGAGTCTCCTGGGCAGGCTGTACTGTGCTTGGGGACAGGGGTGCAGGCTTTCCAATGTGATGCTTATGTTTTAATCCCACTTTGACTGTATAGTAGGTGTGTGGTCAGAAGTGAATCACTTAACTTTCTCTCGGTCTCTGTTTCCTTCACTATGCAATGGGGTAATAGTCATCCTCAAGCTTTAGAATTGCTGCGAAGATTAACAGACACACAAAGTACTTAGAATTGTGCCTGATGCTTGGTGAGCTCTTGGTGAGGTTAGCTATGATCATGTATGTATCACCATCATTTTCTGCAGGGGTTCATGCTGCCTTGAGAATATACTTCATATCTATTTAATTTTTCTCCTAAATAACAGGACTTACTAGCTGTAGTAATGGGAGTGGTGGGCATTTGTCCAGATATGCTTATCAATTCATTATGATAGGACACTATGATTTAATTCCTTGTCATGCTGGACCAAGGTGAGAAGTAACCATTTGGTATGGATAATTTCCCTATAGATATGTAATACATTCACACCACGATAGTTAATGAAGCACATCATTTGTTTCCAGAGAAGATTAAACATATCTCGTACTACGGAAATTAGTTGTGTATTTCAGGGCTATAGGTAGGTGTTATTGCTAATAGTCATGCAGTTTTTCTCTGGTTGTGGAACCATGAACATCATGCCCTCCAGCAACCTAATGATTTGTGTCCTGTGATGCTAAATGTAACCAGGGTTTTTAATTCTCTTTACTGTTTAGTCTGTGGAAAAGCCTTCAAGAAAATGGCTTTCTGCAGGAGTGTTTAAATATCATTCATTCCACCAAGAGAAGATGACAGACATTTTAGATGCAAAAGAAAGATTAAATGCATTCGGTTTAACTAGTGGCACTAAAAAGGGCTGCATCTTTCTTTGTATTGTTGCTGTTTATCTTCTTCTCAGCAGTGGAATATTGAGCTTCCCCAGGCTGTGATTCAGGTATTAATGCCGAGTTTAGGTCGGGCAAGAGTGTGTTCAGTCTGTGACACTTAGATAGCAAAGGCAAACTGCTCACGGCTATTAGTCAGGAGTTTCTGTATGCCAGTGATTGCATGCTTGTGGCTCATAATCAGGGTGATTCACAGCACCCGTTAGACGGGCTTGCCGTGGCTGTGTTACTTTTGGACTGCCATCATTGCCAAAAATGTCAGCATTTCTCCTGCAGAACTGCCCATGTGACACATGCACAGTGTCCTTTATTTGTGCTAAATAACTAGCCGCTAACATCATGAATAACTTTTATCATCTTGCAAGAGTTGTTTCCTACCAGTCCCTTGAAGAAAAGATTGGAATAAATAAATGTTTTGTTGTTCTTTTTCTTATAAGTATCTCTTTCTGATACTTTGGGATGGTTAACAGAATTAGTGCCATGATACTCTCAAGGGGGGTCTGGTTTCCAGATTCTCTGCCTTGATTTAACTGTGCAGACACTTAAGAATCAGCAGTGAGATGTCTTGTTTTTCAGTATCCATAGAGCTGAATCAGTGGTCTGGGTTCCTGTTGAGCAGAAATGTAAAAAGCCGAAAGTCTGTTTGGGTTTAACAACAACCTGGCCCTGAGGCCCAAGGGTGACCACTATTGCATGTTCCTTACCCCCACCATCCACCCGATCCCCTGACCCCACAACACACATACACTTTGTATCTGACCTTATTAGTTGAGTCAGCAACCTCTATTGCTGATTTGTCATTTAATTCTGTGTATCCTAGTTCATACCCACCTATATCCCTGCTTGAGTGCTCAACCTACACCAGTCTCAATTCTCTCAGTTCTTTCTTTAATTTAACAAATATTTATACAGTGCCCACAGTCTGCCAAAGTCTGGACATACAGCAGGAAAAAGATAAACAAGATTTCTGCTCTCAAGAAGCTTTCATTCTGGCCGAGTTCGAAATTTTACAAGTAAACAGATGTACAGAGTATTTCTGATAGTAACATTGCAATGAAGAAATTTAAACAGGTTCGAAGAACAGAGACTAACTGTGAGACAATTACTCTGAGAGAGAGAAGGGCAGAAGAGCAATCAGATGGTGCAAATAGGGCAGTCTGGATGCATTTGGGAGTATGCAGAGCCATAAAGGAGGTTAGGTGGCTGGGGTGTAGTGAGCAAGGGG
>NW_024351729.1:12657691-12783120 GCF_902729225.1 Pteropus medius
AGAGAGAGAGAGAGAGAGAGAGAGAGAGTCAAGGCCAGATCACATAGCCTTGTGGGTCTTGGTGAAGAATTTTTCTTTCTAATGGAAATGGTCAGACATGAAGATTTGAAGCAGAAAGTACTAAAATCTGATTATATCTCTTTCCACCTTGTCGATTAAAGCCAGATCTCCAGTGCTAGAGTTCTAGCCCCTCTCTCGACTACTGCCTTATGTTTTTGGCATTTGGTTTTTGAAATGTTCACACATATGTGTGCAATTGGTTCTCCTTATTTGCTGTGTCTAAAATATGGACTAGCTCGTTTTGGGTATCAGAGTCTTCCTCTACTATCCACCGTCATCCACCACCACTCACAGCCCCCTCCTCCTGCAGGAAACCTTCTGTAACTCCAGCAAATAGAGGTAAGGCCTACTCTGTGCGGTCTCTGTGCTAGGTCCCTGCCACTTCTGTTGCTTTTCCTACCTCGTCCTGTGTCTTTTTCTCTTATGGGCTTGGAGGTCTTTTAAGATAGTCCCCGTGTCTTAGTCATCTAAGTTTCTCCAAACTTCTACCTCAGTGCCTTAAAGATAGTAGGAAGTGGGTGGGTGGGTGGATGGGTGGATGAATGAATGAATGTATGTGTGAATACCCATTAAGGTGTCGAATCTCCTGTGAATCCCTCTCCAACAGTTACAATTATGGTTCTTCCTCTTGTTCCTACAGCACTTTGCAGTAACTGCTTGGATATCTTCAATGACGTTGTCCTATGTATTACTGTGTCAGTCTCTTCAGAGTTTTTTTGGGGGGGGTCAAGGACTGTGTCATATTCAAGTACATTTCCTTGTTTCCCCAGGATTTAGCACAGTTTCTAGCACTTAACAAGTTTCCAGTAAATGCCTGAGCAAAATAAATGTTAAACAGGACATATAGCTCCAAAACCAGAAGGGCTCTGGAAATAGATTATCAGACACACTCCTAAGCTAGATGTGTTTCCTGAAGAACTTCATAATCCCCCAGGGGCTTCTCAAGCCAGTCGGGGTTGCAAACCCGCTATTTAGCATCCTCTAGTAAGGCGGATTTAAAGGTTTTTCTTTTTTTTCCCCCAAACACTTTTGATCATGACTCAAAGCAAGAAAATGCATTTTACATTGCAACCCAGCACACACATATGTATATAACCATTCTATAAAACAAAGCATACCTTTATCATATATAACACAGCTTGATATTTCCTATACTATTCATGATATAACCCCCAAATTGATTTTAAGACTCATGTATGGATTGCAACCCACAAAATGAGAAAATCCTGCTTTCAAGGATCAAGAGATTCTCTTGAGGTGAACTTCAGAGAAAGCAGCACGAACTCTATCTGGCACTCAGGTACCCTCTGGCTCTTTGCTGAATATTTGCCCCAAACTAGCAGTGACCATGTGGCAAATAAATAAAATAAGCCATCATTGACATACGCTTAGGTTGCATACGGGAGGCACCTTAGTAAGTTAGAATTAAATTGTTTGAATGCTGAAAAGCTGTTGGCAGTAGGTCTCATCGTTCAGTCCACTATGTTCACATACAATATTGCAAATGTTTTAGGTAAATGTGTTGCTTCTAACATGAAACGGTGGGCCCACATAGATACAGGGAACATAACATTTCCTTTGCCAATATGTTTATATAAATATTACTGTCGTTAAACATGCTCAAATAGCAGAACTATTTCAGTCTTTTTATCTCTTTAAGACTAATTTAAATCTGAGCATTAAAAGACTGTTTGATACCATATGTTTGTTTTAGATAGGAAACAAAATTCATTCTAAACATAAGGGTTTATGAAATCTGTATTTTAAACATAAGGGCTTATGAAATTAGTATATAGGAATGGAAGCTGTGGTAGATTGTTTCATGCCCCAGATTCCTCCCATCCTCATTTGTCTGACCCATTGTAATGTGACTTTGTTGCTCCTCCCATGCAAAAGAAGAATGTATTTTCTCACTTTGGTAAAATGTGTTCTCAGATGCTTTACAAAGAATCCAACGTTTGCTGGGTAGTAAGTCTTTTTATTGTGGCATGTAAGTCTAGTCTGAAATTGCTGGGGTTTATTTTCTCTTCAAAGACCATTTAAAAGCTACTTTTGAAAATGGCCAAGGGCTATGGCCAAGGAGTATCACAAGTCTTTTGTGAAAATATTGGTTAGACTTCAAGAATACAAACAAAGACTGACACAAACTAGAAAGATACTCATCACACATCCCATGTAACTGTGTATACATGGAAGGAACAAATTAAATGATTGAGCAATGTCACTACATACCTGAGCATTCAACCTGTTTAATTCTGAGCCCCAAATACATCATTAATAGAAGCAACTCTGTATGTGGGCATGTGTGTTTTCCAATCTAGATAGAGAACATAGTATGAGATGACCTAGTCAAGCTCAGTACAAAGACAGTTGCGATAACGTCTGAACTTTCATTTATACCTTATAAGGGCAGTTCCTCCTTTTTCTATGTCAGTCTTTTTTAAAAACAGCACTGTATATTGGTTTGCTTGCCCTGAAAAGACCTGAAGATGAGATTATGGTTCTTCGTCTCAGATTAAAGGAGCCATTTGACAAGTTCAAATATTGGCTGATTTAGATACTGGCCTTTTATCAACACCTACAGTTTAATACTTTTCATAGGCGGTAGGTCTCTGTTGTTAAATTGTGTTATCAGATTCCCTCTAATCTTGCTAAATTGTTCTTTAATTTGCTATTCTGTGACTTATCAATATTGTCTGCTCATGCTATTCAGTTATAATAAATACTCACCTATTATAATGTAGCACTTATTGGTATAATGGGCTTGTGACATAAGCTAAATAAAACAGTATCACTTTCAAGTTAATAAACATCTCTTATTCTGTTATAATTCGGGTTAGTCCTAGGATCTGTGGGAAAAATAGTGATATAAACTTACTTGTTCTGTCCCATAAAGTAGTCATGGATTTTCAAGCGTTGGCTTATTTTATTTAAATTATGTGAAACCCAGGCATTCCTGTGACTCTCAAAAATCTATTTGTAGAAATTATTTTAAATTTAAACTGAACTCTGTATTCCCCATACTTAGCATGAGCAGGTCTTCTATGTCCAAATGTCTTTTCCTTTGAAAGTTAGAGCTTTAATGCTGTTAGCTAGAGCAGTTTGCCTCTTCTCTTGAAGAATCATAGAAGCACAATCTAGTTTTGTACCTGTGGCCTTTGGATTTTGATGCACATTGAATCTGCTGCCAGGGGTTACACAGAGAAGTCAATAATGAGCCATGGATCATTGCCTCACTATGCCACCAGGTGAATTAGTCTGCTGGTGTAATTTGCTCCAGCTTGTGTAATGGACCTATTTAGTAGCAAGACAGCAGCCATATGAAACACCTGGGTGGTCTTCCAGGATACTTTCAGATGGATTAGATTGCACTTATCTAACAGGAGGTCACAACGGCTTGGACAGCTGGGGCCAGTTCCACATCGTGGATAGAATATGACCCCTGCCTACCAGATGCATAAGGTAAAGAGTGCCTGTGGTCAACACTGGTGCCTGGGCTCCAGGAGTAGCTGTGGTTCAACAAATGAGGTCACAAGCCATGGTTACAAATGTTGGAAAAGTCTTTATGCATGACAGGACAGGATAGAGTATGATTTTCCTCTGGCACTTTCATTAGATGTGCTTCCTGCCAGAGAAACCCAGTTTCTGTGTTTTCTGGATTGACTCTTGTTTAGAATTTTAGCTCCCGTTAAGTGAAACTGTGCTTTCCACATAATAACCAAATGGCCTGAGAGGCATTAGGTTCCTTTGCTACTACACAGAAGACAACATTTGGGGCACACAGGCATTGGCATAAAACCATCTTTTGAGTGTTCCTAAGAGATAACAGTGGCTGCATAATGTACCACTTCTTCCAGTCCTGCCTGGTACTTTGAACAGTCCAATAAAATGTAACGATCAAAGGTTTCAAATGCAGCTGATAAATCATATAGATTTGTGCCCAAGATGCCTTAAATTGACTTGTGAGTGTTTCTCATCTATCATAAAGGACTTGGTGATTTGAATTTAGTACTTTGATGTTGTCAGTAATTGTTTGCAACTGCAGCTGAATGGCCTGAAGGAATTACTGACTATTCTCTTTCTCATCTTGCAAAGAGCTAGTGAATATTCTTTAGGAGACTGTTCTCAACTCAATAGTAGGCCAAAAATTTAGGACAAAACAAAGGTTTCATAAACCTTTGGTACAGATCAAAACCACTGCCCTAATGAACCATCCCATATGAGCTCCATGCTGAATCCAGCAATCCTCCCAAGGCCAAATTCTCTTCACTGGACATATATTAGGATTCACTTTTTGGTTTTTATAAGGAAATTACTAAAGAAACCATTGGGATATCTCCATTTATTCTTTTAGTCAACATTTTTCATATACCTTTAAGCTACAAATGTCTTTCTAAAATGTATTTTAACCAGTTCTTCAATACTTGGAAAAATACTATAGATTGTCCCTCTTGGGAAACCTCACTGCTTTTTGATTACATTATGTTAAAACTCTCTCATTTTAATACCTTTTAGTAGTGTTCTTCTAACTATTTTCCATAGTCTCTTCAATCACTTTTTCCTCTCATCACTTAGTTCATGCCTACTTGCTGGCTGAGCAAATCTTAGCAGATGGGTATGCATGGATGTCCATCTCTACCTTCTAAAACCATGTGCCCATCTTCCTACTATAAATATCTTAATCATCATTTTATACCAATTTATCAATTCATATATCTCCTGCATTTCAAAATTTTGTTTAAAAGTCAGCTCTTCCAAAGGATCTGTTCAAGTAAACTCAACTATTATCCTTCTAGTTATTCATGAGTTGCCATAAATCTTAACGAATGTAGATTAAACTCATAAATATCTAGGTTGTAAGACTGTAAACTATAGAAAACTGAAAGATCAACTGACCTGGCAGTAGATTCCTTCATAAACCACAGTAATTGACAAGATTGTAGTCAATATTTCAGAGCCTCTACTGGAATTGTGTAACACTGATGTTGATGTCAGTTTTATGCTCGTTTATCATTAAGTTGCAAGGGTGATAACATATGCTGCATTAGTGTGAATAGTGTTTGTTTTAAAATAAATGTTGATGCTGAAGAAAAAAAGTGTTAGGTGAAGGAAAACAAACCTGACAGAGCAATTTATATACGTATTGGGGGCATAGACACCTTTCAAGGAAAAAAAAAAAGTCCTTGTTTGGGACACTTCAGATTTCAAAGATTTCTGAAGTCAGAGGTTGATCTTTGTTCCTGCAGCTCTGTTTAGTTCAGTTCAGCATGCATCTGTTAAATACCCACTCTGCTGGGGATCCTAAGTGATTGACTAAGATGAGTTGCTTGCTATCGGAGAGCTTACAATGTAATGTTGCCGCACTTTACTCCCTCCCCCTCACTCTCTCTCTCATGTTCCTGTTTAAGAACTTGCTCTGTTTCTATCTTAAGTGCCCACATTTATTTGTGTACTTGTTTATTATCTGTCTTCCTCCAGCTGTTTATAAGCTGTATAAGATCAGTACCTTTGTGTGTTGTGTGCTGATGTATCCAGAAGACTGCCTGTATTTTAGGAATTTAGTAAATATTATTAAATGAGCAAATTAAAGAGATATAGGAAAAATACAGTTATACACATAAGACAAAGCAGGATGTGATATACCCTAAAAAGGTACAGAAGCAGATCCATATTTTATGGGGCTCTCAATGTATGAAATTTGGGGAGATTGCTATCTGAGAAAAGGAGCACACATTTAAATTTTAAAAAAAATCAATGCTTATTTAGAATGAGAAAAAAACGATAACAATTTATAAATTTAATAAAGCTAATATAATTATTGATTACATATTAATGTTTGGAAATAACTCTATTATACTTTTCTCTAAAATTTTTGACTGCATATTTTTTAATAATCTATCAGTTTTTATACATCGAAGATATGGATAATTTGATCTTTGCTCTAGCATGGTTAATCAAAATTTTTTTGTTTATAAATTTGAGATGTATAAAAGTGGGATTTCACATATATATGCTTGTAATCTATGAAATTACCACAGTTTTTGTCTTACTAGCATAGGAATTTTAATTCTATGCTGCATTTTTAAGTACATTTCATATAGGAGAGAGCTTCCCATTTGTGAAGGTATTAGAACTGAATTATCTGAATACTGAATTGTATACGGTTTTATACATCAAGTGAGTAAAAGAATTTTCTGTAGACTACCTTTTGGCTTTGTATATTTCAAATCATGTTTATCATCCAGTACCCACACCCTTCCAGTACCTGTTGCTGGGCGCAAAAAGAGCACATTTTATGTCACCTGGCCCTGTTCTTTTGTATTATGAAGCTAGGTGAACTAACACAGTGGGATATAGGGATCTATCTATATTCCTCACCAGAATGACTGACATTAACTATACATAGCAGTATCTGTGAACCACACAGATATAGTCCACAATTTTCAAATGAAATATATCCCCAACTCAGTTTCTCCTTAACTGGATCCCAGAAATACTCTTGGCCACTCTAGGTTTGCCCAATGGGAGGGAGACTATGATGGAGGGGACATTAGATTTGAAAGAGTTAGTATTAATCTATTACAATTAAACTATTTAACTTACATAAAGTTTATAAAATCATATAATCATGTGATCATGTTGGTCATTTTCCTCTGGGGATCTTGTAAGGGGCCTGTGCAAATGAGGAACCCTGACATTATGTTTTATTAACTCTGAAGCAAATCTATATCTGCGTGTTCCAAAGAAGTAGAGATTGTAACTTAAAGAATGGACAGGATTACAACTGTTGGCAGTATTAGAGAATAATAATTGAGAAGGTATCACTTGCATGCACACTGAGGTCAGAGTCTGCAGGGCATTTTTAGGGAAAGGCAGATGGTCTTGTTTGGTACCACACCGCAGAGTGCAGCACAAGATATAATCAAAGAGGTAGGTTGGGGGAAACCAGTGAGTTCCTTGAATACCAGAACAGGAAGTTGGGCTTTGATATGCACATCCCTGCCTTTCACCTCTACACTCAAGAGCCTTTATTTTGTTTTATTCAGTTGTCTTTGTTTGTGTTTGTTAATGTTAATTTCTTCCTGTTTCAGAGTATACGCCTTTCAAAGACCAGGACCTTTGCTTGTGCCAGAAGCCCTCTGTAGTTTGTCACAATTGTTGGGTTTTTTTTTTAATCTTTTGAATTTTACTCTAACCTAAAATGACCACTTCTGAATTTCTTCCATCAGTATTGCTAAAATACAGACAATGAGTTTTGTCCCTTTATTGTTTGTCATTGCTCTTAATGTAACACTTAGGACTTAGTGGATGTCTAAGGCATGGCATAAACTGACTTTAAATAGTGTGAGTGAATTGATATCGTGAAGTAGTTTAAACAATATGAAAAGTTCTGGATTTGTGTATATCAATTGGATAAAATGTGAGAAGTTCAGTAGAAGAAAAAGCATGTACCCTTAAGAACGTGGCAACAGTATACTTCAAGTAGAAAGCATAATCATCTTCAGAGAAAAGTACAATTCCTCATAAAACTCAGTTAAAAACCCCCTCACTTGTTTTTACAGCAGTAGCACTCCAATTTAAGCAGCTTCACAGGTACTAAAAGACATTTTATCATGTATGTGCTCATTGATGTTTATTGTATAGCTAGTGACTATTCTGTGAATTACTTGCATTTGTCCTGGAGTATTTTGAACAGGCACCGTTTTTGCAATCCAGAATGAAAGAAAAATGATACTGTTAGTCAACTTGAACTTCTTTGCTCCTTTTATGGCAATACTGGGAGTCACATTCCTAATGGAGTGATATTTAAGACCAATGTATTCGGACAGCTAAAATTCTGCTAAGATTTGACTTGGTTTCTCTCGTGTGGTTTCTTCATCATGGTGTCTGAAAGCATGTCACAGCTGCTGCATTCATCACAGGCCAGGCACCAAACCTGATCAGGCACTCCTGTAGTGAAAGTGATCTCTTCTCAGTACTTTGACAGAAATTATGCCGCTACCGATCTCATTTTTTTACGAGCCTCCAGATTTCAGTGCAGTGGAGTTTGTTAGGCATCATTTAAAATGCCCTTTCTGACATCCATAAAATTCACAGAAAAAAGAAAATCTAATTGTCTCCAAAAACAAGTGATGTACTACTTTGATCTTTTTTTTTTACTTGAAGTATTGAAAGGATTAATAGGAAGAGAATACTCTCAAATATTTAAATCACCTGTACGAGAGATCATGTACTCAGGGAGAAATGCTAGTGCACTTGACTAGTGGGTCCGGCATCTTGCTAGATATGCCCATGTGCCGAAGGGTTAATGTTTGCCTTTTAGCTACTCAGTTTCCACCCCCCTTTCCTTTTATCTCTAGCCTTCTACCCAAATCTTTCTTTTTGCTGACCTCTTTAGATGAAAAGAATTGCTACTGCATTAAAGAGATATTCCCTTTACTCCCACGCATCTACCCACATAGAGAATGCGACCCTGCAGTAGAAAAGTATCAAGTGAATAAAACTAGAAGTCAAGTCCACAAGGCTTAGGAACTTAATTTCTCTGGACTTCAATTTCCTTATTGGCTGTGTAAATCCTAGAACTAGCTCCTTGTAGATCTGGAATGGGCTGTTGGTATAGCTTATCCAACACAGCTTACTTAGCTGATGAGGAGAAGTCAGACTCAGAGCAGCTTCCTGGAGATCGCACGCTGCCAGAGCTACCTGTAGAAGACAGACTTCCTGACCCTGAATCTTTTTGCACCATATCTCTGGAAGACATATCTTTTAATGTCATATTCATTCTGTTAATTTAAATTCATTCAACAAGTATTGAAATACAAGAGAGTGAAAGGCATTTTTCTGGGTGGTGACTAGTTACAGAGTCTATTAAGGAAAAGTACTATATGAAACCAAGATGCAGCTTATGCATACTTATGTATACTATTAATATTATTAATATTATTAATATACTATAATTATTGATTATTTGGCAAATATACATCTTTTCCTATTCACCTTTTTTACATTCATAAAATTTTTAGCCATTTGCAATTTATTTTCATCATCAAAGTTAAATATTTACAAATTTAAGTATATTTTAATAGCATTTTTTCCATGTTCATGTTTATCTTATTATCCTAAGCAGCAGTATAAGTAGCATTGGAAAGAGAGTGTGTTTTCTTTCTTCAAACTAAGCGTTTTGGTGATTCAATAATTCAGTAGTACAGAAGTAATCCCTTAGAGCAAAGAAAAAATGAAACTCTAAAAAGACCAGGTTTTACCCTTCTTTGTATATAAACAATTTATCATGTTAACTTCAGTTCCTTTCTTCGTCCTCCCACCCCTTTTGTTTTTAGGCTCACTTCTGGGCTTCGTTAAATACTTGTCATCCTAGATACCCCTTTTTTCCCCTGAAGAGTCTATGAGAATATAGAATCCTGGTTTTCCCTTTTATTTTGTATGTGATGCTTTTGATAGACCTGTACTAATTCTTCCTCTTTTTTTTTCTTTTGCTTACCTTATGTTTGTCTCTACTCATTCTGGAAGCCAGTATGATTTCCAGTGTGAATTTCATACTCATCTTTATCATTGCCCAGTTGAAAATCTAGTGTCTGATTTCTTACATGTATTAAGGCGTCTCAGATTAAAAGCAAATAGTTCTAACCTTCAGTGGGCTAAAGCCAAGATTCATATTTTTATCTTTCTGAAACAAATCAGTGCAGTTGCTAAAACTTTTCTATTGCTCACTTTTCCACAAGTAAGAAATATAGAATAGTTTTAGTTTTTTTGTGTTATGCTCCTTCTCATTTGCTTTGTATGTGTAGTTATTGCTAAATTCTCCCATGTCCCCCTCTAACTGGTTTTTGCATTTCTGCCTCTGACTGCTGGCCCCTATTCATTTCCTTCCCATTGCTTTTCCAGCCTCTCTGTGCTGGAGGCCTCCTACTTCTTACAGAATGCCTCGTCAGAATGCCTTGTTAAATGGGACCCCCTAGAGCTATCCAGGTAGCAGTCGCCCTAGAGTGAAATACCACTAATATTGATGAAAGGCTGACCTTCCAGTTTTGCTCAGATTAATCATTAACTATCTTTAAATAGTTACCATACAACTTAGAACATGTGTCTTTGTGATGTTTGACATAGGGCTCATGTTTAAAGCCATTGTTTGCCCACTGCAGCATCATATAGATGATTCTTCTGGACCTTTCAGTCTCCATAACTGCCTATCTTTCTGAGACATCTTTCAAAAACCCCAAAACAGAAATTTATGTATAACACATATCTGCAATTTAAGCCAACTCCATCCCAAGCACATCCTCTAAATGTGGAAATAATCTATTCAGGGGTGTGTGTGTGTGTGTGTGAGAGAGAGAGAGAGAGAGAGAGAGGCAGACAGACAGAGCAAAGAGACAAAAACATATCTATATAAATAACTATAAAAATATAATATAGATATTACATATATAAAACATATCTATATAAATCTGTGTTGGCCTTTATATCTTACATGATTCATTGATGTACCATTTTAAGCCTTTTAACTAGTTGCTGCCTCTTTCAAAATTATTTTCCCCAAAATGGATTAGGTGACCTTCCTCTGGGTTCCCTTAGTTACACTACAGGGGACATTGGAAAGGTAACTGTACCCCTGTTAATTCTAGTTTTACAATCATTAAAATGGTGATTGCTTGAGAATTGAAAGATTTGCCTGCCGTCATTCATAGACACCTGGGAACTGAGCCCAGTGCTAGCTGGCTCAAGGCCTGGGAGAACCTGATAAGTCTAGCCACCTCTTTAAAGGGGAGAGTAGTGAGAGTGTAAGTACATTTTTCCTGAGTGTAACATAAGCCCTGACTATTCACGGGCAATGCTCTATAGAGAATCCAGCTTTCCTTATGTGGCAGGACCCTATCTTGCAAGGTCAGAATCACCAGCAGCTATACAACTGATCAGGAACTCATCTGCTTGGAAGGACACTGCTTCTCTGTGGCTAACTTTTTGGCTTCCTTTAATTTTCTGTGCATCTGGATAAACAAAATGGGACTTGATCCAGTCTGCAGTGTGCATGTTCATTGGTATGGATTCAATAATTCATGCATAACCCTTGGGAACACACTGCACAGGTATTTACCTTTCTGTGTACTAAAATATTCTTTGTCCCCACATCTTCTTTGAAAGATAACCTAGAGTAAGCACCATGACTACTTATCTTAATATCATCCACCCCTTATATAGTTCCTGATACAGCATGAGGCCTCAAATATTTAACTGTGTGGAACACTATAATGCAATTGTTTGTATAAGACTTTATGTTTTAAAATGTATAATTTTTAAAAATTTTTATTTGGGCTTTGCAGCCATTGGCTTTTAAACTGTGGTTCTAAGGAATACTGTCATTCTCTTGAGCTGAACCAAGGGCTTTTGCATCTAAAATCTTAGTCTTTTCTCAATTAGCTGAAAAAATGCCAACGAGTAGCCTGATTTTTCCCATATTTGACTCCCTTCCCACACCATCATTTCCTTTTTCTTAAAAGTTTTGATTTCTATAGTAAGGCTACACCTGGCTAAGCACAGAATTATGTTTTACCATTTTAATTTACATATTATTCCATAAAAATTAACTTGACTTTCAAGAGTTCAGCTTTTTGAGCAGATGAGATAACACTGTTCACAACAATGGCAAATACAGTCACCTCCTTTTTATTGGGGAGAAGACTTCCTGTGTGAAAATTGCATACCAGATAGTACCATGTCTCATGTATGCCTTATTTCATTTAAGCCTCACATCATATCTGTGATGTGTTGTTATCCCCAGGTTTTAAATGATAAGACAGTGTCATAGAGCAAGGAAAGGTAAAGCTCTATTTGACTCCAAATCCGTGGTTCTCTCCACTGTACTGACACATGATAGTTCTTAGTGTTAGTCATCTAATCTTACTGTTAGATTTTAAGTTCCTTTGGTGCAAAGGTTATGTTTTATTTACTTCCCCTACACCCCGAGAGGTTCTATAAAACCAGATTAGTCATCCTCTCTTTTAATTAGACTTGCTTGTGAGGTGTGCCTTTTACTTTATTATGTATATCCAAGGATTTGTCCAAATCATCTTCAGTCCTTGTAATTACTTGCCTTCTGTTATATACTAGGACATCTTTCTTTGTCTCTAAGTCAGGAGCTCAGTTTGTTTCTGACAGTTACCTTCAAATGGAGCTTCGACAATTTGAAAAATTATTTTTAAATCAATTTTAAACTGCCAAAGGAAGGGTTGTTTAAAACTCTATGAGATAGCAGTTCAGATTTAAAGATGCTCATTATTCCAATATGAAGTGATTTGTACTTGTTATTAACACATTAAGGCAGCCAAAGAAAAATTAGAAGGTGACTCAACAGGATATATTAAAGTGCGGAATAAAGAAAAAGTAGAAAAGAAGAAAAGAACAAAATTTATTCCTTATCAGTTGAGAGTATGTTTAAGAAGAACTCGTCATCTTTCAGTCTGTTTTTTGTTAATGTTCTAAATAGTTGGTACACTAGTACAAAGCTGAACTGCCTTCTTCTGGGAGACACACTATAATACTATGGTATACTGATTGAATACAGAGACCCAAATATATGTTGTTATAAAATAATGTCTTAAATAATTTAACATGTTATTAAAAACAGCAGATGTTTACAGTAAGTGAGGATTAATCATCATGTTCTTAAAGTTGAAGGAAAACTAACCAGCATGGCTTTTTTAAGAAAAATATATTTATTACCCAAGCAAAATAACAGATCCTTCTCTCTCTCTCTCTCTCTCTCTCTCTCTCTCTCTCTCTCTCTCTCATATTGTGTGTGTGTGTGTGTGTGTGTATAATATATGTGTGTGTGTGTGTGTGTACACACACACACACACACATATATATATATATATATAACTCATCTGACAAAACAATGTAACTAAAATTGTCAGTCACTCAAATTTTTGTTTCTGTGCTTCTAAATGAATTTATTTTTGACCTTGGTGTACCATGCTGGTTTTACTTGCTTTTCATTCATTCATTTTGTTGTGTTTATTTGTTTTTCTCCAATTTGAGATTACTGACATGCAGTGCACTGGTCCATGTTAAATGTTTAGAAACAAACCAGAGTTTCATGGAGTCTGCCCATTCTCTTCTTCATTTTAAAGATAATGGGTTGCCTCTGAGGATGCTATGTTTAGATTGACTTGTTCACTTCATGTTCATGGTAATTCAGGGGCTTCACATGAGAAGAAGTTAGTCTTCAGATCACCTGAAGGAGGGGAAAAAATAGTTGTACAAGACTCCGACTCTGTTGTCTTAAGATTTTATGGTACCTTGTATTATTTCTGTTCTTCTCATTCGAGAAGAGTGGCCTACCATACAACTATTGCTATGTCACTTGCATGAGAAATTTTTTAGGTGACGATGAAGGAGATGGGGAATAATGTAGTGAAGTGTCTATTAATAAAAATAAATAATCAAATATGAACTTGGAATTTATAATATCTTTTGGCGTAGTGTTTCATCCTAAGTAGCATGCTAAATTCTTATTATAAAATGTTAGTTTTTTAAACACAGAATAAAAATATTGCAACACACAGAAAAATCAGATTTGTAAATAACTTCAAATAGATTTACTTTTTATAACTACCATATAAAATGAAATATAAAAGTGTTCTTTTGAACTGCAATAGCTTGAGAGAGTTGGGGAATTAGATTCAGAATATTGATTAATGGGGAATTGCATTTCTACTGTTTTCTACTTTTTTCCCAAAAGCATGCAAATAAAAAGTTAATTTTTATATGAGAGCAGTTTTTAAGCCACAAACGGATTTTTTGAGATTTTCCTCTATAGTGGCCAATTTTCTATGAAACAAATTATTTTAGGTCTAATTGCAAGCAGAGTAGTTAGGCCTCTAGCTCTGCTAAGGTTGAATTTCATTTGAACTTTCTAATAGTACGGTCTTTTTTTTTTTTTCAGAATTTAATAACTGACTCAAATATTTAATAGTGGAAGCTTTCATTAAATTAAATAGAAATCAGGATATATTTTTAGAAGAACTAACTTATTTTCTTTATCAGTTTTATCTACTTTAGGAGAAAAGGAAGAGAATGGAGCCAATCTCTTTGTGTACTTAAAAAGACATTAATGCTAGAACCCTAGCACATAAATTATTTCAGTATATGTCATCATTCAAAGATTTGAGAAGCGCCAAATGGCTGCAATAACTATACTTCCAGTTCTACTGAATTGCAAATTGTACTGACTGTGTGAACCTCTTCACTTGTTTGCTGGATAATCATTCTTTTTAATACTCAAATATGTTTTCTAGATCAGTTTTAGATTCCATACTGTCAATGTTGGCATTGCCTAATAGTTTCTGGTTAAGTACAATGATTCGTTTTGAAATGCAAGTGGGAAAAGATGAGAGTTAAAAATTTTGTTTCCATGTGTCATTCTATAAACAGATGACAAAAGATCATTAAATGGATTAATTTACAAGCATCCTTGAGAAATAGAATTTTTTTTACATAAAAGCACATTGTAAACCTTTTTAATTAAATTGCATTGTACCATGCACTCTCTTCCCCTAGGGGTTCTCTTGACCTCTCACCTCTTATTTTGTCCAACAGGCACGCCACTGCTGGTGAGGAGAAGCAGTGACCCAGTGCCAGGCCCACCTGCTGACACTCAGCCGAGCGCTTCACACCCCAGTGGCCAGAGTCTAAAACCTGTTATTCTAGTAGGTATCCTGCCGTTCGCATTTCTAATGAAAGATCAAAGTGCCATACCCATATCCTAACTAGGACTTTGCAGACTTAAGTCGATAGAGATCTTTTGATAGGATATGTAGTATAGTTATAATAATAGCTAATATGAGCTATTTATTACAAGTATATGGTTATAATGACAGCTGTTATTTATATAGCACTGATTATGTGCAGAGCACTGTTTTAATGCTTTACATTGTCGCCTAAACTCCCACATCAAAGGAAGAACATGTTTTTGTCTCCATTTACTGATAATGAAATTGAGGCAGAGGAAGTTTTAGTAATTTGTCTAAGGTCACAACTAGCAAGTGACAGAGCTGACAATTTAACCCAGGTGGTTTGGCTCCAAAGTCCATGCTCTTAACCAGTGTACTACACTGCTGAATTTCTTTGTCCTCCTGCTTCATCATACCCAAGGATATAATTTATAATTTTTGTGATTCAATGAGATGCTTCGTGAATCATGACATATTGAATAGTGATTTAGTTTTAAGATACCAATATTGTGAATATGTGATGCCAGTATTGGGTTTCGAAAATTCAACATTGAGATTAAAAAATAATAATAAAATTACATACTAAAATTGCTTATAACTAGATATACTTACATCAGCTATATTTATAACTGATAGGTTAAAGGGAAATTAGTTTCCTAAGGAGACAATGTCCTTTTCTATGGAACTGTGGGATCTTTTTGCTCAATGCTGAGTTTGCTTTGCAAAGTTGTAATTGTGGTTTGATCCTTTGAAATGGCCTGAGAGTTAGATTTTGGTTAATGACTATATGTCATTGCAATAGGTGATTTTCAATAATATAACCATATCAAAAAGTCTCCTTAAAGCAGGGTTCTTCCTCATTATAAGTCTGTCTATATATAGTGCCTTAAGAAAAGGCAATGTTTTATAGGCATATAAAGTTGTTGAATTAGCTAAACAGATTTTCCCAGTCTGGTACAAAATATAGCAAGAACCCCAGTGCCAGTTCATATGAGCTAGGAGTCACTATATCAAATCATTGAGTATTTACTAATCAGTTTGTGGCAATATTTTGGCTTTTCTTTCTGTAAACAAGGAAGCAGGTATCCTGAAAATATTTTAGATGTAGTATTTCTCACTCTATATCATTTTAAGAAAACATATTTAATGGAAAATTACTTTAATAAAAATCAGGTGTATGCATTCTACTGTAATGATTAGTATAAACAGAACCAGTATGTGGTATGATGTATGTGTGTGTGTGTTTAACGCACACTGATTGAGACCTAAATATATTGGATTGGAGGGAGAAAAGAACTGTATAAATGAGAGAAGAATTATATAAAAGAGAAAATATACAGTTTACTGCTTATTTTAGTGTGCCCTAAAATGAGAGTATATCCGTTCATGTTACCATGATTTACATGCAGAAAACCTACCAATTTCTACCATATTTCCATCATTTAGGCACCATGCTTAGACCCCTTGAAAATACATCAGTATTGCTTTCCCTGGAAGAAATGAGAGCTATTACCTTTCTGATAGATTTTATATTCTTACCAAAATATGATATCAGTGAGTTCTAAGTTAGGATATTTGGGGAAGAAGATATATGATTACTAGCAAAGGTGTATATCCTAATTCAAGGAGAAATGCTAGCACCCCAAATCCTTTTGCCTAACGATCTGTGAGTTATCAAACACCGGCCCAGTCCACTTGTATCAACAGAAAAAAGGAAGCACGTATTTCCTCCTTTCATCTCAGTGCTCTCTGTGCATGATGAAGTGCAGACCTGAGACCAGAAGAACAGAGTCTGGCCTTTTCCTTGCCCTAGAATAGTATCACATTCTAGGCTTCTCTTACTATAAAATAATCTCCATGCAAACTTTAAGCCTTAGCGGTTCCGAGTACAGGCATCGTGCCTTATTTATCTTTCTATCTCCAGTCGCAAGTACATAGAGGGTGTTCAGTGTACATGTGTTGGACTTAAGAATGCAAGATGCATGTTAGTCTGGAAAAAATTCTGGAAATTCTCAGCAATTACCCAGCTTTTCTAATTTCAGCTATTCTCGTGCTCCCCAAAAGAATCTACCTGGTAAAAGTTTATCTGTTCCAAGATCTGGTTCACCCAGACAAGAGACAGACAGCTTAACTGCCCCATTGTGCAGGGTAGGCAACGTTTGTAAGTAAAGACATCTAGGTGTATTTATTTTAACCTAGAAGAAAAATGTGTGTGTGTGTATTATAATTCCATTTATCCCTGCATATCCAAACTAATGGACTATTTAGAACTCTATTGTCCAGTATCATAGCCATGGGCTACATGTGGCTATTGAGCACTAACAATGTATTCTAAGTGTAATATGCACATCGGAATTCAAAAATTGAAATATGAAAAAAAGTAAGGTGAAATATTAATAACTTTCATATTGACTATATGTTGAAATGATACTTTGTTTGGTATATTGGGTTGAATAAAATATGTGATTAAAATTATTTTTACCTGTTTCTTTTTACTTTTTTAAGGATATTTCTATGAGAAAATTTAAAATTACATCTGTGGATCACATTCTATTTCTATTGGACAGAGCAGCTCTAGAGAGAACTAAAATTGGATATAGCATTAATGAAATGGTTTGTGACCCTTGGGAGAAGTTCTATGAGTCGCACATCATCTCTGGGGTAACAGTATGATTAGGTTTGCCTGGGGCAGTCCTAGTCCATGCCTGTTATTCTGGCATAATTATTAATACTGTCCCCACTGACTCTCAAAGGTGTCCATGTGTGGATGATAAATTATGTGGCACCTTACATATAGCCCTATAGTTGCTTTTACTATTTGCTCAGTGATGAGGAGCAGTCTTTCAAGGAAGCCATAGGAACATAACCACGACTTTAACGTCGGAGCACACTATGAAGAGAGCTCTTTGTGGTGAGGGCCTGAGCCCAGGGAGCACAGAATTGGAAACTGCAGATTCTTTTCCATCTCTCAGATTCCATCATTCTACTTGTGCTTCTTCCATAACTTCAGCTGCATCATACTTAATTCCTATGATTTGATGAGTGATGATGAATATGGGGAGTGTGTGATAATATAGCTATGCAGCAACTAATATGAAAAATAATCACTTAAAAAGCTCTCTTCAATTGCATTTCATTTCAATATTCAAGGGGAAAAAAAAAACAATCAAAATTTCCATCTCTTAAACAGAGTGTTCACATGTAAGTAATTCACAGATGGCAGAGCCCCAAGTGGGTTATGTTCAATCATTCCCAAGAAATGAAACTTACTTATAACTCACAGCATACGAAGCTGTAAGGATGAATATTTGACACATTTGATTATGTTGAAATATTGCCTTTAAAACCACAGTTGATGACTGTTATTTTTAGTTGCACTTCATTAGACTTACTACAGAGGGAAGAGTTTTCTTTGATTTCCAGAGATACGTGTTTTTGAAAAGTTGGAAAAGTTGCACTTGTTTTCTGGCTGTTTAAGTTGTTACAAATTAGTTATTTAAGATGTACACCTTGAGACAATTTGGAGTTTTAAAAAAGGATTTAAATTTAAAAAATTAGATTCTCTGCAAGTCTCAAATTCTGTTTATAATGAAAAGCCACCAGATCTTATTCTTATTTCAAGTATCACCAGATAAACAGCTTGAAAAGTTGTTTCCTTTCTTCCTCTATTCATAAACCTATCCAGTTAATCAGAATAGCATAATTATTAATGTGCAAATAGTAATGACTGTTTTTCTTTCAAGGCAGTAGAAAAATCTAATTCTACTGACTGCTTTTGGATTAAAGAAAGAGAATCCTAGGGGCAAGCTGTTGTAGTGAGAGTCAGCTTATTGGATGTCTACCTTCCTTGCCATGATTGTAACCCTGCGTTCTTGGCTTAAGGGCATGCCATAAAACCAGGTTCTTGAAATTGATGTTCCTGAATTTGCGGATGGAAGAGAACTCTAAAACAGATGTGACTTTTTCTTAATATCCGGTTAACTACTATGGTTGTTTTGTGTTTTAATGACTGTTTATAGTTTCGCATTTAACCCCTAAAGCAAAAAAAATCCTGCAGGGTGAGTAAATTAAAAAGTGGATTCCTGAAATTTATAATGCTGTGGTTGTTCTCTGATAGTAAATGACTTTGTTCTAAAACTGTTACTGGTTTTTCATCACCAAAATAAATTAAGAAAATACTGGTTTGTCTTTTAAAAGTCCATGTCTATAATATATACATTTCATTTCAAAAAAATAACATGGCAGCCTTTGAGGTTGCTAAATTGAAAGTCCATGGATGAACTTGACCATGGATGAACTTGACTCTAAAGTTTTATGCCACAGCATGGAGAAAGAGAGAGAGAGGAGAGAGGAAGAAGAAAGTGTGTGTTTCATGAAGGAAACTCTATTACTGTTACCAAATTTTAAAAGGAAAACAAAAGATCAAGAACTATTTGTTTTGGGGTTTCGGATGAAATAATTTGGAGAAACCACCAATTCTCAGAATATGATGAATGATAGAGATTAAAAAGTAAAGTGAAAATTGCCACCAACTTTCAAATATGTTTTAAATAATAAAGATGATGTGGGTGGTACATATGTATAAAATGGAATATTACTTGGCCATAAAAAAATGAAATCTTACCATTTGCGACAACATGGATGGACCTAGGAGGTATTATGCTAAGTGAAATAAGTCAGACAGAGAAAGATAACTATCACATGATCTCACTTATATAGGGTATCTAAAGATCAAAATAAATGAACAAGCAAAACAGAAACCGATTCATAGATATAGAGAACAAACTGATGAATACCAGATGGGAGAGGAGTTGAGGGATAGGATAAAAACATGAAGAGATTAAGAAGTACAAATTGGTAGTTACAAAATAGTCACGAGACTGCGAAGTACAGCGTAGGGAATATAGTCAGTATTGCAAAAACTGTGTATAGTGCCAGGTGGGTACTAGACTAATCAGGGGGATCACTTTGTAAAGTAAATAAATGCCTAACCACTATGCTGTACACCTGAAATTAATGTAATATGAAATGCCAACTGTAATTGAAAAATAAAGTTCAAAATATAAATGAAACCCCTCTAAAACAAAATACAACAAAAGCAAAAGATAATTAAGATTATTTTATCATATTATCACCTTTCCTATCCTGTACATAGTATGAAAATTAAAGCTGTAAAGATGAATAGACGTTTTTGAATTGCTGCATTGAGAGGCCAAAAATAACTCTTTAGTCAGTATCAACATAATTTTTAGCAACAGTAAGATTGGGGGTAAAGGGCACAGACTTATTTTGGGAAGACCCCATTGGGAGGCATACATGTTTTCAGTAGTCCTGTGTGTACGGTGAGTATGAGAAGTGAGAATACAATGTTGGTTCTTTGGGGTTTTTGATATTTTACCAGCAAAGAGAGTGGCAGGTATCTTCTAGAAGAGAAAATGTTTCCAGTAAATAGCAGTATTCTCTTTGTCTTGTGTATAATCAATTTGCGTATAATCCCTTGTATATCGCATATATTGAAGTTATGGTCGATGTTGCTCATGGCTTAAGCCCTTTCAAACCTATGAAAGAAATCATCGAGCTATTACAGGGAAATTTAAATAGGTTGGCTTTTACGATTAAAATCATCAAATTGCCACTGAGATGTCAGAGGGCTTTTGGTTGTGGGTTGCTGACTGTTAAATCCAACATAGAAACTTAATGAAAATTCTGAATAACCAAATCATATATTTCTGTCCATTAGATATACAATTAAGTAGCTGTAGAAACAGTGGAACAAAATAATTATTGTAGACACTGATGTAAATTGGAGGGGAGGCTCTATCCATTGTCTTCAAATAAGGAGAGATGGATACTAAAGAGAAAAAGGGAGGGAGAAGTAGCATGTAATATATAACTGCATTATTTAGAGATACTGAAGTCTACAAAAGGTTTTTCTCCCCCCGCCCCGACATAGTGATTTAATAACAGTCCTGATGTTTGTGACTCCAGCTGTTCACGCTGTGTGCTGATAAGACCAGAGCTTGGAGACATGTTGCAACAATGGTTTTCAAATGGCTTTGTTTTTAAGAGATAAAGCTGCCATCCAGTATTTCATAGGTCCAAATGTTTACTTAATTTGTCAAGTTTAGGTGGCTTAATTTATGAAGCATATATTTGGGAGATTCGAGTTTAGTTAGTCCAGGAGCCCAGTTATTTTTGTAACAGAGATTTTCACCAAATCTTGTAGTCGGTGAATCAGATTCAGATTGCCTGGTTATCTGTACCATGACTGATCAAGGAACCTGGGAAATGTGACCCCTGTTTAGATGTGTGCCTCCTCCCATTATTCTTCTTGAGTCTAGTCCAGAACTGAAAGTCTAAAAGAAGGTTCACTATGCAAAGGTCAGTTTCAGAAATTTAAAAAGTAACTGTGACATGTCACCTATTGCTGTTTAGATTGATCTGCACATAATGAAAATTGAATGGGTTTTTCTTTCATGTCAGCATAAATTGATTAATCTCTTAGATGTTCAAGACTTCTAGCTATGTGCCATCTGGAAAGCATAAGACATGGTCCCTGTCCTCAAGAAACTTACAACCTAATTATAAAGACCAGATCTAAAGCAGTTAAACAACCCTAGCAATCTGCAAGCCACTATTGAATGATCAAATAATATACTTGTTAACAATCAAAATTAGTGTTCTTTTACCTTTGGTCTGTACTCTGCCCAGCCTCCCAAGCCCCTCAAGGGAATTGCCATGTGCAGTATCTCTATTCTTGTCTCACTCAAATATAACTGCCTGCTTACATGTCTGTTACAAGACTGAGCTCCTCAGAAGTATGAGCCAGTGTATTCATGTTTGTATTTAAGCCCTCAAGCACAGTGCCTGACACATAAATGTATGTGACTAGATGATTAAAATTTTTACTTCTGAGATGAGCAAAATGAATTCAGTTCAACCTTTAACTCAATTGATTAAGGTATGTATATTATCTGTGTGTGTGAGAATTAGAATGTAAAAAGTTGTTAAATAACCTGTTTAACATATTGTTTGCTCCCTAAGTAGCTTTAGTTAGAATTTTCTGCTTTAGGACAATGTTACTTATGTTGTCAAGGGGAAAGGAATGTTTAAACACGAATTCTCCTCTTGGAATTAAAATGCTGGTCGTTTCAATTGTGAGAGTCATTTGATCTTCTTACAGTTCGATCAATGACCATCATAGAAACTGGTTCTCAGAAAGAATAGAAATTAAAGGAAGAGAACAAACCTTGATAATTCTAGAGATGAACCATTGTAAAGCTGATTTTGTTAGCGTGCCTGATGTATGAACAGAATAGAAATTAATATGCATAAGTAGAGTCAGTTATCTGAGTTCTACTTCTTTGTCAGCAAAACTATGAGTTCTGGTTTCAAAAAGGTAGTAATCTTGGTAGTTACAGCTTTGTAATTTTCGAATAACTGTGTTCAAAGAGTTTTAAAAATCTTTGAGTAGACTAGAAATTGCCGGACAAGATACCTCTTTTATACCTATCACATCTAAAGATTTCTCCTAAATTTTCCTCATATTCCATTTTCTTTAAAAAATTGTTCTGGTTTCAAGTGATATGGAAGGAAATAAAAATAAAAAGCCTGGTATGTGAATTAATTTGAGAATATGGAAACATTTACAAGGTGTTTTTTAGCAAAACACTAATAAACATATCACATTAGCAGTATGGGCAGATGTAATTTGACAGTGTTGTTTGAAATTTGGTAAAGCTAATGTTTAAAGTAGCTTTATTCTACAGGTCAAAAATCCTGTATCCTAATTGCATTAAAATCCCTGTGACCCTAAGAAAATTATTTAAATTATGGATGATTTCCTTAGAAATTTCGTGTAACTAAAAAGAAACAATAAATAGAAATTCTGTATGAACTCCTGTTGTTCTTAGGGACCCAGACATCCAAACTAGCAACTCAGGGTTCCAGATGTGAATTATTAACTTGGTTGGTATGAATTCAACTTTCTTTTTTTATATTGGAACTGAATTTTTTTTAAAAATTATTTTTTCACTGAAAATATTATATTAGTTTCAGGTGTACACCATAGTGATCAGACATTCATATAACTTATGAAGTGATCACCCCCAATAAGTCTAGTACCCATCTGACACCATACATAGTTATTACAATACTATTGACTATATTCCTTATGCTATACTTTACACTCCCATCCTATTTTATAACTGCCAATTTGTACTTCTTATTCCCTTCCCCTTTTTCACCTATCTTCCCAATCTCCCTCCCATCTGGTAACAGTCAAAATATTCTCTGTATCTATGAGTTTCCATTTTTTTCCTTCATTTATTTTGTTTTTTAGATTCCACATATAAGTGAAATCATATGGTATTTGTCTTTCTCCGTCTGACTTATTTCACTTAGCATAATACCCCCTGGTACATCCATGTTGATGTAGATGGCAAGATTTCATTCTTTTTTATGGCTGTAACATTGGAATAATATTCCATTGTATATATGTACCACTTCTTCTTTATCCATTCATCTGTTGATGGACACTTAGGTTGCTTCCATATCTTGACTATTGTAAATAATGCTGCAATGAACATATAGATGCACATGTCCCTTCAAAATAGTGTTCTGGGTTTGTTCGGATAAATGCCCAAAAGTGGGATTACTGGGTTCTTCTTTGTCTCTTGTCATAGCTTTTGTTTTTAAGTCTATTTTGTCTGGTATAAGTATCATTACCCCACCTTTTGTTTTTTTCCATTTTTATGAAACATTTTTTCCCATCCCTTCATTTTTAGTCTGTGTGTGTCTTTCAATCTGAAGTGAGTCTCTTATAAGCGACATATGTAAGGGTCTTGTTTTCTTATCTATTCAGCAACCCTACGTCTTTAGATTGGAACATTAAATCCATTTACATTTAAAGTAATTGTTGATAAATATGTAGTTATCGTGATTTTATTATTAATATTTTTTTCCTCCTCCTCTTCCTCCTCTGATCATTATCGGTCCTTTGATTCTAAATAATAGTTTTGCTGGGTAGAGTAATCTTGGTTGTAGGTCCTTGCTTTTCATCACTTTGAATATTTTAGACCAGTCCCTTCTGGCCTACAAAGTTTCTGTTGAGAAGTCAGCTGACAGACTTATGGAAGCTCCCTCGTACGTAATGAATTGCTTTTCTCTTGCTGCTTTTAAGGTTCTCTCCTTGTCTTTAACCTTTGACATTTTAATTATGATTGTCTCGGTGTGGGCCTCTCTGGGTTGATCTTGTTTGGGACTCTCTCTCCTTCCTGAGCTTGCTTGTATGTCTATTTCCTTCACCGGGTTAGGGAAGTTTTCTGTCATTATTTCTTGAAATGGGTTTTCAATTCCTTGCTCTATCTCTTCTCCTCCTGACACTCCTATGATGCTGATGTTGCTATGTTTGATGTTGTCCAAAGACCCCTTGAACTATTTTCATTTTTTGGACTTTTTTTTTTTTTTTTGCTTGTTCTGATTGGGTGTTTTTTGCTACCTTATATTCTAAATTGCTGATTTGATCCTCTATTTTGTTTAATATACTACTGATTACCTCTAATATATTCTTCATTTCAGTTATTATGTTCTTTATTTCTCACTGGTTCTTTTTTATTTTTCTTATCTCTTTGTTGAAGTTCTCACTGAAATCATTGAGCAGCCTTATAACCAATGTTTTGAACTCTGCATCTGGTAGATTGCTTGTCTCCCTTTTGTTTAGTGTTTTTTTTTTCTGAAACTTTATTCTTTTTTGGGGGACATGTTTCTTTGTCTCCCCATTTGGGCTTCCTCCCTGTGATTGTTTCTATGTATCAAGTAGAGCTACTATGTCTCCTGGTCTTGGTAGAATGGCCTTATATAGTAGGTGTCCTGTGAGGCCCAATGGCACCAGTCTCTCTGGTCACCTGAGCCGGTTGCCCCAGGTGTGTCCCTTGTGTGGATTGTGTGTCCCCTCCTGTTATAGTTGAGCCTCGGTTGCTGTCGGCATGTCAGTGGGAGGGATTGACCCTCGGGCTGACCGTTGTAAGGACTGGTCATGACTACAGTGGAGGAGCAGTTGTGCAGAGGCTGACCCTATGGAGCAGCATTTGCTTTAGCAGGGCACTGGTGCCTGCTGAGTCTGCTTTTTGGGTGCATCATTTGTGGAAGTTGTTGGGTAGCGCTCTAGTGTGGTCTGAAACTGGCCACTGGTTGCATTGGTCCTGGAGCCTCTTGAGAGGGCCTCTGGTACAGGTCAACTGCCTGCGTGCACTGCCCACAGCTACTTGGTATCAGTTACAAAGTGATCTGGGGATGGTTGCCACTTGTGCTGGGCTTGAAGGTACCTGAGAGTGGCCGCACTGCCAACTGAGGCAGGCTGCCACTAGTGCCAGGCTTGGGGCTGCTTAGTAAGAGATACGAAACACACCAAGGCCAGATACTGCTTATTTGGGATTTGTGAACCTTTGAGAGAAAAATCCACAGCATGAGCCAAGATAGGTCATTTGTATAGAAAAGACACTGGAAGTAGATTGGGTAGGCCTGCAAGTTATACGGAGTCTCAGGGAATCACCAGCATAGGGCTAATGGTGTAAGTTAGGTCGATAGAGACTCAGATATGTGCCCACCTGTGTATTCAGGCTGGGTGAGGGGAGAGCTCAACAAAAGAACAGTGGTCTCTGCCAGCACTGCTGTGTGGGAGAAAGCTGCCTCTTCATCCCTTGCCCTGAAGCCTGACAGTTCAGTTCCTCCCTGTATGTCCCTGGCACTTTTTGAGCTGCTTCCCCAGTGCTGGAGCTCAGAGTGAGTGAATCCATCAGGGAGTATGTCTGTGCGTGAGCCCTTTAAGAGGAACTTCTGGGACTCTAGCCACCCTCCATCTCACACAGCCAAAATCTTCTCTGGTTCACAACTAGAAGTTATGGGCACCTTTCTTTTTGGCACTGGAACCCTGAGCTGGGGATCCTGGTGTGGGTCTGGGACCCCCTTGCTCCTCAGAGGGGACCTCTGCAGCCAAGATATCCCTCCCAATTTTTAACTCCCACACGTGGGTGTGGGACCAGCCTGTTCCACATCTCTGCCCCTCTTATCAGTCTTGAAGTGGCTTCTTCAGCTAGACTTCAGACGATTCTCAGTGATGGTTATTCTATAGTTTAGTTGTAATTTTGATGTGGTCTAGGGGGAGATTAGCACAGCATTTACCTACTTCACTATCTTGACTGGAAACCTGAATTCAACTTTAAATGTCTCTTAATGTCTTTATATTTATGTGTTCATGGAATGAGGTTATGATTCTATACAAAACACCAAAATTTATTTTTATTGCTCAAGGTAATAATACCAAACTACATATATTTTTTAAATGCTAAATACACAAACACACAAAGATAGCAACATAAAAATATACATACATACGCACACTTAAATTCTTTGGAGGAGACTACTACTTAAATCTGAAGACTAACTTTCAAATAGATCATATTACTTTAACATGAAAGTTCAAGGATAAGGACTATGTCTTTGTTCTGATCTTCTACATGTACCTTCCTTCCATGTTGTAGGCATTTACTGAAGATCGATGACATGGAATAAAAGGGTTAATGAGAATTTGAAGAAGCAAGACAATATATATTGAGAGGAAAACAAAAACTTTTTCCCTTGAGCATAGTTCCATTCTTAGAAATCTCTTCTGGTGGGGGATTTTATTTTTTCCTCACACCATAAACTCTTCGGAAGTATAAGTTTCATTTTTTTTTTCTTTCAAAATCTAGTCATAGAACGACATTTAAAAGACTTTCCTCTTTCTCGGGACGGGTGGCCATTTTCCTAATAGCTGTACTATAAAATAGAAAACTGATTTAGATTAATTACATTTTAAAAGTAGCTACTATGTGTGTTTTACGCTTGTGGAAACACATAGCGTTCTGGTAAGCAGCATGTGAGCTTGTCACTATACAGCTTTTGATGTCTGATTAGATGATCATAGAGACATCTGGACTGAGTTAGTTTTGAAGTTGCTGGTGTGAAGCACTGGAGAATCTAAAGCTTTCTGACAGACTCAAACCAGTAAAAGCATCACTACTTTTAGCAAATCTCTTTTAACTTGCAACTAGTTGTAGATTTTCAGACTGACATAGCCCTGATGTTTTCCAACTGACTTCCCAGCCTACTTTTCCCACAAAACTCTCTACCTTTCAAGCAAAGAATGGATAAGTGGCATTTGTGGCAAAAGTCATAAAGGTTTATCCTTTTTTTAAAGGAAATGGTAGATTCTTGAGCATCAGAAGTCAGAAGTGACGGATTTGCTTTAAATAATTTTATTGTTACCTTTTTCTCTGCCTTTAATTTCAATCACTGTATTGATCACCCATGCTTTCTTAATTTTAATTTTTAAATAAGTATATTTGATACTCAGCTGTGTTCTGTGAAGATCCAAAGATTAACAAATAGGCATAAAATAGAGATTTTACTAGTATGAGATGATTCATTATTGTTTCATGAATAAACTGATTATATACCTGTATTTATAAAATTTGACCATTTCACTCTCCTGCCTTAAAATATCTGACCATTTCCCTTGCATCCAGGATATATTTTAAATTTCTTGGTATGGCTTTTTCTTTATTTTTTTTTTCAATTATTGTATAATACATATAATATTTACCATCCAAACCATTTTTAAGTATACAGTTAAGTGGCACTAAGCACATTCATATTATTGTGCAGCCATGTCCAGAACTCTTTCCATCTTGCAAAACTGAAACTTTACACCTGTTAAACAGTAACTCCACATTCTCCCTTTCCCAGCCCCTGGCTACCACTATTTCACTTTCTGTCTCTATGATTTTGCCTAATCTGAGTATCTCATGCAATTTGTCTTTTTATTACTAGCTTATTTCACTTAGTATAATGTCCTCAAAGTCTATCCATGTAGTATCAAGTGTCAGAATTCCTTTCCTTTTTATGACTGAATAATATTCTACTGTATGTATATACTACATTTGGCTTATCTTTTAATCTGTTGACAGACACTGGTATTACCTTCATGTTTTAGCTATTGTGAATAATTCTACTGTGGACAAAGGTGTATAAATGTCTCTTTCAGACCTAGCTTTCATTTTGGGGGGTGGTGTATACCCAGGTGTGAAATTGCTGGATTATATGGGTATTGTGTTTTAAATTTTTTGAGGATCCACTATATTGTTTTCCACAGTTTTCCCACCAACAGTGCACAAGGGTTTCAGTCTCTCCACATTGTCACCAAAAGTTGTTATTTTCTAGTGTTTTTTTTTTTTTAGATAGTAGCCATCCTTATGAATATGAGGTAGCATCTTGTGATCTTGATTTGCATTTCCTTAATGATTAGTGATGTTGAGCATCTTTTCATGTGCCTATTAGCTATGCATATGTCTTGGAGAAATATCTACTCAAGTTTTTGCCTATTTCTGATTTGGGTTGTTTGTTTTGTTGTTGACTTTTAGGAGTTCACTAAATATTTTGAATATTGATTTCATAACAGGTAGATAATTCGCAAATATTTTATTCATTTCTATAGATTGCTTTTTCACTTTGTTGATAGTGCCCTTTGATGCACAAAAGTTTTCATTTTTGTGAAGTCCAGTTTGTCTGCTTTGTTGTTGTTTGTGTCTTTGTTTTCATACACAAGTAATCATTGCCATCTCCAGTGTTGTGAAGACTTTGACCTGTGTTTTCTTCTAAGAGTTTTATAGTTTTAGCTCTGATGTTTAGGTCATTGATTCATTTCGAATTAATTTTTGTATTTATCACTCGGTAAAGGTCCAACTTCATTTTTTGTGAATGCCTCATTTTTCCAGAACCATTTTTTGAAAAGACTGTCCTCCCTCCATTAAATAGTCTTTACTCCCTTGTTGAAAATCATTTGCCTATATATGCAAGAGTTTGTTTTGGGGTTCTTGGAACGACTTTACAACCTAACTCCAGCCTATCTGTTTAGCTTCATCTCTAGCCACATCACATTAGGCACTCCATGAATGCAGTTTCTCACGTATGCAAAGAATGCTTCTGTCCGTGTGTCTTTGCCTAGCCATTTATTCTTTCAGATAAATGGCAAGTGTCACTTGTCACCCTTTTCCCTAGCGAATGTCCAGTTTTCTTTCAAAACCCAGTATAATGGTCTCTGTGGTCTCTTTCTTTACCAGTTCTTCCCTAACCCCTCTCTGTTACTAGCAGAATTAACCACTTCTTACCCATGGCACACTGGCATATCTTTATTATAATTCTTTCTACAATTTATATCTTCCTTACTAAACGGTGAGAGCCTTATGGGTGGATCGAATTTTCATCCACATACCCAAAACATAGCATTGTGCCTAAAGAACGGGGCATTTATAAAAGGTTTACATAAGAAATGGAATGCATTTTCTGGTTGCGTAATAGCCTCTTTGAACCACGAAACAATTCAAATGCAGTTTTAATAGCATTAATCTACATGCTAGGTAGGCCAACAAATGGCTAGGTAATACTACTCAGAGTGTCATGGAAAGAGATTTTTCTCTGCTCAGTTCCAATTTCATATCAGATGCGGATGCTTTATTATATATATTTAAATATTTCATCACATAAAAATTGGCAAGTTTAGCTCTATTGGCTTTGTTCCATAGATGAAAAATCTAAAAGTCCAAAAAAGTTAACTCATTTGCCTTAGATCATATAGCTAATAAGTAGTAGTGCTAGGATTTTACTTTAAATGAGCCTAGTCAAAAGTTTAGCCTCTTTTTAGTCTATCACTCAAATCAAATGTTAGCTTTGGAAGTACCATGCTAGAATCTATACTTTGTCCTACTGATGCTGTTATTGCTCAAATGCTTTGGACTATCTTCATTCGAAACTGCCTTCAAAGCCAGTTTATGAGCCTCCTCCTAAACAAACAAACAAAAAACATTTCATCATTTTATAGTCATACTTTATTTTTTTACCAAAAAAATGGTATTTGTTCTATATAATGCCAAAATTTATATTGCAAAGTTTGTCTCAAATGACTTGACTATTTATACAATTCGGGTAGCCCTATGAAACAGAAAGCTTTGCCACCACACACACACACACACACACACACACACAAAATCTAATGTAGGCATTACAAATATTTGTGGAAGAATAGATTCAGATGTGCTTAAAGTGACAGATTTGTGTAGCCATTCTTTGTTCAGCCAATTGTCTAGTGGTAAAGACAACTAGGTTTTATCCCTGACTCATCCACTGGCTCTTTGTCAAGTTAGACAAGTATAATTTTGTTCTCTATCTGGAAGGAGACGATTGTCTTCTATCTTGCTCACACTGAGATTGCAAGGTTAATATCTTTAATCTTAAGTATAGCATTTAGCAGACAGAGGGTGCTTAATATATGTTAATAATAGTGATAATAACAAATGTTGATAATTAAAGGTCTTTTCTAATTACCAAATTTCTAATGTGTGTTAAATATAATGAAAGGAAAATGACTTAATATACATGCACACAAAAACTAGAGCTAGCCCCGGCCTTTATTTTTAGCTTTTTAACTAGTATCATGAATGTGAATCCAGTATTAAGAAGTCCAGTTATGATGATAGTTTCACTGAGATCATGTAAAGAGAACCCATGGAGGGTCTAGAAACTAGAAAGGCATCTGTTTGAATTGAAAAACATGGTTATGGATGGAAGACCTCAAGGGACTTTTGTGATTGGAGCATGACCACATGAAATTATGCATCGGACATTATAATTATAATTTATCCCTATATACTCTCTGTTGTAAGTTCTGTGAGAGAAAGGTACTTTTTCTGGAAGCTGGGCACCATCCCCAGAATGGGTATCAAACAGATCTCTAAAAGACTTAGGTGGAATAGAGGAAATAATAATCATAAATAATTTCCTATGAAATTCAAATCGGAGATTCATCCTTTAAATTCAGATTATTTGACTTCATAAGACATTAGAGTGAGAGGAAGGAGTTGAGAACCATAAGAGACAGCAGGCTAGAGAGGCTGAGAATGTGGACTCTTAAGCTTGACTACTTAGTTCAAATCTAGTTCCACCACTGACTTGCTGGCTGATTTTTGTCAAGTATTTCTCTTCTTTTGGTCTCATTTTTCTAATGTATAAAATGGCGATAGCAACAGTACTTACCTCATAAGGTTGTATTGAAAAAAAATGAGAGATTATTTGTGAAAATTCTTATAATATGTGATAAGTACTATATATATTTGTTAAAAAATATATGTTTGTTTTTTGCCTCACATGAAAGAGGAAGGTGGGGTGGTAGGATAACTTAAGCTATAGAAGCAATTCTGAGGTAATCTTTTTTAAAGCTGAATTTGATCAGGTTTGGCTTTAATTCAAGGAGGGCACTTAACACAGCTAGAAAAAAAAATGTTGGTTCCAAAGCTGATCATTAAATGTATGTTGAACTTCTTTTGCTTATATAGACCCTTGCAAGTTTTTTTCATTTGAAAATAAAACAAAACCAAAAAAAAAGAAAAGAAAAGAAAAGAAAATCATTGAGGACCAATTCTTAAAGCAGTATTGGAACTACATCAACACATTCAGCCCTGGCTTTTCTTTCTTGATGTGAAATGATTCTCTTTCTTGTAAACATTTTGTTTAAATTGAAAACCTAGAAGGACACAGGAAAGAAGGGGTTATTAAGGAACAGGGCAGTTTCAAATGGCTCACGTCTACCATCCGTCTCCCGCAGTTTTCCAAAGCCCCTGCCCTTTAACGTTTCCTGCTTTCATCCTCTTGCCCCCTGTATCTCGAATCACCTTTCTCACTTGCCTGCATGGCCAATACCTTCCCATTTGTTAAGACTAAAACACCACCTCCTTCTTTAATCCTTCCCAGAAACCCTACTTCCTGACATAAGTTTGGTACCACTTCACCAATATTTTTTAAAGTAATGTATGATATGGCATGTGTTGAGATCATGATGAAAATATTATTGGCAAAAGCAGTATTTAATGTAGGACCGAAATATCAGAGATCGGACACAAGACACCCAGGGAGCACAGTATTGGTACCTCTTGTATTCCACGTTGCTTCCCTGACTCTGGCAAGCTCTGTTGTGCTCAAAGGTTGAGCCAACTGCTCCCTCCTCAGATCCTGCTGTCCTCCTTCTCCCTCAATGAGAATGGTTCACACTTCTGTCGTGAACACTTCCCAACTGCATTTATTTGTATATCTCACTCCTACCTCTAGAGTGGAAGTGCACTGAGGGCAGAAAATGTGCTTCTTTTCCTTGTAAACCAGCACTTAGCGTATGGTAGGTAATAACTGATTGGCCGAATAAATGAAGGAATAAAAGAAGCACATACAGAAAGAGGAAAAAAATGAACAGATTCTCAGTTTCTAACAGGTTAATGTTTCTCTAGAGAAAAGATTGTAAAGGCAGTATTTAAGTAAAGAATAAAGTGCTTTTAAAGGTAATGTATAGTATATTTTTGTGTTTTTTGCATTCACCGTTAAATGATGAACAAATGGACTTTCTCCAGCATGAAATTTATCTATATTTTATATCTATATCACAAAATAAAACAGCAGACATAGACCTCTGAGAGTATTATGCCATTTCTGCATTTTTAATATAGTTCAAACTCAGTCCCTCCAAGTCATTTTCCAACTTCTTTCATTTTAAACATAATGGCAATGGTGGGGGAGGGATTTGTTTGGAAATCATTATAGTCATTCAAGTTCAGCCTCTGATCAGTGCTTTCTTAACAATTTGAAGATATGTAATTTAATTTAATTATCTGTGTATATTTGGGAGAGTAATTATGGAACCTACAAAAATGACCATATAATGTCAAAATATGAGCTTCTCTGGATTTCTAAAGCTTTTCTGATAAGTAGATAAACTAGAAATGAGAGGCTTTGTGCAAATATGTTCTATTAAACATATGACAAGCAGGAAAATTTTGATCTGGGGCCAGATATGCATTTACTGAATATCCATAAACTACTTTCATAACAAGTAGAATGAATATTCTTCCCAGTGCTCTTGCTTTTATTTTTTCTTTAGTTACCTTTAGTACTTACACAGATAGATTGTGAAAGCACATTATAGTCATTTCTTGTTTGACTGTACCCTGTACTATAGAAACCCTCTGGGTGAAATGTTTTGTTTTGTTTTTCTTCTACCATCGAAGTTAAACTGATGTATCATGTAACCTAAAACAATTTACCTTAGAAATTGCCAAACCAACTTTTAGTTTTAGAATTCTTGCTATTTTTCAAATTGGTGGGCCAAGATAACATGTAAAATTAAATATTTTAAAGCCATGAATTTGGGCATCAATTTTAGGATAAAATTCTTCTGGCTTAATTTAGAGAAAATTTTTGTATGCTTTTAGCTCATAGCCTGATTCCCAACTCATATATTATCTGGAGACCATTATGGAAAATTAAGGCTTTGTCAAGCTCTCATAATATTTTCCAACTTTTGACTATGTGCATTTTCTGACCTCTTTATCCATAATATTGGACTGACTCTGCAAAATGGTTTATAATATCTTCCTTCATTTAACAAGCATTGTGCCCAGTACTATGGTTTTTGCTAGAGATTAAACGATTAATAAAATCTGGCCTCCCCTTAGGAGCTCTTGTTTGTGTCTCTCTCCCTCATCCATTGATGAGTACAGATATATAAATGGAAATTATGATATAATATGGTAGGAGCAATATTTTCCTATATACAAGGAAAATATATGGAAAACTAATAGGGAATTTGAAAATAGTTCTTGAGGGGAGGAAATTATATGGAAATGCTGAGTTTTAAAGGATGAATAGGGGGCGACCAGGACAAATCATGGGAAAATGCATTTTAACCAGAGGGTTACAAAAATAGAGATTCAAGAAATGATTTCTATGAGGTTTTCCCAAGTAATTACACACACTTTGGCCTTGATGAGGGAGTGCTGAGAGATGAGGGGCCAAATCATGAAGGATTATATATGTCACTGAAGAGTTTTAAGTAGACGGGTTACAGGTTCAATTTAACAAAGAGATAAGAAAATTCCTAGGAGTTTGTTATAGTATGACAAAGGCAGAGGTGGCAAAGACCTGAATTACATCATGATCCCTTTATGGATGTAAACTCAGTCATTTTTTTCAGTAATAATATAAAAACATTCACAACCACACTTAGTTCGTGCCAGTTATTATTCTAAGTGTTTCAAATATATTATTCTGTATAGTCCTTATAACAATCCTATTTACCATTTATATTCCCTTTTTTTTTGGTAAGGAAATGAGGCACATAGAGATTAAGGTCAGATCACTCAGTCATAAAGCTAATAAGCAGCAGAAGTATTTAGGAAATAAAATCTACAGATTTTGCATAAGATAGTAGAACATTCAAGAGATGTCAAAAATAATTTCCAGGTTTCACTTTGGTGTAGTGAGGCAGATGAGTGTTCCACCAACTGACATATAGAACTTAGAATCAGTTTGTAGGCAATGATACAAGTAGAGTTGCTTGGAAATCAAAGAAATAGGAGTTCAAACCTTGAAGTCGTGGATAACCTTATTGAGAGCAGTTTTAGTAGAGGAAAGTAGAATAGAAGCTGTTGTGCTATTGAATATGAAGGAAATTGGAGACAAAGCAGTGGAAACAGCTCTTAAGGAATGTGTAAACACATTGGAGAACACATAGTTGAATTTTATATACTAGTAACAGTTTAAGAACTCTAAAGTGATAAAAGTACAATAAAAAATGTCTCCATCAAAAAATGAGCATTTTTTTTCTGAGAATGTTGCACATAAACTATGAACATGTTAAATATACGCATCCTGGGGAATAAGAGATGCAGCTGACTTCAGGAAACTCTGGAAGCACATGCAAGTAATTGTCTGCTTTATTCTTTCACATTTTTCATCACGTTTATCTGTAGACCAGTTTCCTCAACATAGGGGAAACATGGCTGCTAACAATTCCAGTTTTCCCATCTCCAGGAAGGCACTAATTCTTTGTCTAGGCTCCAGGAAAGAAGTCAAATTGGTGACTTTAACTAAGCCATGGCTACTTTAAATCAGCCATGATGATGAGGAATGGAAGGAGTAATCTAGGGCCATGCAACATTGGTACATGATTCCATTGGGGAAAGAGCAGGTTCCAGCATGGGGAGAGCTGGGCAGACATTCCCATATAAGTCCATAGCCAGAACCAAGTCCAGGCGTAAACAATCAATAATGGCAGTGAGTGCTGTAAGTTCAAGCAGAGCTCTGTGCCAGAGTGGTTAAGGAAGCTTCAAGGAGAAGGATGCATTGAAGGATGAGCGTTAGATAGGCATGCAGAATTCAGTGATTAAATTCATAGCAACAATAATATGCAAGTAGTGTTTGGACAGAGGCAGACCTTACTGGACAGGGGAGAAGAATTCCGAATGTACTGTTTCTCAGAGTAATGGAAAGACCACTCACCTCAGAAACACCTGAGAAGTTTCCAAAACTATCAGTTTCTGGGCTGCAACCTAGTTTGTTGAATCAGAACCTTTGAGAGTAAGGTTCAAGGAATCTGCATCATAAACAAGTACCCTTTGCAATCCCTAATGCAATGGGAGAATGGTGTAAATTAAATGATAAGGAGAGACTGGACCTGACCTGTGGAGGACAAACTGCTTGAGTACCAGGAGGTGTGGTCAGCTATTTCAGCACTGTGCAGAGATGGAAGAAATCCTTAGCGGCATAACACCTATGGACTTATTTAAAGAAGCAGTGGATAGAGTGAAAAGATCACAATATATTTGACAAATTAATAAATATGCTGAAGTTGTGAAAAATTAACATTTTGCATGAAATTATGATGTTGTAAAAAATATTAGGTCAGACATTCTGTTGAAGAGAAAAGAAGTGACGAAACACAAAGGATTTATTACAAACAGGGTAATTTGATGGGACCATAGAGACAACTTGACATGATACATCATTTAAGACACAAACATGTATTTTTATTCCCATTTGATAAATCATATTTAGTATAATTAACTTCATTGAATAAGTAGACAAGAAAAAAAATCAACTACCACCCAACCATCTCCCTAGAAAAAGGAGTTTTGTTTCAGGCCACAGGAGCAATAATTGAGGACACAGGCTCTCTTGGGTCTGGAAAAGTTAATGTATCTCAAGTAACTAACTGACATTCACCAAATGTTAGAACAGATAAAGTTTTCCCCAAAGGTTCTGCTCATATTATTCTGCTCTCTGTGTGGCTGAGGCACTAATCTTAATCTGATCCTGTTGAGTAGGACAACCTGCCCTTTTAGCATTTCTTTGTCTGGCAGGAGTTCTGACATTTGGTTGCATGGCTAACATCAAGCATGAAGAGAAATTTGTTTCTGGTAAAGCAGTTAAGATAGGTATTCTGACTCTCATAGAAGGCTGTACTGATGGAGGAGTCAGCCAAGCAAAAAGTGCCGAACAAAAGATAACTTTGGCTATTTCTACCTGAGTTAAAAATACAATGTGTTCAAGTTAAACAATAACAGCAAATGTCCTGTAGTCTAGGAATTGGGACCCAGGTTCAAGTCCAAGCTTAGAGACTGAATTGTTTTCCCTTTGAGAAGTTACTTAACTTCCCAGGAACGGTTTCTTCATCTGTAAAATGAGAAAAGTGACATTAAAATCAGAATTCTCATTTAATACTGGTGGGAACATAGAATTGATATAATGCATTGGGAAAGTATCAATGATCTTAATTCTCATTTTAAGAATTTGTAATGAGGAAACATGTTTTTCTACTCTTTGTTTTTCCACTTACGCTGATTTTCTGCCGTTCTGAGTCATCTGGTTTCAAAAAATATACCAAACTTTTATTTTCAGTTTTTCATTCTCTTTCTCAAGAGACCAAGAGGACACGAAGAATTGAAACTGTCTTGGGGTTGGCTTCCTCTAAATCTCATGTGATGCATAGAAGATGGGAAAGTCACATACCTGAACAAAACTGATGGTTCTTACTGGAAGGGAAATAAGATAAAATGGTCTTAATAGAAAACCAGCACTCTTCTCTCTAGTTGCCAAATACTTCTTTGAATTCATTTTGTTTCTGTTGTGCTTTTTTAATTCTTATTTTGAGTAGTAGGCATTTTTTGGTTGTAGACATTGGAAATTTCTTTCCCAGTCTTTGGCTTGTCTTTTTTAACTTGATTTTTTTTAAATTACAGACAGCTTTTCAATTTTAATATATTCATGTTTATTAGTTTTATTATTGTGCTATATGTGTAGTTAAAGAAATAATTTTCTACTGTCACAATATTTCCCAATATTATTTTTTCTGAAATTAATGTTTTATTTTTCATATTTAAGCATTTAATTCACCTCTAAATTTTTTAAGGGGTGTGTGATGGGATCAATTTTTATTTTATTTTTTTGGTATTGCATTACCATTTAAAGTAATGAATGTAGTTTATCAGTTGTCATTTCTGTGTTTATTTAGATAATAATTTTTCTCCTTTAATCATTGAAAGTAATCTATCAAAACATTTTCTGATATCCAGCCTTCTTTGTATTCCCATGATAAAACTTCCTTGGACATGATGTATTTTGTTTCATTGCTGAATTCAACTTGCTATTTTATTTAGGATATTATCATCTGTATAGCTGAAGTAGTTCTATACTTTTATGTAATGGGAAACTTTACTGTATTTTTCCCACATTCTCTGAAGCAATTTGTATTTAGTATTAGGACTGTGTTCTTTATAAATTCGTTTGTTCATTCTGTTTGTGTGTATTATTATTATTATTATTATTATTATTATTGTGTGTAATTATTATTATTATTATTATTATTATTATTATTATTATTCGTGCATTGCAATTGAGACATAGGAGGGAGTGGCTTATATAGATTTTCTGTTTTGTCTATATAAATTTTATGTTGCTAATTTTTAAAATTTTCAGAAATTTATATTGTCTTAAATTTTCAAATTTATTGGTATAAATAATCTTAAGAGTTTTAAAATAATCACTATGTGTGTGGTTATATTCTCCCCCATCCTTAATATTGTTAATTTGTACATTTTCCATGTTTTTTCTTTATGTGTTGTAATTGAGATTTGTCTATATGATTAGGTTTTTAAAATTGTTTTAAAGCAACAGCCTTTGATTTTTTTTAACCTCTTCATTCTTTCTTTTCTATTTTATTAACTTATGCTCCTTTTTTCTTTATCTTTCATTAGTTTTAAGTAAAGTAAGAGAAAGAAATGCTTATGTTCTTTTGTTCTTTTCTGGCTTCTTATATGGTTATTTATTTTTATTTTCTTGGTTTAAATAAGTGCACTTAAAAGATGTTTGCTTCTCATCAAAATACAGTGACTGTAGCTGCAGCCTTTAATTTTTGATACACAGTACCTTCATTTGTAATTCATTTCACAATGCTTTGATTTCCATTGTGATTTTTCTCTTTACCCAATGAAATATTTAGTAATACATTTTAAAGTTTATGAACCTATCACTATAGATCCATTGCTAGTTTAATTCACAGCATCCACAAATTTCTTGAAATTTTTGGTGCTATTTTGTTATCTAGTGTGTGGTTAATTTTGTAAATGTTTAAAGTATAATTAAAATAAATGCATAACTCCTGCTTTTTTCTCTATTACCACAGGAATGCTCATTTTATTTTTCAAATATTCTACATACCTACCTTTTAAAAAATTTACTCTGTCTACCCATTTCTGATAGAAGTGTACTGAAATCTCCCACAGATAGTTATAGATTCGTCAAATCCTTCTGTGAGATTTTTTTGTATACTGAGGCTATGTGGTTAGCTGTTTAGAGTTCATGATTGTTATATCAGCTTGATGCTTTTTGTTTAAAGCTTATCTCTTTTCCATATTAGTAATTTTTCCTTAAATTCTATTTTATCTGATGTATTTGCTTTAGTTTGGTTATACCAGTTTGTTTTGATTACAGTTTGGCTACAGTTTTCCTCATGTATTTTTCTATTCCTTTATTTTCAACCCTTTAATGTGATTTTACCTTATGCATGCAGATCAGGACATACAAGGCAAATAGATAGAGTGTATTTTAAAATTCAGTGTGATTATCTATGTATTTATTAGTCCAACTGTTTAAAATTATTGTGATTATTAATCTATTTGGTCTTATTTCTGAGATAGCCCTGTTTGTTTGTTTCAAATCTATAAATTTTATTTGTAATTTTTTACTGCTCATTAATTTTAACACTTAAATTTTATTATTTCATGCTAAAGAATTCTGAAGTAGATTTTAAACACCATTATACAACAGGCAGACTTGGCTGAAACAACCAGCGGGGCTCAGTCTGGGTTCCTGGAAAAGTAAGCTGGCTAGGACCAGAGCCTTCCATGTCACCGAGAGAGGGCAGGGCTTCTCTTGAACTCACTTTCAGTGAGACCAGTGGACCCCTGGCATAAGCTGCAGGCACAGAAAAATTCCAGAGGCCCCAAGATCTCTAGGTAAATGACAGCTGGCCTTTGCACAGCACCACGATAAATAACTGGTATTCACACTCTGCTCTGCCCCAACGCCAAGCTTCTTTTTTATTCCTGTCACTGTCAAGGCTACACTCACACTCATCCTATAAATAGTAAGAGTAATAGGGTGAACAGACCGTCTTGTGATGCCTACCCATGGCATATTCAGTAGAACACCTTTGCCCTACTCAACATCCTTGGGATCAACGGAATGATCAGGGAACCTAGGCTTTCTTTTCCCTGCCTCCGTAGCTTAAATTTCCCAGCCCTATTTCTTAACCCATTCTGTGTGAAACCTCTTAAAATCATCTTGAGTCCTGTTGCTCGATAGGTAGTGACCACTAAAGGATCTGCCTTGCAAGACAGAAACCATGACATATAACCAAAAAAACTTACATGTGTCTCTCAAAAAATAGAAATCTTTTCTACATTGTATATGTAATATTAGCAAACCTCAGGAAATTAAGTTTTTAATATTATCTAATTCCTAATCTACATTAAAATTTCTCCAATTTTTTCCCCAAATATTGTTTTAAATTAGTTTAAACCAAGGTCACACATCTAATTGCTAGTCCACAGATCTTTATAATCTAGAGTAGGCTCTTTATTTATTACACTGAGTTGCAGAAAAAAGTAGTCCTTTATAGGTCATTTTATATGGGTTTGATTGCTTACTTGTGATAATTTAACTTATTCCTCTAGTCCCTGTAGGTTCTATTAACTGGAAGTTATATCTAAAGACTTGATTAAGTTTAAATGTTTTTAGCAAGATTACGTCATAGGTGATATATACTTCTGTATGAGATCAAAAGACACATAATATCTGTTTTGCTTTATTTTTCACCATTAGTGACCTAAATTTAATTATTGGATTAGGTGATAGCTTCATCTCTCTGTTGCAAATATCAATTTGTTTTACTTGAAACCAGAAGTAATTATTTACGAAGTAACTTTGCTATTATGTCCAGTTACCGTCAGTAGTTTTTGTAACATTTGATAATTTTATCCTGATACAATAATTTCTTTAAGTATTACAATACGATGCTTTTAAAATTTTCATTTTTTTCTACACTTGCCACCATTCTTTTGTAACATAGTGCTTTCCCAGCTTTTATTAAGAACTGTGTTATTACTCTGAAATATAGTTCATCTAGTACTGTAGGAAAATGCTTATTTTTTCCCTTTAAATAACTAAATGATTTTCAAAGTAAATAATTTATTTCATAGAAGTACAAAATGGGGATAAATGAGTTTTCTCTGACTTTTTCTTAATACTATGGATTCAGACGTTCAGAGATGTAGTGTGTTTCAATCAATTATCGTCATTTTTTCTGATGCCTCAACTTTGGTGAATGGGAAGCCCCATTGGACTAACTTCTGGATTCTTGACGTGACTTTTAATTTTTACAAACTTTCTTGCTTTCTGGAACAGATTTCTCAATATCATCTTATACTTCCCTTGTTCCAAACTCAGCATCAGTCTTCTCTCCAAAGATCTACGAATAATGGGATGGACCTGTACTAAACTTTAGGCCCTAGATGTGTGCCTTTTTCCTGAGAATACATTACTTCTACATCAATTTCTTGCCAGAGTTAGAAAATATACGAATATATGTATTTAAAATTTGGAGTTAAAATCAATATCTCTAATTCAGTTTTAGCATTCAGAGTTTAATTTCTATGATTTTTCTAATTGCTCCTTCTCACCCTGAAGGTCTTGATTGCTGTTAACTTTAATGTAATTACTCATTTGATTTATGCTGCAATTTTAAAAGTTTCAAAATAATAGCATTGATAATTACTATGAATGAAAGATGTACCATCAAAGTGTTTTGATAGAATGTCATTTAAAATCTTTTCACTTTGTAGTTTATCATGTATTTGTATGCATGTATGTGTATGTATGTGACTATTACAGAAATTCACACATATATATACATAGTAATTTTTAAAATAATTTTTCGTTATTCAGAATTTCTGTCTTCCTATTCATGACTATCTGTTTTACACTCTCCATTTACTGATTAGTACCCTCCTGCTTCTTGTCAGTTTTAGGTTTTATCTTTTCTGTAAACTCAAAACACTGGTAATTAACATTTTAAATCATTAGTTAAGTAGACTTAGCAACCTGTTTGAATAAGTTTTGTACTTGTGTGATTCATGCCTTCCCATGAATTGGCTTTGGAAAAAAAAAAATACCGAAGTACTTCCTTTACTATTTTTATAAGAATGGATATGTGAAACATAAATTCTTTGAATATCCAGAGATGCCTTTAATTTGCCCTAACTCTTAGATGTTGGCTTAGTTGGGTATGAAATTCTAGGCTGACAGCTATTTTTCTTTAAAGCTTTAAAGGTATTATTCATTGTCTGCTGACAATCTGTTGTTGATAAAACTTTCATTGTTATTCCTTGATGGAAGGTATGCATTCTCTTTAGTCTTAATATTTTATATATATATGTATTTGATTTGGGACCTGAGATACAATTTCAACCTGAAGACTCATGTCTTCCCTCTCTTTTGAAAATATACTATCTGTTATCTCAAACTACAATGATTCATCACCATTTTTTCTTTTTTTCTTCTTCTGGCATTCATTTTAGACATTCACTGCGATCTTTCAACTTAGTCTTTTGTAGTCCAGCAAGTCTATGGCTTGGGCCCCACTCATCACATTATGTTTTTATTTAGTTTCAGGTATTCTGTGGTTTTTATCTTGTTGTTGGGTCTAGCTTGCCTTTTAGAAGTTTATATATATTTATATGAAATATATGTGTATATATATATTTTTTAGGCGAGGCAACCCTTGATTAACCTCACAGATTGCAAGGACCTTGTCAGCTTACAATCTCTTATTTTTTTATTTTTTATGCCTACAATACCTGATCTTCTTAGGTGGTCTCCCATCCAAGTACTAACCAGGCCCGACCTTGCTTAGCTTCTGAGATCAGATGAGATTGGGTTTGTTCAGGGTAGCATGGTCGTAGACTCTTTCTTCTATATTTTATCCTTTTTTTTTCTATGTGCTATAAATAGAGGGAATAGCAGATCCTGACTATTCTGCTATCTTGTTGCTGGAAATCACTAATGATATTTTTTAAATGAAAGAAGTGGAAAAAATTCAATTTCTCCCATATTAGGAAATGAATATTATGCATTATTAATGGGATACTATATGATAAACCAGAGTCGTCTTTATCATTAGGGGCATTTATACTTTTGATCTTTACTGAAATATTAGATATAAATTTAGCGAGTTCTTGTATTTTTTCTTATGAATCTATGTAATTTCATACATACAAATAAACTGTGTACTTTTAATATATCTTTTAAAAAATAAGATATTGTTTGAAGACTATTTCTGTACTTAATATATCATGGGTATTAAATATAATATGTTCAAGAATTCTACATTAAGGACTGCCTATATTTCTGTAAACTTGTACTTGAATTTAATAAGTAAAATAATTAAGGCTACTTATTAAAAGATAAAAAGAGATATCCAAATTCTATTTCATATCACTGGCTAACAACTATAATAGATTTTATGTCCATATATTTTAAGTTCTAAGTAACATTTTCTCATTTTAGTAAAAATTATTTTAAATTGGAAAAGTGAACATAGTAAGGAAGAAAATAACATCCTTCTCTGTAACTGCATTCATTTACTATTTTTAAAAAATAAATCACTTGCTTTGGCCATATTAATTAGTTTAATTATATTGATTCTATTTGGTAACAGTGATAATGCAATTTTGGAAAATTATTTTTCTGCCAGATTATTAAAATTAAAATATTATGTATGAGATTCAAACTCTTTTCATTGAGGATAGAAATGTCCTGTTCTTTTTGATTTACCTAGTACCTGGCATATACTAACTGTTTAGTAAATATTGAATTGCAGATACTATTTCCAAGGAATTGAATGACTTTATAAGTCTTGACTACTTTTATAAATTAAGATATAATCTTTTGAATTTTTAAATCTCTGCCCTTGAAATTTAACATAAATATTATTGGCAAAAAGCTAATTACTGGAAATTTTTTTTAAACTAAGATTTAGTTCCATTGGTTGCTACTTCAATTACCTTTCCATTGTCCCAGAATTGAATGGTTATTTTTATACATAAAAATTGGCTGCTTTTAATAATAATTTTAAAGTGTAAAATAAAGCTGTTTTATTCCCCTACTGCATACACATTGTTTTTTAAGTACAACAACATGTATTCTCTTAAAAATTATAATCTTTTGACCTGAAAATATATATAAAATTTGTTCTGGCCTTGTCCTGTTGTGGTAAATTTTAAAAAGATGTAAAACAAACAAACAAAAAACTTGTGTTACTTGCTTTGAAGTAAGAAACCAAAATAAATATTAAATAAAATAAAATTAAAAGGAGCTTAAACAACATTTTATCTCATGCTATTTTTTGGAAAAATAAGCCCAGATGTATATAGTAACCTTGTGTCTTGGTAGTAAGTCTGTAGACATTATCAGATCAATCTAAATTGAGTTAGTGTATATGTGGTAGGCAGAAACTGGTGGAAATTAGTTTATCTTCCCCAGACTCTTTCTGTTTTCTTTGTACAAAATAGGATAAACTCGTTTTTAGACCTGATTAGGTTTCTTTGTTGCTTTTTCCCCCTTTCCCTAAAAGGGCAAGGAGAGTCTATACTTCGTTAGAATCTCACCAACTATTAGAACAGGAAATCATTAAAAAAGCCCTAGGCACATAGATGACATCTGTAGCTACTACTAGAAAGATGTTGAATGCAAAAGATGAAACAATTCCAAGTAGAGAATATGAACAATTATCTGTAATGCTTTTTAGTTTCATTGGCTGTAAACAACATATTGAAGCTATAGGTATTATTCTCATGATAGCTGTATGTGCAAGCGACCTAACCTGCAGATGTTCCTCTTTATTAACAGCATCTACAGAAAATGCATTGCAATCTCAGACAAATAAAAAGACTGTTCCCTGGCTAATCTTAGTGGACACTTAAGGAGCTTGTTTGTTTTAAATACCCATTATTTCTTTTATTTAAATGTGGATTTCTTTTTCCTCCAGTGGATCCATTTATCCATGGGGCTTCTCATTTGTAAGCTTAGATTGTATTCAGACTATTTGAATCAAAAATGCTTGATTTATATAATGCCTTCTGAAATAATTTTACTAATCTGCAAATTGTCTGTTTGAATAAAACAGACTTATTAATTACAAAGAAATATTTTGGAAAGGACTTTTATTTAATCAACTTGTATGCTAAGAATTAAATATTGTATAACATATTTGCATGTATCAAGGGTTTCCTACTTATTTGAACTCTTAAAAGTTGCTAATATGTGAGGATACTATCTCATTCTATCTCGAGGAATATGAAAGAAGAACTTAGTATTGGTTTATATAGCTGTTTTAGAAGAAATATCGTATGTATTCTGTTGCCTATTCCATCCAGGATGAAGAGCAATTTATCTTCTTAGAAAATAGTGCTGATTTAGTAACTCTGCCCTCTGTATCATTTTTGGTGAAAATACTATGATCAGGTGAGCTCTTAGTAATATGGCTGTCTGGTGTGTTAAAAAGGTTAGCAGCAGCTGTTAACATAGTTGGGTCCTCTGATTCATTGTGCCTCACAAAATCTACAAATGTTCAGAGCCTGGCTTCTCTTTAAGCTGTAAATAGTGGCACCCAAAGACTCAGACTGCCCTTTTGTTTCATACACCTTCAAGAGAAAAAAAAAAAGCCAACTCTCCAATTTATTTCTTAATAAAAACAATCTTCCAAGATTCCATATTTTCCTAGATCATTTAGACAAATGTTGCTCTACATCAAAATATAATTAAATGATACATTATCAGTTTAAATTGAATTTTTGGCGTATTGTTTTGGAATAATTGTGATTTATGGTGCTGCTTACTGCTTTTATAATTGTTAAGTGTTCTGTAGCTCACTGAATGTTTTTAACTTTGTTCTAGTGCCCAAAGGCAAAAATTGCAATGGGTATAATTTTATAAATCAGGCTCATTAATAAATAATTTTTTCATTATGACTCTGGAATAAAGAGGACTATATAGGATGGCCTTTTAATAACATTATTACTTATAATTTGATGTGGCTTTAAATGGGGCTTTGTACATAATATATTGTAATGAGACAATCTCTTCTAACCCAGTAGGTATTTTACACTGAATTTCATGGTTAGAAATGTTCCAGAGCTTCAAGAAAGAGAATGAATTTTATGTTATGTTATTTTTCTTTCCATTAAATTTATAAGTTCTGTACTAGTAAACTATGGTTACATATTTGTAAATTTTTTTCATAATGCTTATAATGGAAAGATAAATTTTCAATTAAAATAACTGAAACCTTCTAGATTAAGAAACTTTAAATTTTATATACAGAAAGTTCAGGTTAGCTCAATAACATTTTAATTCACCTTAAAAAAAAAAGAAAGAAAAATTTCAAAACATACATCAAGAGACATTGATATGCCTATCTCCAAAAAAATGAGAAAATTCACTTTTTTTTTAGATTGCAAAATTATCTCTATATTTATTATTTCTTTATAAGAAATAAATAAATAGATTTCCGGATATATAACTTTTCTGATAGGATGAAATAAATACCCAAGACACTATCCAAAGGTAACATTTTATTTAACCTCTATATTTAAACATTTTTCATAAGCACATACTTTGCTTTGTATTGTGTCATTCAAACTACAAATCAAATTTTAACCATGATAGAAACCCTCATGCTTTAAAAAATAAAAATTAATATTCAGCTATAGTAAATATAAAGTATCCCATGCCAACAACAACGAACAGCAGCTTGTAATTATTTTAAAGCTATGAAGTTATGATGTAAGGGTATTTTATTACATAAAAAATTTCAATGTATATAGTTAACAATGAACATCAAAAATGTTAGTTTTTTAAAGTATCTTGTGTTTTATGAGATAACTTTTTAAACCAGTTTTACATAATTTCATGACATCGGTTCTATTTGTAATTGCCTCGTAAAGTTTTAAAAAGGGTAATAAGGACGCTAAAATCTAAAAATGTGGCCTTCGAATTAGATAAATAGCTTAAATGACCTGAGCTGTAGAATAACCTGACATGCAGTGTAGAGGTAACTTGTCTGGTTAACTGAGACCTTAGCAGGCTAAGTCTTGTAATTTATAACTAGGTTTATGCAACTAACGAAGAAAAGGAAGTCAGTCAATCAAAAGCGTTGGTCTCCGATGCATTAAACAACCCCAGTTAACCTGGCTGTTGGGATCTCAAGATCATCTAAGACTACTGGCTAATAAATTATATCTTGTTATTTCAGTTACCTTTTACATGTTTAGGACCATAGCTAGGAAAACAGATTGGATTCCATATCACTTTTAGTTCAATAATTATTAAGATCAAATTCAATATAGGTAGTTTATGACTTCTCAAATTATGTTCCACAGATTTCTTGTCCTCTAGGTGGGACTGGGAAGTGCTACTTACTGTATTCTCTCTATGGGGTCTCACGATATATCAAATTAAAAATTCTGAGAAATATTATATAAAAAATTTTGTTTAAGCTAGTGTTTTCCAAATTTATTTGACCAGAAGACCATTTTCACAACTGCCATCTACTAATAGTCAACAAAAGACATTGTGAGAAATACTAGAAATACCAATCTTATTACATCTCATTAATAGCAACAAAATAAACCTTAAATCTAGCCTACTAGTTGAATGTGGTTTAATTAGTTACCAAGTATTTTTTTTTCTTTTTAATCTAGATTTAGTTGACAGATGAGTAGGAAGGAAGGAGAGAAGTATTGTTACTTATGAGAAGTGTCTGAAATCATCCCACTTGAAAGGACCTAAGAGCCTGGGGATTGACTTCTTTTGAGGCCTTGAGAAAATTGCAGTGCTTTTTTTTTAGGTGTCATTTTGCTTGTTTATCAGTTAAGGATGTCAAGCAACCTCCCTTGAGTTCTGAAATTTTATATCTCAAGACTGAGTTTGTTTCTTTTGTTTTGTATTTTTATTTTTTAAGAACTGTGGTCTACAACAGGGGTCCCAAACCTCCAGGCCATGGACTTGTACTGGTCCATGGCCTGTTAGGAACCAGGCAGTACAGCAGGAGGTGGGAGGTGGGTGAAGGAATGAAGTTTCATCTGTATTTGCAGCCAGTCCCCAGTGCTAGCATCACTGCCTCAGCTCCACCTCAGATCATCAGGCATTAGATTCTCATAGGAGCACCGGTCCCTGGTGCCAAAATAGTTGGGACTGCTGATTGGGAAATAAAAAGTGGTTAACAATTTTGTCAGTACCATCTTGTATCTCAGTATTTTGTTGTTTGGTTTAATGTATGGCAGACTTGACTTTAGATGCAGCCAATGGAGTTCATTCATTTCCCATTCTCTAGTTCTGTGAGTGATCTCTCTCAGAGAAGCTGAGAATGAGGAGTCATTGCCTCCACCCCCTAAATCTTGTTCTTAATGAAAGCTTAAATGATTTCCAAATAAATTGAAACCAGCTAAAAAATATTTTAGAGAATGTCTGAGAAAGGTGACAGAGAAAATAGAGAAGCTTGAAGCAAATATACACTTGGGGATTTGTTATAGAAAACAGGAACATTAAGAAATAACAGTAGTTTAAAAGAGCTTGTTCTGTTGAATATCTACATTGTTACTAATCACCTTCACAGCTCCTTATTTTCTTATTTAAACAATAAGAGACAGTTGGCCATAGAAATTTTAGTGGGGGTGAAGTACATAAAGGATCAGAACACATAATAACTTGGTCCAGTATCTTAATAGAAAACAGTTATTAGCATTTGTCAGAAATTAAGCTCACCTAATCATTAAAATTGTACCCTCTGATTTTTTACTTCACAATTAGAAATTCATTGAGATTTTAATCCCAGAGAATTAGTTAATATGTGTATAACATGCATGGCTTTCTAAAAAAGGCATTTTACATATTTAAGAATGAAGTATAGTTTATTTAGGAAAAGGTATTTTTTCTGTGGTTAAATGTTTAACCTGCACTAATTAGGAGTCATGAGGATTTTAGTTAATAAGTTAAGGCATTTTAAACTCCCTGGATGTTTTTAATTTACCTTTGCTTTTTTTATTCGATGTGACAGAACAATTTTGTATTTTAAATTCACTCAGTGGCTATTGCTGCATCATTCTCCATAATTTCTTTTAATTGCACAGTTTGCCTATTATATTTTCAAGCTGAAAGTATTCTTTTTCTAAAAATGGGCCAAGGATTTGCTTTTTTTCTTAGTAACTTCCCTTCTCCTCCATCCACCGAATATTACTGAATCCCTTATGTTTCACTAAAGTATTATGCTAAGGTAGAAATTCAAAGTAAATGTGACTTCATTAATTTAAAATTGTTGTATTTTGCTTAATTCACATTTTTTTTTAATCCATGGAGTAGTGTAGTGACTGTAAAACATGATTATGAAGTCTTTGACACTCTTTCCATCAAGAGTGGGGATCTGTGCCCCTCTCTGTGAATCTGTAGTTTACTATTGGTTAATATTAGTTACTCACTTGTAACTAATAGCGTGCAGCAGACATTGTGTGACCTCTGGGACTAGGTCATAAAAGGCCACACGGCTCCCACCTGATTCCCTCGGGAAACTCATTCGAGTAAGCCAGCTGCCAGTGAGAAGTTCTGTTACTCTGTGTCCATCTAGCTGGAATGGCCATGTCTAAGCAAGCTGGTTGGCAGCCATGGCAGAGCTTCCTGCTCAGAGTGCTCTGCTCACATCAACTGCCAGCCAAGTGAGTGTGCCATCTTGGGTGCCCAGACCTATGGAGCCTTGACTACAGCCCTAGCCTCCGTCTGACTGTGTCGTTATAAGAGATCCCAAGTGAGAGCTGTCCAGCTTAGCCCTACAGAATTCTTGACCCACAATTCTGGGAAATATAAATAAGTAAACAAATGTACATATTGTTCTATACCATTTGGTTGGAGGGTAATTTATTATGCAGTAATAGTAACCAGGACAAGTAGGTTCATAAATTACATAGATCTGTTCTTACATGATATATTCTAAAAGATAATCATGATTTTTAAAATTTATTTCATCACAAAGAACTTTAGAAATTAGTAACATATTCTTCTAATTATACATAGATCAGTATGTGTTGAAAATGTAAATCATAAATTCATATTTCGAAACAAAAAAACATTTAATAGAATTATTCTAAAGTAAAAATTAATAGACTATAGATTTTAATTTTCATTGAACTATAAAATCAGAGGCTATTGCCTTAGCTTGTATTCTAGTATTCTAAGAGATTTCCTATGCTGATATCTTACTACAGCCATTTGCCAATAAGCTCAACTTGCCGAGCTGTGGTAGAGACTAGAACTCTTCAGACCTTCACCCAGAGCATTTTACTTATTTTATGTACATTTTCTAGTATTCACATTATAGAAGTAATATATGCACATGCTTAACAGTTGATACAGAAAACAAAGAATAGAATGAATATTGGCCTCCCTGCCTCCTAGTCAAGTCCCAATCCCAAAGGCAAACACTGCTTACAGTTATTTTTACTTTTTTTTTTAATTTGGTGGCTATTATCTAACTTTAAATTAATTATTTCCCTTTCTTGATTTGTCAGCACTATATGATGCCTGCTCTTGACCACCTGTTATTACAGATGAAGGATTTCATACACTTACATTCCCTCCCTCCTCTCACTCACCGTCTCTACTTATCTGATTGTTATATATAATTTTCAGGTAAATGGCTATCTATTTACTAATGGTTGCCTTTATGGCTTTAAATAATATACTTAAATATCTATTTCTTGATTTTCCTATCATAGGCAATATTTCTTAAACTTTGCTACAAAAAAAGAAGGAATTAGAACCCTTTATCCTTATTTAAGTTTTCCTTGATTCATTACTCTCGTTTGTGTGAGTCCATTATTTTTATCTAGAAACTCTTTATTCTACTGGATATTTGGATTATTTCCACTTAAAGACTATCGTTAACAATACTGCTATAAACATTCTTCTACTTGCCTTTTGGTGCACTGATGTACGCATTTCGTTGAGTCTGTACACTAGGAGTTAAAGGCTGTGCGCGCATTACCAGTTTTTCAAATGACTATTCTAACTTACACCGGCACCTGCAGTATAACGGAGTAGGAGCTCTAGAGCCTTGCCAACAGGAGATATTGTTTGGATTTTTCATTTTAGCCATTCTGATGGGTGTGTAGTGGTATCAAATTAGGGTTTAATCTGTATTTCCTTGATGGTTAATGAGATTAAGCACCTTTTCATATACTTATTGGCCATATTTTCATCTTTTTCTGCAAAGTGCTTATCTGGGTCTCTTGCCCAACCTTCTATTGAATTCCCTCTATGTCCTCTCTTTCGTTGATTTGTAGATATTTTTTATATATTTTCTATAAGAACCCTTTTATCAAAAACATGTATTGCAGATATCTGGTTGTGGCTTGCTTTTTTCACTCCCTGTGTGTGTCTTTTGATGAATAGTTATTTTTAATGTGGTTCAATTTATCAGTTTTTTACTTTATGGATAGTGCTTTTGTGTCCTGTTTATAATGTCTTTCCCTATCCCATAATCATGAACATATTCTTTTTTATTGTGTTTTTGAGAAGCTTTAGTATTCATGCCATTCATTTCTAAGTCTGTAATCTACCTGAAATTTATTTTTTTCTGTGGTGTAAACCAGAGGTCAGTTTTCATTTTTTTCAATATGTTTATTCACCCTTAACCCAGTATCATTTATTTTTAAAGAAAAAATATAATTTTACTTACTCCCTCCCAATTTTTATGCCTTTATACCCTTTTCTTACCTGACTACACAAGCTATAACATTAAATAGGAGTAGTGAGAACAGATATGCATACCATTTTCCCAATCTTAGGTAGAAAGCATTCAGTCTTTTGCCATTAAATATGATGTTACATCTAAGTTTTTCATAGATTCCTCTTGTTAGGTTGTGGAAGGTCCTTTCTATTCCTAAGGTTCTGAGAGTTTTTAAATCACAAAACTTTTTTTATAATTCTCTCTTTTGTTCTGTTCACACGGTGAATTACATTGATGAATTTTTGAATGTGAAATCAAGCTCGCATTCCCAGATAACCTCATTTTATCAAGATATGTTATTATTTGTATATATTGCTGGATATAATTTGCTAATATTTTATTAAAGATTGTTGCATCTTTGCTTTTGAGGGATATCAGTCTCTAGTTTTCTTTTTTATGTAGTGTCTTTGTATGACGTAGGGTTTTAGAATAATGCTGGTCTCATAAAATGAGTTAGGAAGTATTCCTTGCTTCTCTATTTCTAAAAGAGTTTTTATAGGATTGGTATTTCTTTCTAAAATGCCTGTGATGTAGTCACTTGGGCCTGTGGTTATCTTTGTGGGAAAGTTTATAATTATAGATTGAAATTCTTTATATAATATAGAACCTTTTAAGTTTCATTTTTCTTACTGAGTCAGTATTGGTAATTTGTGCCATTCCAGGAATTTATCAGTTTCATTGAAGTAGACAGATATATTGCCTTAAGTAATATTGTTCTTTTATTTTTTTAACTGTCTGTGGAATCTGTAGTGGTATTCTCTTTTTCATTCTTGACAATAGTAATTTGTGTCTTCTCATTAATTTTTCCAGATTATTTTGGCTAGAGATTTTTTATTCATCTTTTTAAAAGATCAGCTTTTGATTTAATTGATTTTTCTCTATTATATGCCAATTTTCTGTTTCATTGGTTTTCATCCTTATACTTTCTTCTTCTATGCTCTTCTTTAGCTTTTAAAAGTGGAAGCTGAGATAATTTATTAGAAGAGATTACTATAAAGAACTTAAGGCTAATAATTTGAAACCTTGCTTAAATGGATAATATATTACTAAAGTTGTTTTGAGAAAAATTAAAACCCCAGATTAGACATATAAGTATAAATTATTAGGAATCTTCTCCCCAATTCTCAAAGAGGAGATGATGTCCATTGTATAAAAATGATTCCAAAGGATAGAAAAAATTAAAAAGAAAGAACTCTCCAACTTACTTTGATAGTATATCCTTAGTATATTCTTAATAACAAAACTCGGTAAGAATGGGATGCAAATGGCAAATTATAGGCTGATTTCACTTATGAAAATCAATACCATGATAAGGAAAGTGCAACTATGGTTTTAAAAATCTCGACAGGTTCATCACTACACCCTCTCTTTTGTTCTTAATATTGTCTATTCGAGCCTGCTCTCTCTTGCTCAGTCTTACTATTGGCTTTTCTGTTTTATTTTTATTTTTTCTTTTTTCTTTTCTTTCTTTCTTTCTTTCTTTCTTTCTTTCTTTCTTTCTTTCTTTCTTTCTTTCTTTCTTTCTTTCGAGGAACTAATTTGTGGCTTTGATGCTTTCAGCTATGGCTTTATTTTTTATTTTTGTTGTTTTTATGTATTGGCTATGTCTCTTTTTCCTTTTTTTAGGCTTATTCTTTAATTGTCAACGTTTATTTTTTTATTTAAAGACATTATTAGCCTCTTTATTGTTGAGCATCTTAAATATACACAAAAGTAGATTTGTATAATGAACCCCCATATGCCTGTCAACTAGTTTGCATAATCATCAATGTATTGTCATCTTGTTTAATCTATTCTCCCTTTTTAATTTTACTTTAATACTGCAAAGTGACTTCCAGACAGCATGCTATTTCACATGTAATATTTCAGTGTGCATCTCTATCAGGTAAGAACTCAAACATAATCACCATTTCATCTCCACACCTAACAAAATTAATACTTATATAAATATCACTTGATACCCTATCTATATTGACACTTATTCAAATATCTAAAAACAAAACAAAACAAAACAAAACAAAAACTTAGGAGTTTATTTGTTTGCTGTAGTATCTAAACTGTGCCTACAAATTGCATTTGTTTACTGTGATCTTAGGATTCTTATAACTGTTCTTCCTCCTGTTTCCTTTTTAAAGTCCTTTTAATTTGAGAAGAAACCAGGTCATTTTTTACAGTACAGAATCCTACATTCTGGAATTAGATTGCTGCCTTGTAGTATTATTGATGTTGTTTCTTCTTTGAATTTTCTGCAGTTAAATGTAGAGACTTGATTGGACTCAGGATCAGTACTTTTGGCAAAAATATTTTATAAGTAGTGCTGTGAACTTACTACTTTTTGAATCACATTGTGGGGAACATGATGTCTATGCTGCATGGAGTTCAGGTGACAGCTACCTGTATCTTCCTTTATAAAATCCTCGATTGCCTTTTCATCTGATGTGTTTCATCTGTTACAGGCTTTCTTTTTTAATATAAATATTCAAGTTTTAAAATGTTCTGAGTTATATATATTTACCTCTATAATTTAAAAATTGTAGAGTTATATATATTTTTAAGTTTCCATTGCGATTTGCTCTTTGATGTAAGTTAGATACATGCTTTAATTTTTTTTTTCCTAATATGTTGGTGTGGCATTTTTATTTTTAGTTTTTTGTTGTTGTTGTTACTGACTTTAACTTGTTAAATGCACTGTAGTTGGAGAACAAGGTGTGTATTTACAGTCTCTTTAAGGTTTATTCAGGTTGTTTTATGTCATAGTATATTGTCAGATTTCTTTTTTATATGTTGTTTTTCTTATATGTTCTTTATATGTCCTTGTTTGTTTAGAAAGTTGTCAGATGCCAGTTTATTCTATTTGAACATTATACCAAACTTCCTGTTTTGATATTTAAATACCCGATATTCTTTAGTCTGCAATAGATACCAGTTACTGAGAAAAGTGTATTAAAATCTTCCATTATGATGGTGGATTTTTCATAGTATCTGTGTTGTTAGGTACATAGGTTTCTAATCATATCTTTCTCTTGATTGCTTATTTTGTTATTATGTAATTAATGACCTTTTAATTCCCTAATACAACTTTTTTTTTTTTTTTTACTTAGTCTATTGTGTATATAACACAGTGGTACATGTTTTGTTTTGTTTTTTTCCTTTCAATGTAGTCATGTTTTATGTCTCATAAAAAGTTATAGTTAGTTTTTATTTTTTAACCTAGAAACTGCTTATAATTCTTTTATTTAAAAAAATGAGAAAATTTTAAAACTCTTTCTAAAAACATATTACCTTTATTTAAGCAAAATACTTTAACCACAAATTAAGTAAATTTATTTTTATAAAAAAATTATTTTTAATAAAAGTAAAGTGTTGCCACAAAAGAATTCCATAGTATATTGTAAATTATCCATGACATGATTATTTTTGCTTTAAATAACAAGTGTCTAAATTTCTCATTCATTTCTTCTACTTGACATTTACATATTTTAAACAATAATTATTAGTGTTTTCACCTTCTTTGACCTTTATGTTTTAAACTTTAAGTTAAGCATCACTTAAATATTTTAGATATTTTCTATCAAATTATTAACCCTAAAACCTTTAATGCTATTTTGATATTTAGTATATGTTTACATTTTACATTCGAATTATGTTTGAAAGTGTTTCATTTTTTATGTTCATCCTAGGAATGAAATATAAAAGTATATCTTTCCATTATTTTCTCATATTTATAAACAACTGGGTTGAATTAATAGAGATTATTATCAGACGTTCTTATATATTATGTTAAGATGATATATTCCAAAGTAAGTGCTAAATGTGGTCAGAAATGTTCGCTGCAGAAAAGAATGTGGAGTGCTGAGAAACAATGAAAGGTCAAGTTTAATGCCTTGAACAACTTGTGGTGATGCTATTGTTAACACAGAACATATTGTTTTATTGGCCATATAGCTTTATTCGTAACTGCAGGTTACTATTACTCAGTATAGATTCTGGCCCCTCAAGTGAAGAGCTGATCTAATTAATTATGGCATTTCTAACCTAAATTAATTTGCTATTTTAGTAAAGACTTCAACTAAACCTACTGGTTTTGTTCCCCCAGGCGATAGTAAATATTACAAAACTAATGCACTATACAAGACAAGTATTGAAGTACAGCTTTTCGGAAAGCCAAATAGTGCAGACATATTTACATGACAGGAGCATTTTAAGTGGGCTCTCTTGTGGCCTCTTTACTTTCCAGAAAGATGCACATAGAATATGAGAGACAGAGAGTAAACACATGGTTTATGTGGGAGCAATCACGGGAGCCTCGCTTTGTATTTCCTCAGAGACCAAGACATCCATTTTGCACCTAGTTCTGCATGGTTTGAGTTGCCTCTACGTCAGTTTTGTTCCAGTTTTGAAAACTTTAGTTACTGTGACCATATTTCCATTATTAAATATCTTTGTCACATTTTTAAAGTAATTGATTTCTTGCAATTTTAAAAATTTTATTACAGTGGAGGGGATCTTTGGAGTCACTCCTGAGGTATGGAGAGAGAAACTAGTCTTCACCCAAAATAGGGTCTGCTGCAATTATAAAAGAGAAGGGGAGGTTTAGGAGCAGCCCATCTCTCCACCGCCAGGGTACAAGGCCCGGGATGAATAAGCCCACAAGTGTTGGTAGGATTTGTCTGCATATCCAGCCCCTAGAAAGATTAAGGGATGAATTAAATTGTGCAATTTGGAAAATATAGTAATTCTAAACCAGATGCCGAGACCAGTAAGCCAGCCCTTCTGGCACATTGTAAAGCATGAAGTTGTAAATATAGTAGATAATTGAAATTTAGATTTTAGATATGGGCATTTTTAGCAGCCCTCCTCTAGCTTTCATTGCTTTGAGTCTTAGAAGTATATTTAACAGTTCATATTAATGCAATTCCTGTCAAAATTAATTAAGCCTTTTTATTTTTTCTTTTTCTCATGTTTTTTTTTTTAAACCCTTCTTTGATGAAGAGAGTATTAATAATAAACACAAAGGAAAACTGTCTGAACTTAAAAGTACATCCAAACTGAAGATGAAAAATATTCTGTTGATTGAGAAATAAAGTTTTGTGCTCTTCTTTGGTTTCTTTTAAGTTTCAGTTTAAGAAACACACACATGCACACACACGAACACACACATACACTTGTTACTCCATTGATTACAACTGTCATTTTTGTCATATACTGTACTTTCATAGCTTCTTCACTTCTTTTTTTTATGCTAATCAATTTACAATGGTTTTTAGGCCACAGTGGGGCTTGGGTCTTGACTTTTTATGATCCTGGCAGCCCCTTAACTAGTTTTTTAAAAAAATCATCGACCATGCCATTCAATCAGTAAATTTTCTCTTTTTTTATTGCTGTCTTCAGTATTATGGACAAAAAAATGGTCATATTTATCAGGTTCTCTACACATCCTAAAACATGTTTTTGTAATGAAATTATTTGAGTAATGAAAGAGCTAAAGTTAAGAATTTATTGAAATGGTAGCATTTTATTCAAAAGTAGTAGAGAAGAAGTAAGAATTTATGGAAGGCGGTGGTTTGCATGGGGCATCAATATGGAAAGCAGGTTTAAATAGCTAGTGAGCACAATAGCTCCACAATAGCTATTCGAGGTAGGAACTGGCAAAGTGGGTAGAGTATCATTCCACATGGGTATTGTGTTAACTAGAAGCCATATCTAAGAAATTCTTAAAGCTTGGCTTCAAATGTGACAGTGGATTTATAGGGGATAGTAGGGTTAGGCCAACTGTTCTAGTCTAGAGCAAATATATATTGAGAGCTATTATATATTGAGAGCAAATACATATTGAGTATGATTCTAAGAAACAGTCAAGTAAATGGCATTAGGTTTTCTAGAGTTTGCTACTACACACTGAAGGACTGACAAGTTTTCACATTGAAACTCTAACTCAGGCATTCACCTGTCTTTCCAATGAAGGGATTCAGAACAGGCCTCCCCCAAGATGTATCACTTTGGCACGTGAACTATTTTGAACTGAGGGAAGTCGAGACTCTGTGGGCTCATGGTAAACTTTTGCCTCTCCCTTAAATTAGGGGCCTTGCTCATAATGAGTTATTACCAGAAATTACTTTTTGTGACTCTTCCATAAGGCTCAGCAAACTTCCACTCTTCTTATCACCCTGAGAATGACCTTCTTCCACTCTGCAGCCCAAAGGTGCATTAGCTCATCCTTAGCTTAGAATGTCAAATATCCTTCATTTTTCCTTTCTGTCTCTGAACCTCTCATTTATGTGGGGTCTCTGATTTTTTCATATATGTGGGGGTTCCCATAGGTATGATATAATTAAATTTGCTTATTTTCTCTTGTTAATCTGTTCGTGTCAATTTGATTGTTAAACCAGCTGGAAGAACCTAGAAACTTAGAGGAAAGTTTCCTCCTCCCCAACACCAGTAACAGACCACACACTGAGAAGTCGTCATCAGCACCCTAATGGAACCTGAGGGTAATAATAAAAATATACTCGGCGATGCATTTGACAATTGTACAGTCAATTCTTTTAGAAGGAAAGATTAAAATTTGACATTGTTTGAGCTTAAGGAATGAAATCAATTGAGATAAGACAAGAAGTCAAGATGCATGAACACATTGAAGATTGAATGATTCAGGTGGACGGAAATAAAATAAGTAGATTGGTATGTTGCTTTGTAAAATAATAGGATAGAATATGATAACCGGGATTTGGGGAATGACTGAATTGCGTTGAAAAGTAGAAAAATGACAACCAATTTTGCTTTGTTTCAAGTCATTTAGACCATAACCATAAGAATGCAGAGAAAGAAAACTATCTTAATTAAAAATTGACCCTCAGTTTTCACTCTTTTTTAAGCCAGAAGTCTGGGAACAGAATGAGAGAAATTCAGATCACGTTAATAAAAATGATTACTGACTTTTACTCTTCCCTTTCTAATCCTTTTAATGTCTTTCTGTCTCTTTTCTGCCTGCTGGTGTCAAATTCTTTGTGTTGTAGGGGAGAAAAAAATCTTTTCCCTCTACCCTTCTAGATTCAGTTACTGGGGCTCAAGAATTAGATTGATAGAAGACATATTAAGGAACAATAGTTTTAAGTCTGCACATACTCATGTACCCTGGGAGTTCACAACGAAAAATGTGTCTCAAGGAAGTGGCTAAGTGATTGAAGCTTATGTACCACCTTAAGTTAAATAAAGGAAAAGGGGTTTGAGGATCCTGGGCTTGGGAAGCAAGTTACTGGAAGGTAAGGCGAGGAAATGCTTGGTAGATAAGGGTTGTCCTGTTTTGTGGATGAGAGCTGTCTTCTGGAGTAGCTAACTTCCAAGTAGGAAGACTTCTTTATAAATGGAAATCTCCTTTACAAAATGGGAAATTTATATTCTATTTTTAGGCAGTTTGGGTAACGTGTTTCCTGTGTCTGCTGATACTCAGTTGCCTTTGGCCCAAAATAATTCCGACGCCAAAGTGGCATGCTTTGGAGTGACATATTCTGGTACCCTTATATGAATGACTGCTAACTTCAGAGTACAAAGTACATAAAATGGTGCAAAACTTATGACCGTTCTTTTTTACAAGCTCTAAATCTTTGTGCCCAGCCATAAAGCCATGTGCCATCTTGATGAGGACGCCTGACCACCTGACTGGGGAAGGCAAGGTGAGCACAAACAAATTGCATACCTTGGCTCCTTTCACTGTCCATGGCAGCTTTCTGCTGTATACCATCTTTCAAATCATTAGACTTCTCTTTCTGGTGAGATGACAGTTCTCAGCCTGAACTCAGTGATTCTCTGTTTACTGAAGCAGAGGATAAGATCGAGTCCATTATTTTGTTCATACTCTTTTCCATCCAGAGAATGTCCCAACCATTACCCTTTCTGCATGCATATATTTAAAAATTTAAGAATGAGTAAAAAAACAAGCTTTTTCTTTATTGTCATAGTTGTAATTTGATCATTCCATAGAAGGCCACCCACAGAAAATTAACCAATATATTTGACTATTTAGAATTATTATTTTTGCTTTCTGTTCCATTTTTTTTTTCTGAAGAGCTGTTAAATGCTGTAATTTTAATCTGGTGTGATTGCCTTGCAAGTGAAGATGTCATTTACTGTGTTTTGTAGAGACACATCACCCGAGTGAGTGCCCTCAGCTACGCTAGAAGTATTTCCCTTGTAATAAGAAGAGAAGAGGGGTTTACATCACCACTCAATTTAAAAACCCTTGCTTGTCAGGAAGCATGCACTTTCCTGTGCAACCTGGGGAGTTCATTAAAAGTGTGAGGTTGCATCACTGATTAGACATAGCTAAAGGCTGGGGTGATGGTGTTGTGGCAGGAACCTTAACAGAAATTGAATAAAAAGAAAATCTCTGTTTCGTTCAGGCCAAGGGAAACTTTGATTAGAAAATTTGTTCTTTTTTATTTGGGACTCTGTTGTGTTGTGTCATATAGTATTGAGTAAGTGATCGTTATAGATGTGAAAAATACCTGCTTCATTTTTTAAAAATCTTTCCTTTCTATTATGCTCATCACTTATTAAAAAGATAGTTCAGGGAACGTTCAAATATTTACAAGTATTAATAAATCGACATTTTGCTAAGTGACTAGAAAGATACAGTTTCTCTTTGGCCTGTTATTTCCACATGCAGTTATTAAAAAAATGCACTGGCCCACGTTTCTTTGGAAGGAGTGCAGTCTGGTTCAAAATCACATAACAGGGTGGGTGGGTTGGCTTGTTCCTCGATTCATTCATTCAGCAAATATGACCGTGCACTGAAAAGTAAGCTGATAAAACTCCAGCAGAGACTCTAAGGTGATTTGACATGCCTTACTTTCTTAGAACTTTGTAAGCTGGAAGCCATGTCAATCTTCACAAGCATTTTAGATGACATTTATCAGACAGCTTTTTCTGAGTGTAGGTGCTGTGTTCTTGAAGCCTAGTGAAAATGGAGGTGGAAGAGAAATGGCAGTGACCTTCATGCTGTGGGGAAAAGATTGGCCCAGTGATTTCAGGAAGTTCTTTATAAAGCTGGTTTGTAGCTCTTATGTAAAAGGAGTCAGAACTTATAAACAATCTGTCAATTTCATCCTCTACCAGTTTGCATTGCTTAATTTTTCTGGTCCTATAGAACTGACCCAGGAACTATATTCGTTTGATGGATCTGGATGGGATTCAAAGGTTAATCCAGAGATGGCATTTGGATTAAACCATCACTGTCTAATAGAATCAGTTCTAAAAATGTGAAGAAATCTGATTAGAGTATACTTTTGCCACATACTTCTAGTAATTGCCTCGGGTAGGGATTGGAGGAAGAGATTTAAGCATTGAAAGCTGAAATTTATCAATCCCAGAATAGCCAATAAATGGACTAGTAGTCAAGATCATCAGACCTTTAGTACTCACAGATTTAACATTTCAAATTTCGTCTCTACTGCATGTAAGCCAAAGGTCCAGAGCATGTAATAATTTGTAATTTTGCCACAGCATGATGTGAATCACTCTCACTGGGAGGTTCATGCAGAAGCGACTGAGCTTGTCAAGGAGGCTTCAGAAAAGATCACAGCATTTGCTGACATATTTTGAAGGGGTATTTGTCTATACTGCACCTCTCACCTCCCTGGGGGTTTCAGGAAAGTTGATGGGCAGTGTGGTCAGTGGGAAACCCTCCCTACATCCACTCTGGCGTTTTATCTGTAGCAGCCGCCACCTGCCCTATTCAGATGTTTTTCCATGTAGCAATTACTAAGAATATGTCTGAAATATTTACAATCACTTATGTATTGCAAATCTCTTATGATTCTGTCAAAAATGTGGGCTTGCATTAGCAGCTAGTCATCAGGTCTTAACCTTGAGATAATACTCAGGATTGAGGAATTTAGAAAGCCCCAAAATATTATGCAGAATTCTGCATGTGTGTATGTGCCTATGTGTATCTTTACCATTGCTATCATCAGTTTTGCGGATGAGACTATGATACCCCCCCCAAAAAAAAATTTAAAAACATTGCTTTAGATGGAGAATGGTTAATTTATTAGTCTATTTGCATGTACCTTTCATTACACATGGAAAGGGATTGAAATTGGAGAAAGAATAGCAGGATAATTGAGATATGGCTGGTGCTCAAATGAGTTGAATTATGGAAGATACAAAGGGGAACAGTGGAGAGATCAGTCACTACCATCTTCTATCCTGCCTCTTTGCTCCTTCTTCCCCAAAATGATCTCATTAAGGTGAAGAGAGAGAAGGAGGGAGGGGAAGAGGGAGAGAGAAGACGAGAGAGAAAATGTATTTATTTATCTCTAATGCTTAGCACAGTGCCTGGCACAGAAGGGAATCCTCAATAAGTGTGAGCTGAATGAATCCTGTTTTGCTCATGGGTTTGCTGGCCCTCAGCTAGTGTATCAGTTGTTATGTTTTGATTCTCAAGAACATCTTCTTGATGACTAATGAGGACTTAGCCTAGAACTCCTCCCTTAACTTCCTATATTTTTGGAAAAAAGAAGATACGGAGTGAAATAAAAGTATTATAGTACTATGGAGTGGAAGTCACTAGGACGATCAAGATAAGGCACAGGGGAAGAAAAATAAATTAAAATCGTGGGACAGGAGGAAATGCTAAGGACCAGCCTAGAGACTGATGGTGAAGGCAGTGAGAAGGACCCGCAGGTTCTAAGGGCAGAGACAGGGAATCTCAGCCTAGAAGCGCCTCCAGGATGGGGGTTGGCAGCCTAAAGAAAATGAGCAGGTCCTACTCTAGGGCATTGATGAGGAAGTAGGTTTTCATTTAAATTAAGGTGGCAGAGGGAATACTTGAAGAAATTCTTGAGCTTGTGAAAGAGATTCAGGGCATTCTTGAGAATAGCGGGGAGGAGGGTTTGGAAGCATTTGGGAAGCGATTCCCCACTGAAGGATAAGGAGGTGCATAAAGAAGGAATAACAGTGAGGAAACAAAAGTTGACCCATGCGTTTTTTTCATGTTGACCGATGTTTGGATCTCAAGAAATGGGATATATAGAAGAGAGGAATGTTGAACGAGAGTTTCAAAACAGCTTGGCTGCAATGGTGAGTCCTTCTTCACAGTCCTGCCTCAGGTGGAAGGTCCTCCCATGATCAATAATCTCCAGCCTGAGGGTTCAGAATCTGGAGGTTTAAGCATGACAGAGTTCCTTTCCCAGCTGGCAAGAACCTGACAAACTCAAGCTTCCAGTGACTGTGGAACTTACATGTTTTAAAATATTGGTTTAGATACAGTTGATAAATAATGAAAGTCATTTTAAATTACATTACAATAAATAAAATATAAAAGCATATATAAAGAAACATAACCAGCCAGGTACAAATAGGTGCAGTCTCTTTTTACTTCAATTATTTCAATCCATAAGTAAAGATTAGCTTTCAATTCTACTTCAAATTCTCTTGCCACAGATGCCTCTGGCAATGGTTTCAGCTAGCTTGCAACTTTGAATGCAAACATAGTACCATATTCATCTTTGAATTCCCCCCATAGGGTCCAGCATAATACTCTGCATGTTGTAGAGGGTTTATAAATGTTAGGATATATTTTCTTCTATCGAAAGTTGCCTAAGACCCTTTAAGGGAAAGGATTTCTAGGAAAAGGATTTCTTTATGAAGTAAACACCTCTGAAGTGAAATATTTGTCATTTTCAGGCCTGTGCTAGGTGATAGGTATACAAAAATGGAAAAGATACATTCCTTACCTCAGGAATATCAAACCAGGCAAGGGAGACAGATCTGTAAAGCACCCATTGCCTACCCTGAGGTGGATGCCATTATAGAGCTTTTGCATGGTATTTGGGTGGCTCCGAGGATTGAGTCTGTGCAGAGTACTCAAGGAGAAAGTGCCCATACTGTGAAAGGATAGATGGGTGTTTGCCAGACAAGCAAAGGTGTCTTAGGTAGCTGGTGTGTCTAAATATTTGTTGAACGTCTACTCCATGCCAAGCATCGCTCTAGGTTTTGGGGTTATATCAGTGAATAAAACCACTGTCCTCCTGGAGCTTATATTTTAGCTATTGAGAGCTTAACCAATGAGATATCTCCTTAACGGAGCAGTGTTTCCCTGAAACACTAAACAATTTTAAGTAAAAGGCATCTGTATTTGAATAGAAATGCATGGTGGTTTCCTAGAGTGATGAGGATATGTTCTCCTCTCTCTATAGCTACTTTGCAGAATCTCTTCCAACTCTCTGTTGTGGCTCTATATCTTAAAAAAAAAAAATAACAAAAAACAACCAACAACCTTTTGCCGACTGCTACCCATGACTACATCTGTTCTCAGCAGCTCAGACTTCTGTACCTTATTTAAAGCTGTTTCCACATGCTGTTAAAAACCAAGATGCTGCCAGCCCTGGATCACTGCATTTTTTTTCTCCATATAGTACTTTTCCTTTCCTGCTGTTCTTCATTCTTCACATATGTCATGGTAGGGATTGCTTCAAGTGCATCTTAGGTTGTCTGAAAAAATCCTTTCCTAAATTTTTTATTTTCAGGAAACCTTACAACATAAGCTTAGTGAGATGCTTTTTGAAACCAGAGGCTCCAATAAAGGTGTCACAAAATAAAATGCAGGAATGACAAAGTGAATGGCAAAATGCTCATGTGGGAAGATACATGGAAGTCGTAGGAGAGAGACAAGTGCACATGGCAGGATTGGGAGAGTTCGGAGCTGGTTAAGAAGAGAGTGAAATGCCTCTCTGAGTAAACAAGAAAGACTTTTTTCAAAAAAGTCTTCGAACATGCCTTTTTCACAAGTGAAGATGAGTTGCAAACTTGGTTCTCCATCTGATAATTATAAAGGATTTTTCAACGTAAAATTTTGGCTTCCTAAATCTTGAGAACTTTTTCAAAACATACAACTAAACTAAGCATTCACATAAATCCTTATTTTTTTCCCCCCTTCTTGAAACAGCTATGGACTTGGTCTGTTGATTCAAAATTTTCTGCAGCCCATTTTCATAGTAAAGACTTTTATAGTGAAGAACAGTAGAGAAGTGTGCCTATGCCAGCAGGAATGAAATGCATGTGCGAATGAAAGTATGCCTTCAATAATGTGTCCTTTTATCTTTACACCCTCCCATCCAAACCTGGAATTTGTATAGCTTTACTTAAAAGCATATGGTACATTTACTAGAGTCAAACCTGATTGAATTATATTTTAGCCAGCAAAATGAAAGTGGCTCAGCTAGAAATGTTTTGTAATTGGTGAATTATCCCAACTACCTCAAGTCTTTATATATTTACCAGCTTTAGGTGATGGTTTGTAGTTTACATGAGGCCCTAGTGCCATCAAACTGCCCATTTTGACAGACCTGTATTTGAAATATTTGGGACGATGGTGTAGTTTAAATAGAGATTAAATGAAAGAGAAGCAGATGTTTACAATCCCTTTGATCACATGTCTTATGATAGGAGCATGATCTGAAGCAGACCCTTATGAGTGAGCATGCTGTGTTGTTCAATATCTTCACCCTTTCGGTAATAAACAGCATTATTTCGGTGTACCTAAGTGTTGAGCTCAAGTGGTTTTGAAGTATTTAATAATAAAGAAAACTAGGGAAAGTTAGCTATAACTGGGTGGGGAAAATAATCCAACTATAAATCAAAGTGGTCATTTTAGACATGTTTGTATCGGTCTTGTATTTGAAAAAAAAATGCATCTGTTTTCCACTCTTGCTTTTGGCATTTTTAAAATGTGATATTTGAGTGTGAGTAAGAAACAGTGACATTAATGAAAGGGTTGCAGAATTGTCTTGCTGAACTTCTGAACTTCCACAGTTCTTAGGATGTTAAAGCAGCTTTTCATTGGACATATTTGAGTGGGAAGCAGCACACCCATTGGAGTTGGTCTGATGTCGATAATATCAGCAGCAAAGCAGATGAAGTGCTGATTATGACATCAGTAATGGTTTTCCATTCTTGATACCTAGATGAGATTGGTCAATGTGTCTAATCCACTCACATTTCACAAACAAAGGAGAATTTGCCCCTTCTTTCTTACCATTTTCTAAGCTTATAGCTGCATTTTGACTGCCTGATATCAGGTTAAGGCAAGGTGACTTTATAAATTTCTACTAAAAATAAACAAAAAAAGGCAACAAAAAAATTCAGGAGGTAAAATGTTTAAAGGATATTTAATTTTTAAATTTATTTGAAAAATTCATCTTCTTAAATCTAAATCAGAATACTGAGAAATTTTAATAATGAACTCTGTATTAATTGTTAACAATAATAAAAAAGGATGTATCCAAGAAAAGATTAAGAACAATAAAAAGAAAGATAATGAGGTATAGAGGGACATTTTTAGTATTATATCAAGTACACTTTACCTCCTGCCATAGATTTGTTCCTCAGAAGTTATTTACAATCGATACGTTAACAAAATATAAAATTGTATATCTCTGTGAGAGTTTGCTTCTCAAGGGCAGTTTTCTAAGATAACATTTGTTCAACTGAATAATCACCCTTAAATTTATCTGTTGGAAAATTTTATTGTTTCTTTAGTGGGAGCTTACCTGCCTTACTATTTGGTGTCTTTTTGCTAAGTTCTGGGACATTTTAGAACTGAAACAGAGATAGATATTTTTTGGGTCCCCATTTTATAGATAGTGAAAGTGAGGGCCAGGAAATTAAGTGTATGGTTACCAGGCAAAGCAATGAGAGAATTGCTATTGGAACCTATGTCTCCTTTGTCTTAAACTAGGGCTTAATTTTACTTATGTGTCTTGGTTTTTCTCTTTTTAAATTTATTTTTATTAAATATATTAAAACTTTTCGGTATTTCTTGGACACAAACCAGATGAACAGGTATGGCCAGCTCTGAGGGTGTTGAGAGTCAGTTGCATTTAACCTGTGCAGCATGTCATCCACAACTGCATGACTTCTGTGAGACGGTCAACTAGAAGATAAACGTTGACTTTTAGTGTAGTTTACAAAGTCCAGAATTGTTTAAACTCAGTCCAGTTTTACTGCACATGCATTCAGGTAACTTACCCCAGGGCTTAGCAGTGAGTGTGTGTACGTGTGCACACACACCCCACAAGCCAAAGTTTCGAGTTAGCCATTTAATGTAATGGTTTTACCTACTTCCGAGGTTAGCAAGGGACTAGGTAAGATTAATTGTAATCTAATTAATTGTGTTCCCCCCAAAATAACTTTTTATTTTAAAAATGCAATCATTTGAGCTCAGTCTCTAGAATAATGAAACACTTGATAGTTTTTAGGTAAATCATTTCTTTTAATGTTTCACAATATGATATCCTCATCCCATTTGCCTAAAATGAGTAGCTAGGAGAAATTACAAGGGAAACATATTTAACATTCTTGCATGTAAACCTAAATCTTAGGTGATACAGGTCCTAAGCAATCTTGATTCTTTGACCCTCAGTTTCACCTTGGACAAGCAGAATTTTTTTTTTTTTTTCTGTGAATATGTTCACGTATAAAATTGGAATAGGAATGCAAGAAATTATTTAGGGTTGCTTTAAATATGCATCTAGTTATATGTGAAATATTTTAAAATCTTTGAAAGAAAGGTAAAGTATATCCAAGACATTATTAAAGTTTTTGTTAATGTTATTGAAAGAAAACAGGATTCATAAAATGAGTAAGGTCAACATTCATTAATTCAGCAACTATTTGCCATGGTACACAGAAAGAGCACTGAATTGACAATCAGGATTCCTGGATTCTGGCCTTGTCACTATCACATAAGTAAAAACGGATAGCCATCTCACCTTTCTGGGTCTCTGTGTCCTTAGCTATAAAATGAGCCGACTGGCTCATCAGCACATTCTTTCCAGGGCTTCATTTACGTTGTTAAAGATTTCTGAGGATCTTCACTAGTTACTCTAAGGCAGCTGTTTTTCAAAGCATGGTTCCTTGACTAGCGGCATTAGGAACTTGTTAGAAATGCAAAATTGTAGTTTTCACAAGGCCCCAGGTGATCTGATCCATGCTAAAGTTTGAGGACCTCTGTTAAAAGTAACATAAGTAAAATGCAATTTTTATGCTTAAGGAACTGGTAATTTAGTACTTTTCAAATCTCTAATTAGTCTTGCCAATTTCTATATATATGGGTATACAATCTAATAGCTATTATATATAATTATACCATAGTATATTATTTTAAATTATTTTATTATATAACATATTATATATGGTTACTTTATTGTGATATATATAAAATAAATTATGAGCATGTTAAATTTCTAGGACCGAAATACCTTGGGGTAGTATCTATGAAGCCAGCTGAGAGATTTTCCATGGCAAGGCATTGCCCAAGGCATGAAGAATCTATATTAGGTCATGCTTGAATAGCAATGCTTGAATACCAAAATGCATGTTCATTTCATATGTGTGTTTAGCAAATACAACTTGTTTTTACTTTAGCACAGATATTCTTGTTCTGAAACATAAAACAAATATTCTGAAATTATGCCCAGAATTTTAATTTTGAAATTTACATTATGTTTATGTATGAGCACCAGGCACATAACCTGGTATTCAGATCTTCTCTGTATAATTTTTCTATTACTCTCATTCTAAAATTCATGTGCAATTTCAAAAGAAACTTGCAGTTGACTTTTGAGAATGCAAATCTTGTTTTAAAATGCACCTGAACTTTTGAAACGTAACTCGATTACAGTTAAAATTTTGTGGGCAAGTGATTTCAAGTGTGGCTAAAATGCACTGTGAAGGAAAAAAAAAATCAAGGCTATATATTTGCACCTAGTATAAGTCAAAGGGACATCTATTTTAGTTCTCATCTGAGAGATGAAAAACTGAGCTGTGAAACTGTTTATAATATTGTTTTATAGCTATGGCCAACTAGGGAAAAGCAATGAGAATTTCTGTAGTGTTTTCTTCCAAAAAGTTTTATCAAGAGTGCTAAGTTTATTTGCAGATGTATAACTTCATGATGTTAGATAATGAATACACTTTCTTGTATGAAATCATTGACTTATATTAACTGCAAAATATGAAATGGTAGCCTGGTGCCAACACCACGATCACCCTGGAGAGAGGGGTGCCCCCGCCCAGTGTTTGGCCCCTTTCATGCCGCCTGTGAGCACTTGAGTTGTTAGCGCTAGTGCTAACTAAATGTAAACACCTTTACTTTCCAGCTGCTGCTAATTGGTTTGGGAATATTTATGTAAGTGTTGATTTTAAAGCTAAAAATAGTGCAGGGATGTTTAAATCCAACTCATTCTGGCTGTCAGAAATGCTCCCGTGATCCTGAAAGTGTTGCTAAAAATGTTCACTTTTTAAAAATTGTAGTAATTAAACTTGTCTGTTGCGAGAGCCATATATGATATGTTTCCCGTTTTGATAAAAGAGGTAAAGGACAAGCTTCTTAAAGGCCTCTGTCTCGTTGGCAAGACACGACCTTCTGCTGAACTTTATCAGACAGCAGAGGATTGTAATGTGGGCAAAAGGAAGAGACAAAATAAATTTTGAAATAGCTTTGTGCCCTTGTTCTATACAGCTGATCATATTTCTCTCTTGTAAGTTAATATTAAAAATGGAAATTGTCATTATTTTGTCAGTAAAGTTAAGTACAGGGCTTCCCAAATCATTGTGTTTCCTGGAGGCAAGTTTGAGCATTTGAAACCACATAATTAATATTTCTCAACTCTAAAGTTCAAGAAACAGTGGTCGTTCAGCACCAGTTGTTTGTACCTCTAATTCTTCATAATCGGATATGTTTGCTCCTTTATTTTCAAATTTAAATATCACAGATTTACAGATTTTTCTCAAAGTTATTTAAGGTATGAGAAAAAAATTATTTTTAGGTATTTGTTGTTTTGTAACTATTTTACCATGTAATTAATTTAGGGCAAAGTCCTAAGTGCTGTTAAATTATTCTTTATCAATCATTTTGTAATATTTGGAAGAAGTGATTTTATGGACTTTGTTAAGAAATAAGCTGCCTTTGCCTGTAAGTCTTGCACCGCTACAGTGCTGTTGAAGTAAACTTGGAAATGGCTTTGTGTCCTTGTAGGGTGCTCTAAGAATATGTGTCCTGCCCCATCTCTAGAGAATATCAAAGAATTCCGTTACTGCAGTATATAGAAGTGATCTTGGCAAGTGACAAGCACTGCCCATTAGTTGAGATAATATAGTTATTGCCCTATTCGATAGCTGTTGCAAGGCAAAGAGCTATTGATGCTACTTTTAAAATAGTACAACTCTTATCTTAGACATATGTCTAGGAATGTGTATTTTTTTAAGTCTGTAGTTATTGACATGATTGCTTTAAAACTACAGTCAGTTCAGAATTACCCTTGAGCAGATTATCACATTGCAATTGGCCCAATACCGCTTTCAAATTCTAATTGACATTTCCATATACTTGGAGCATTAAGTATGTTGTTGACATAAATAGAATCTTTATTTACCATCTAACTAAGCCTAGAAAAAAAGTTCTTTTAACCTTGCAGAATGTTGATTCAAACCAGAAAATGTAGTATTTTCTTACATGGCAAGGGTTCAAAAAGGGAGGAAAGTTCCACTTGGAGTAGGGAGCAGAGGCAAAAATAGTTAAAACTTTATAGCAAATATCCCAATTTTTTCTTAGTCATTCTGAGAATATATATCTATGCATAATTATAAAGCCAAAAAGAATGTTTATTTCAATTAACTGCTATTATTAACTATTCATAGATTAGAAGATTTTATGCTGTTAAGATGGTAAAAATTTAAATTGATATTGAGTCAATATGATCTTTATCAAAAACCCAGCTGTATTTTTTTTTTTTACAGAAATTGATGTGCTGATTATAAAATTCATAAGGAAAGGCAAGGGACCCAGAATAGCCAAAACATGAAAAAGAACAAATTTGGAGAACTCAGACTTCCTGATTTCAAAATTTAGTACACAGCTACAATAATCGAGACTGTAATACTGGCTTAGGGCTACACATATAGATCAATGAAATAGCATTGAGAATCCAGAAATAAACCCTTATATTTTTGTCCAATTGAGTTTTGATAAGGGTATCAAGACAATGTAATTGGGAAAGAGTAGTCTTTTCAAAAAATAGTGCTGGCACAACTGGATATTCACACTCCAGTTACAGAATTGGACCACTACTTCACACCATATAAAACGATTAACTCAAAATAGAACTACACCTAAATGGAAGAGCTAACACTGTAAAACACTTAGGAGAAAATATAGGAGTAAATCTTTGTGACAGTGTTTCTTAGGTACACCAAAACATAAGCAACAAAGAAAAAATAGGTAAGTTGAACTTTATTAAAATTAAAAACTTTTATGCTTCAAAGGGTACATCAAGAAACTGAAAAAAGCCCACAGAATAGGAGAAAATATTTGCAAATCATACATAGGATAATGAATTCGTATATGGAGTATTTAAAGAACTCTTACAACACAATAATAAGTCAAATAATTAGACATTTCTTTAAAGATATATATAAATGTTTGATAATCATGTGAAAGGATGCTCAAAAGTATTAATCAGTAGGCAAATGCAAATCATTAATTATAAGGGAAATGCAAATCAAAAACCACTTCACACCCCAAAGAATGGCTAAAACTATTTAGGGAAAAAAAGAAAATAACAAGTGTTGGCAAGGATGAAGAGAAATTGTAACCCTCATGTATTACTGATGGGAATGTAAAATTGTGCAGACACTTTGGAAATAGTACAGCAGTTTCTTAAAATGTTAAACACAGAGCTACCATATGACCCACTAATTCCACTGCTAGGTATATACCCAAGATAATTGAAAACACATGTCTACACAAGAACTTCCTTTTCTTAGCAATGTTATTTCATAATTGACCATTATTTCAAATGTTCAAAACAACATTATTCATAATCAACAAAAGTGCAAACAAATGCCCATAAAGTGATGAATGGGTAAACAAAATATTGTATCTGTACAACGGAATATTTGACCATAAAATTGCATGAAATGCTAATACATGCTGCAACATACTTGAGCCTTGAAAACATTATACTACATGATAGAAACCACATATCTTTTGATTCTGTTTATATGAAATGTTCATATTAGGCAAATCCTTAGAGGTAAAAAGCAGATTGATTGTCAGGGACTGGTGGGGCACGGTGCAGGGAGTATGGGGAGCAATGGCTAATAGGTATGGGATTTCTTTTGGGGGCTTTGAAATTGTTCTAAAATTAGTGGTAATGGTTACAAAACTGTGAATAAGCTAAAATGACTGAATTGTGCTTTTTAAATGGGTGAATTTAATGTTATGTGAATTATATCGAAATAAGGCTTTTTTAAGAAAAACGAGTAGATCTTAAAGCCCCAGTCAGGCCTTTAGATGATTGCAGCTGCAGCCCTGCTGACGTGACTGCTGTCCCATGAGAGAGTCCGCCCAGAGCCACCCAGACAAGCTGCTTCTAAATCTCTGACTCCCAGAAACTGAGAGATAATGTTTACTTTTTTAATCCATTAAATTTGGGGATAATTTATTAAAAAGCATTGGAAAGCTAGTATGACATCACTCGGCTCATATCTAGTCATTAAGTGAAACTGTGTATTATGTGTTTAATATATAGAGGACTATACATACTCTCACTCTTCATGGAGCTCCCTCTTGTGTAAGAGGCGGATAAGAAAGTTAATGATTTTGACATAAATGTGGTCATCAAATGTTCTAACATGTGTACAAGGCACAAGTGCAAATATTTCGTTAAAATTATCTTCCTAAGTATTTTTGTAATCTGCCCAACCTTGTCTCTTTTCTCTGTAAGCATGTGTTTAGCCCTTTATAATAATATGAATGTTCGAAAGCTTTCAAAGACATTCATCTTTTAAGATTTGGTGCCTTAAACTAAAAAGTTTTCTTTGACCTTATAGATTTTCTCCCCTTTCTTTATCTCTGTGGAGATGAGAAAACAAATATACAAATATATATATGTAAAAAAATAATAATAAAAATATATATGTATATGTATGTGTATAAATATATATACACATTTATGTACATATATATGTATGTGTGTGTGTGTGTGTGTATTTATGTAGACCATGTTCTTCAGAAACTACCAAACCTTACGTGAAGTGTTGCTACTCAGTCTAAATGTGAAATACATTTTTTTTTACTCAATTCACTATGGCAAACTGCTTGAGTTGTGGCTCTGTTTTTTTCAAGATATTAACCTAATTTCATTATGATCAACTTTTAACTCATATATTATCCTTTTTCTGTTGTTGAAATGGTGTATTCAGATCCATGAATGCTCTTTTTACAGGTGTGATTGTTGATAATGGGTCTTTCTCCATGTGGTTTGTTGTTTCATTGAAACCTGTGTCCATGACTAACACTATTTGTTTGTGACTGCTTCTGAAGAGTAGTGCAGCTGAAGAATTACTTTATTCAAGTACAGTTTCAAGGTCTAACAGAGAGCTAATGTCTTGCATAAAGGGGAATCTATGTCAAGTGTGCTTTCTAGATCCATTCTCTCCTCTGCGTAACATCCAACTCAACTTCGCTACCATCCTGGAGTGAAGGACCTCTCTGACCCTCTTTTCTGTATTAGAAGAGCGTTTACCATTTTAGAAATTAAATGGTTAATTTTAGTTTCTATATGTTGAAGGTCATCCTGAGAATCAAAGTCTCATAACAAACTAAGAAGTCCAGAGTTTTTTTACAATATTCCTGTTATACTATTGACAGAAATGACCATGCCAGGCAACATTTTTTCATGTATTTTGCTTTCTTTATATTTTTAGTGTCACTGGGGGTGCAAAGAAGTACAGTACATTAAAGCTAATACATTACCACCTGTCAATGGCACCTTCCCTTTGGTACCCCTTTTCCTTGCTGATTGAAAACACTCAGTCCCAAAAGCTTACGGTTGAGTAGCAGGAAGCTAAATGATGTATTCCAAAGCTCTTAACATATTACTTTGTATAAATGACCCATTTGAGTATTTCAGAAACCAAACGGGAGAGAAAAGAGTATTGAAAGCACTGAAAAGATTAACACCTGTTTCCAGTCTCCGGCGAAATTGTAGCATACTTTATATATCCAGAGTAAAACCATGTACTCTCTCATGTTGAGATACTTTATTCAAATTTTCTGTTCTATATGCATAACATCCCCCATGCTTATGGGTTTGTTTCACTATAGGATTCCACACAGAACTTAGAAGACGGAGAAGTTATGAATGGTGTACAGACAGAAGTACTGACATCACCGAGAGTCAAGGATGCACTGAGGTATTCTCCTTATGTGAATATAATATTTTATTTCAATTTGATGTTTATTTCTTTAGTAGTTGTTTTTGTTTTATAGAGAAGATGAAAGTAAGGAGAATAATGGAGTGAAACCTGTGCCAATTCTAAAATTGCTTACTCTTTTCTCTTGTTTTTTTTTTGTTTTTTTATATGACATGAGAATTTCCTGACAAACATATATACAAATGTGCCTCAATCCTTCCGGTTCTGCAACCTGGATTTCAAAATTGCTTTAAAGGGAACATTTCAGAGTTTATCGTGGTTGAGTGTTTCACATTGACATTAGCTCTTTGAATATTACTTTGCATTGTGTTTCAATAATCTTGCGATATTTCACTATAAGTATATATAATGAATCCAGCCTATCAACCAGGATTTTTCCTGTTTTTTAATATTAGTAACTCATTATATGAAGTCACTTGTTCTCATGTTTACCAGTACTTCTTTTTCTCTGCACCAATTTCCAGTTCTGCCCTCAGTGCTGCCTGGGTTTGAATCCCAGCCCAGCTGCTTGCTAGTTCTAGTGCTTAGGCAAGTTACTCATCTCTCTTTGCCTTCATTTCTGGTCTGTAAACAGAAATAATATTAAAAACTTTTTTCAGAGGATTGTTTTGAAGATTAAATGAGCTAATATATGTAAAGCACTTTGAACAGTTCCTGGGTCAGATTAAGTCTGTGAATATTTGCGGCTGTTGCTAACACTATTATTATTATCATCATCATCATCATAGTATCATTTTTCTAAGTTGCTTCAAATTTTGCATAAAGAAAGTAATTCCATATATAATAGACTGTTGGCTTCAGCACTTATTTAGTCAACATATTCCTTTAATTCAGCACGGTTACTAATAGGTGCCAAGCATTTAACATGGAATTAGCTTTAAGAAATATTCGTGATCATTCTTTATCATGCTGCTTTACACACTGTGTGGATTTTCCTCAAGTTCGTATGGCATAGTTACTCTTTATATAGATTGTTTCTTTGATTAATGAACTGCACAGTATTAAAAATTTGATACAGAAAATCTCCAGGGCACTGTCTTTTTAGAAGCCTGATAAGACTGTTTTTGGATGTAGGCATAATGAATGTAATACTCTTATTCTGTTTGACTTTAATTTCATTTTTTTAATGCTAGCTTTTTGAAAAGTTTGCTAACATTTTGACTAAATGTTATGTGGATAGCTCTTATAGAATGAACAATTGTTTGGTTATGGCTACATAAACAAATTAGCTAAATTTTCTCTGAGTGCAAGGAGTTGAGAAAAATGGAGTGTAGAAATTTTAAAAAATAATATTTTTAACTAAATATATGTGTATATATAATTTGATTATCCAAACAGCCTTTTCACGTGAGTTTTATTATCACATTTAGTAAGATAAGGAATTGCTAAATTCAGAGCAATTAAGTAACTTCTAGAGACCCAGTCTATATCCATCATTCCTGTCCCCAAATCTTTTGACTCCAGTGTTACCTATGTTGTACACTTTCATTGGTGTTTTATTTCATGCTATATAACTGGGGCTAAAAAACTTCATGTCAGAACCAGTATAGGAAAATTAGCTGAAATCTGTTTGAAGCCAAGTTCAGAAAGTAGAGTGAGTACAGACTCCTAGCACTTCTAGGGTTAAGGAGCATGGAATGCATAGCTAGCAAGGGAAAGCTTAGAGATTACAATTTTAGAAGAGGACTTTGTTTTTAGCTGGTATGAGATGATGAAGAAACAACTGAAGAGAAATTATAGAGCCACTTACAGCTGAGATACATGGTCAGTATTCTCCTAGGGCAAGAAGAGTCTGATATCCCACAGAGCTTGGCCCAAGCATAAGACTGAGGGCTTACTTTCATGCAGGTGGCATAGAAGCTAAGTACATTATTTGTAAAATCCATCTCCATATGTCCTGAACTCATTCTTATGTTTTAATTCTCATAGTCATTGCTAAAGCCTTTGTTAACTCTCATCTAGACCATTGTAATAATCTGCTAACTCTTCTCTTGAATGTAAATCGCTCCCTATTCTAATTGATCCCACACATCATAACAGGATAAAATGTAAGCTATTATATGAGAGGTATTACTAATTGCATTCCGGGCATTATAACATGTACTCATGTCAAATGTATCAATATTTTTATTACTTTCATTTTATAGATAAATAAACATGCATTTTCTAAACCACAGCGCTTATCAAACCATTCCTTAATTTCAAAACCCTCAAATTTGGTTAAGTCCTCAGTCTGAACGTGTATAACCTACATAACCATGGACTAATTGTTTAACCTCTTTAAAATCCTTTTTTTTAATATGGAAAATGGGTATCATGATCACATAAATTATTATGAAGATTAAATGAGATATATTACAGGCAATTTCATTTAGCACAATGCTAAATGAAAGGCTGGATAAACATTAACTGCTATTGCAATTATCATTATCACACATATTACAGTTTGTTATAACTATTTGTCAGTCTTCCAAATAAGACTGTGGATCTGCCAAGGGCTTCCTGACATCTAATGCAGGTCTTGAAACATATTTCTCGAGTGAATGACTGAAATGGATGAAACAAATTACTCCATAAATCACAAATATAACTATTAACTGCTTACCCATTGTTTACACAAACATCTTTATTTGCAGAAAAAAAAAAAAAAACAGAGGTCATTCTCCTAATAGTCTTACAATATGCATCTCTGATGAAATACCACTCAATTTACTTTGATCTTAAGATGACAATGAAGCAAGAGGTTTCTATTGGGTGTTTTTTTAAAATATTAAATTTTACTTTAAGCTTCTCTTTAAATAGCAAGTGATAGCTGCAAAAGACCTTCACCTGATCCCTAACTTCTACCTCATTTCTGACCTCACCCTATTTCTTGAAACTTCGCCAAATTCACCTTTTTCACGCTTACCTTTTTCAGACTTAGAACTGCACTCACATTTTATCCCATCTTCTCCTTTGCTTCTGACATCCATTCATTTGACAAATTATTGGCAGAGCCTATCTCAAACTATCTTGAATTTGTCCCATGTTTTCGTGCTATATTCCTATGATCATTGCTCAAGCCCTATTGCCTGTCAGATTATCACAATATTTTACTAATTCCTGTCTCAAATACCAATCTCTTCCTTGTCTTTCCATTTTCTAATTGACCCCACATATCACTACCAGATATATATTTCTAAACCACAACATTTATCACACTGCTCCTTAGTCCTAAAACCTTTCATGACACCGTTTTCTACAAAATTAAGTGTGAATTTTTTAGCATAGAATTTGACATATCGATCTGAGATTTGATCTCAAACTAATGGTTCAACATTATCTCCTAACCACTTCAATCAATTACTCAATTTTTCTACTCTCCTCTCTTCTCTACTCTCTCTCTCCCTTTCTCTCGCTCATATTCCCCTCTGTTCATCCTGTTTCCCCCCTTTACCACTACATTATATACATAATAATGTGTGCCCACATTATTCTGGTTCACAATCTCAGTGCAGACTATTTTCTCTTGTGTTCATGTTCTCTCTGCCCCATTGCCTACCATTTTTGATTGAAGATCCATTTGCCCTTCTCAGTTCCATCTCAAATGGATCCTCCTACAGAAAGATTTTTTTGATTCCAGCTTCCCTTCCTGATCCTGCACCCTCTTCCTCTAAACTCATCAGAAAGACCTTCTGCTTTGAAACACATGTCAAAGTGGTTTAAAACAACTGCTCTGGAATATGATAAATTCCAGTTTGAGTCTTGACTCTATCTTGTGTGAATGGTGTAATGTTGGACAAATTATTTACCCTCTCTAAGCATCAGTTTACTTATGCATAAAATGGAAGTGATGTAAGCATTTATGCATTTGATGTAAATACGTTATAATACCCAGAATGCAATTAGCAAACTGCCTCCCAAATGAGCTTATTTTCATTGAGAACATACTATTATTACTACTTCTATTCTGTTGCTTTGTATTATTGTTTATTACCTGTCCCCCTAGATTGTGAACTCCCCAAACATTGCCCTTTGATTCTTCCTTGCAGAACTTTTCTATTGGAACTACTCAATATTTGTTGAATTCAAGTGAATTAAATGAATCTCACCATTATCAACAACAAATTCTTAGATTGTCTACCAAATTAATCACATCAACAAAACATTTCACCATCAAGCAGACTTCGGCCTCATAGGCAAACTCCTCTTGGATGTTTATCTCTCACACCATCATATATGACAGACCTGTGCATCGGTTCCTAAAGAACAGCAACTAATACCTGCTATCCATTTATTTCAACCCTTTATCTTCTCTCTCACTGTCAGCAGACTAATCATGAAGATACTTTCCTACAGTATTTAAAGATTTTTTAAGTCTTACTGAGGAAATCAGTTGAGAAAAAATGTAAAGCCTTGAAATGGATTATTCTCCTTTAATTCATAAGCTTATTTGTTACCTTAGAAAGTTCTGATAATCCTAATAGCTGATAGTGAAGGCCTCATATATGACATATATGTTATGTTCTACATTTTTTTCTTTAAAACCAATAACTCTAATAGAAATTTATTATACTTTCCTCATTGTACAGACAAAGAAACTGATATATTTGGTCTTAGTTTAAATGATATACTCAAATTCCCGACTCGAAGTCACCACTAGGATATACTTTCTGTCTAATTTCATAAGTGAGTCATGATTTCCTTCTGAAACAAAGTATTCCCCCTCCCCGCCCTCAGTCCTGTTTCCTCCCTACCCTAAACCAGTGGCCTATCACTGAGTTGAATAATTGTAATATTAAAAATGCCATCCACTTGCCTTGTGTGAAGACATTTAAGTGCACAAACATCTGCAGCTCCTGTTGTAATCTCTCCCTCAGGCTCCATGTCTTTTGGGTGGAACCAAACGAAGCACTCTCTGTCTAGTTCTCAGCAGAGCAGCCATTCATGCTTGAATTTTTAAACCACTAATTCTGTACCTTCAACCATTGTTTTGTCCTAAACTCTTAGATAGTTACAGCTGGTTCCAATCAATTTTGTCAGTTGGATCTTAAAATGTTTATCTTGCTTAATACTGTTGGACTTAATGCTTTGTGACTATCTGCTTTTATTTTAGTATGTCATAGAAAAGTTAAGTGTAAAGTTAGGTATTTTGACCTTAGTGAAATCTTCCAACTTTTCTTTATATATAACTGAAATATTTTCCTTTATCCTACTGTTCATTTTTTGTCTCTTTTTTTTTTTCACAAGTAACTGCCAGTCCTTTTATCTTTCTACTGTTAGAATATTTTTTTTTACCTCATTTTCTGCATTTTCCACTCTTGGCCACCTCCAAATAAATGTGTACATATCCTGCTCTCTGGTCCCTGAATTCTATTCTGTAGTTTACCTAAACAAATACCATTAATAACATATTTTCACATTGTAGTAAAATCTCACTTTATGAGATATTTTGTGAGCCCTACTTGCTCTGTTTGTCTTCCATGAATGGTGTTTATACAGAGATTTCTACTGAACTCCATCAATTATATATAACACTGAGATTCTTTTTACATTTAAAATAAATAAAAATATATGGACTAGTCTCTGTGGATTCCTCTTTTAAAATGCTTTTCTTTCCATTTTGAAACAAATAATGGATAACAATTTTAAAAGAGCATGGTGAAACATGGTCTGTATAAGACTTATAATGCTTGTCTATATTAAATAGATTTAATTCTCTGTGTCTTCATATTACAATCAACAAAGTCTTTTATGTTCTTTTATGGAATAATATTTTCATGATAGAATTTAACAGTTGACAGATATCCTTCTAGCCAAAGAATTGTGCTGTCTCATAAAAGTTATTCTGAAATTTGAAAAAGGAAATCTTATAAAGTAGTAATGAACCTTAAAAATACACCCCCCAAAAAGTTTTAGTATTTTGAAAGAAGATTGATTACTTTAATAGATTATGAGATTTATTAAGTGAATATAAAAAATATAAAAATATAGGATTGATAATTACTAAAGAGTAGCTATTGGTTTGATACATACAACACATTATGTTTTACATGAGGGGTTTTGAGTGGAATAGGGAAATATTTGCAAAATAAAAAAATATGAGAATCCCTAAAGCCATCCTAAAAATTCTTAAGCTAAAACCTTAAAGTCTATACTAGACTAAACACTTATATTCCAAAAGTCTCTTATAATACATGTGAGTGCTGTCTATCAGCATGTGGATACTTAATACATTTATTAGGAAAGGTAAGTGTTATGATCTAAGTGCAAAACTATAAAAATACATCATAAGGTAGAAATAATAAAGTTTCAATGGTTAACAAGATTTTAGTCTCTGTTTTTAAAAGCCTTTAAAACAGTACTGTAACCCTAGAATATGAATGTTTTGGGTTTAGTCTTCCTCAAATACCTTCAAATGCATTATAAATCTATTATTATGTTAAAAAGATTGCTTTGTAGTCCATTTAAAGCTATATAACATTCTCTGCCCACCAAACATTTTATATTCAAGACTTACAATGTATACATATATATAGTATTTCATATACATATATTCATATAATATCTATATTCTCACACAGAAAGTATGGAGAATAATCTGTTTTATCCCATGATATTTTCACTTTAAGATTTATTTTCTTTCTAACCTTTATTTCAGTCACCTGACACAACCTGCTTGACTGAACAAGTTTTAAATATATCAGCAATATTTGAGCAAAACTCATTTAAAATTTATTACCAGATTTGAAATTTCATCCCATTCCACAAATGTTGGAAACTGACATGCTCCTTTTCGCAGTTCTTAATGATAACAGGTTTGCAATGAAAACATTAAAAATAAGCCTAATCTGCTGATGAGAATATATTAAATGTATTTATTTTAGATTGCTGGTAATTTAGAGAATACTTCATGCAGAGTGACTTCATCAGGCATTTTGCTTTCTTAATGCTATTCTCAACTTTCCAGCAAGAAGCCAAATTTCACCATTTTCAATTTGTAGCAGAAAAGCATTTGTAGCAGCTGTAGCTCTTAATTTGACATCTAGTTTCAGGTCATTTTAATGTAAATAGGAAACAATGGAGACCTACTTACAATTTCCACAACAGGGATGTTTGCTTCAACTTTTTCATTTTTCCTCTGGCAATTTATTTTCTCTCCCTGGGATTAAAGGAGCCGATAATTGTTCACAGTTATTATTTTTCATCTTTATAAAAATGTGTTAGTTCCACTCTTTATTACTCAAAAGCTCCCAATGTCTTGTATATTTCAGTCATACACACTATCTATTAATGTTTCTAGCTCATCCTTTCCTTAATCTGGAGTAGGTTAGGCAGGTCAGGCTTTCTATTTCTTTTTGTAATATATTTTCTCCAGGCTTTGCAACTTCTTTTTCTACTTCAAAAAAGAAAAAAAAAAAACACAAGAGGTGAAAATTTGGAATTGTTCCATTGAATACAACCTATGCTTTATTGAAAGGCAACTTTAAATTTTGATTTTATAGTGCTTTGAACATGCTCACATATATTACCAACTGTGGTTTCGCAGTTGTTGTAAAATGTAATTCTGTGCTTTTTCTAATAAATACATATTTTATTTTTCCTCTATTTTGGGGGGGAAAAGCCTACTTTATGATTAAGCATAAATGTGCTTAGTTTCATGTATTTTATCATCTGTACACTAATTTTCAAGTGTGTCTCAATGAGAAGAAATTTTATTTTTGTGTATATGCTTTTAAATATGTTGATTTATGTAGATTAAGTTAAGTAGGAAGTTATTTTTGTAGGTAGTCATTTCCATTTGTTCCTCTTCTAGGAGAAAAAATAAGAAATCAAATAGTCTTTGAAACATTTTATTTCCTGGATCTTCCGAAGGTATCAGCAAATCATGTACTCTTTTGATTTCATCTCTGTTGTTAAATTTACAGCAGTTGATATAATCCTAACATTTATTTTTTAATGTGCTTCATCTGTTTTTTTAGCAAAGACTCATCTGTGCTCTTATTTTTTTCTGCCCCAGTGATATGACAAGAACAGTGGAGATTTCTGGGGAAGGAGGCCCCTTGGGAATACATGTAGTGCCCTTCTTTTCATCTCTGAGTGGAAGGTAAGATGTTTTTCTTACATCAGAGGCTCATTCTAATGAAAAAAATTGACTGCAGTTCATTTTCCCAGACATTTTTCAGAAGAGGATTAAGTGTGTATCTTTGTTATTCAGGTGGACACCTCAAGGTAATACTTCTGTTGGCCACTTATGTGTTAGAGATAAAATAAAATCATTTACTTCTAGGAAGAAAAGGAAATGAAAAAAAATCAATCACAGTTTCTGCATTTACAATTAATTATGAAGTACTTTTTAAAGTATTCTTATCAGTAATACGTAGTAAACAGAATCTTAGGAAAGATTTTAACATATTGTTAGATGAATGTTGCAACTGAATTTTTTAGTGTTCTAAAATATACTTCACCCAGTGAATATAGTAATTCTAAGTTGATACTTCCTGATATTCCTCAGGTGTATAGAATTTAAAATAATAAATAGTATAACGTAAATAGCTATATCAAAAGCTATTTTCATTTTGATTATTTTTAGCTATAGTAGCAAAATGCCATCATGCTATTTATTTTTTCTAAAATAAAATGTCAATTAAAAATAATTTACCACATCCTTTTGAAATGTCATAGACATTATATTGCTAACTTTGTACTGGCGAATGGTAATTTAGATTGTCTCAACATTTATTGAAATTCATGTCTACCTAACTGGATACTGATGAAAATTAAAGTGTGTGCCTGAGAGTTAATAGTAACACTATTATAAAAACCCTACAAAATTAGTATTAGATATTATGTCACTTTTTAAGTAAGATAACTGCAGTTAGCATTAGATCGATATTGACAAAGACTTTCAGAGACTTAAAAGAAAATCAGTTCCTCACTCATATGACATGATTTTAATTAGTTTGCTAAATTTGTTTTTGTAAATGCATCATTGAAAAGGCACTACACCTTATTTTAGCTTAGAGGATCAAAGACCGGAAAAGTCCGTTGATTTTCTCATGGTCACATGAAACCCAGATCTACGAACTTGCTCTCACTCCATTGCTCTTTCTAAAAAAAAAAAAAAAAAGTTCCCAAAGGCTATATAGTATTAATTTACTGGTTCTGAATATTTATTCAATTCAGTCTGCCATATAGCGGGAAGAGCAGATTTAGTCATGATATTTTGGTTGGCATCATTTTCAGCAGGTAGCCATCTGCTACCTGTAATTGCAAAGTCATCACCTTTTTTTTGCAAATAACATCTGATGCCAAGCTGTTGCTGGAATGAATGTTCCTTAAAAGGAAATTAACTGAAAAGCTAGTGGCTCTTATTGTCTCATTTCCTGTATGTGTTAATAAGCGTATTTATAAATGTTATGGGTGATGGCACAGGACAACTGAGGTTGTTTTTGATAGACGAGGAGAGTATTTACCCAGTTGTCCTGAGAAATTATAATGGGTTTTGGCAGAAGTGGACTGATAGAGCTTTGTGAAGTACCAGAGCAGTTAAATTATCAGGACTTTGGCTTAACAAAGCTGGAATAGAACACAAGATCACCCCAATTTCCAAAACATGAAGAAATATACAATGTGACAGTCACCATACTTCATTTTCAATAGTTTGGAAAACAAATCGACCTTATGGACCAGAAATCGCCTCTCTCACTTCAAATGAGAGAAACACACTAGAATTTATTGATTTCCTCCCTTCTCCTTCCTAGTTCTGATGTCTAGCATAAGTCTTGTAGAATAGTAGAAAAAGTGTTGGGCTTGGATTCAGAACAATTGGGTTTGAATCTCAATGTTCTCTTTTTAATAACCTTGAACAAGCCTCCTAAATTCACCTCTTATGAATACCTATTTCACATCAAGGTTGTGGGAATTAAATGACATTAAAAATGTGAAAGCTCCTTGTAAAACACACACCATATGAATGTGAAAATTATCAGTATTATTATTTTGGCTAAAACAGAAAAGCTTAGTTCAACAATGAACTTTTATAAGTTCATGGTCAACTGTTCAGTAACTTGGTGAAATAGTTGTATAATTTTTTTTGCTATCCACTAGTATTATAGAAAGGAAATTTAATTAAAAAACATAAAAAATAATATGGAAGTGGAGACATGAGCCAATAAAAGTTAAGAAGTAATGAGTACAGGCTGAAACAGCACACTTAACTCAACCCATGTGTCTAGATGCAACTGCGTGTAGAGCGTGTCAGACAAGTGTCTGGCTTTATAATGCCATATGTTTTCACTGTGTGAGTGGGGGTAGGGTGAGTTAAGGTCATAGTGGTATACTTAGTTCTTAATTTCCGTCCACTTATTGGTTTGTGTCATTATTTTAAATTAGAATTTACATTTAATTATTTACTAGGACTACTGTAATTGGCTTTGTCTCCGTTTTTTTTTTCTTTAAGAAAAATACTGCCACACCTGTTGTTGAATTAGAAACCTAATCTAGGTTAGAACACCCTGAATACAATCTAGCGGCTGTTATATTAGATAAAGCCTCAATAGATTCATTAGACATCACAGCACAGGGTGCTAAATGCTGCTTGTGTGGAGGGCCATTGGCTTGCACAGTAAAAACAAAACAAATACAAACAACTGAGCCCCTGCAAGTAAATAGCAACTTAATTTCATTTTTTAAAAGATCACTGTGGTTTTGATTTAGAATTAAAATTATGGCATCTAATTGTTTTACAGTAAATAAAAATAGTATACTTCAGTTCCATGGTAAAGACAGCTGAATATGAGAGAAAAGAGGGAAGGGATGGGTGAAGAATGACCCATAATGGGAGAAAAACAGATGTTTAGATAAAAATGCTAAGCTAGTAGAGTGGTCGAGACCATGTGATACAGTGGGAAGAACGTAAGGGAGAAGAGAGAGGGCGGGTTAATGCCTAAATGATTATCAGAAGACCAAGAAGCAGTTGTTACCCCTCTAATTCTGTGGGGCAGTTGATTTTAGCCTTCTTTATCACTGCTCATTAGTGCAAATTAACTGGTTCTTCTCGGTCTATAACCCCTTGATAGCATTTATCTTTAAATCCTGAGAAACTTGGTCTCACGTAAGACAGCTACTGGAGCCCCTCGGTGTGGGGCAAAGTGGATGAGAGATTCTTTTCTGAGCCTTCTCATACTGGTCTGGATGAAATCAAAGTAGAGGGAATCTGTTCCTTCCATGGAATAGAAAAGGCAAGAGGGGTTTGCCAGGGACCAAACTAATAAAATCAGTCAGTTTTACATTTTACCAAAATTACCTCTGACACATGGCTTTTACAGTTGGGCTTATTCTGTCAATAAATTTTTCATGGAAAGTTAGGTTATTTAGATCAGTGAGGTTCACAAAGCATATTCCAGCTGTATTATGCCAGCAAAATTGCAACCCAGTGGCCTGAAAGAATTAATTCATCTCCCAAAATGTGAAATTAAATCCTAGGGAGTAACATTACATGACTGATGATGTACTGAATTAAATTAAAGGAAGACTTGAATGCTTGTTAAAAAAATATCGCTTACATAAACTAGTTTATAACCACATGTGAGTCTCCTAATGGATCATGTTATTGTGAATCCACCATAACAAAAATCCAAAATGTGAACTATTAGAGAGTTGTTTAATTTAGGAAAGAAACCCTACTTTGTTCTATTTCTTTTTTTCTTTTTGCATGTCAAATAGTTCAATTTTTAATATTATATCAGAAGATTAAGGTAGGATTAGTATCTTAAAAATATTAATTTGAATCTAGGATCCTTTATCAAATAGCAGCTTTGCCCCCTTTTCTTTTCCACACAGAATATGATTAATTTACTAACCTACCAGAACTAGGAAATGAAGCATAACGCCTCACCACACATTGGTACCTGCGACCCTGAGCTTTCCCTATAATGGGTGGTGTGACCATTTACTGTTCTCTCTCCTGTGTCTGCATACTGATTTCATTTAACATTTTCAAAGTACATATCTAAATATCAACCACGTGCCTGCCTTTTGCCATCTTGAGATGACATGAGCTCACTAAGCAAACTGCGGCCCTGGAGGCAGAAGCTCCACTTCGTGGCTACTCCAAACAGGAAGATGGTTTTCTCCTACGCTTTTATTAGAGACTGCCCTTTTTCCGTGGCCGACCCTATTATTCACACATAAAATGTGCTCATATTTTATTTAGATATGAGATTTAATGCAAAGGGACTAGGTAATAGCACACGAAGCCTCTGTATGAAGGAGAATGACAAAGAAAAACAAGCGGACAAGGAAAGAGGAGGTGGCAGTTTCTCCACACCCAGCAAATTCCTCTCGGAGAGGATAACTGTTTTTCTTACTCAGGGATACAGCTAGGACCCTGACATGCCACAAGGAGAAGGGACATTGTTCAAATGAAAAATAACTAAAATATACACAAGTTTAATATCTTTTAGTTTTCAGTTTAGATACTATTGATATGTAACAGAGTCACACACACAATTTAAATCCCTATTTTCATGGCTGTAGTTTTCTTTCTCCTTTCCTTTTTACTCAACTCCCCACTTTCCTGACTTTAAGCCATAACTACAAGTCACCAGGAGCCTCCAAGTATGCTCTCTGAATCCAGACTTTTCCTGGTCGAAATTTCAGACAGCTCTTCCCAAAGCCCTGCCTTTATCATGTCGCTGCCTTGCTCAGAAGCAGTGGGTGATGGGCACACCACCCCAACCTCATTGGATTAAGTCCATTAGCTAGTGTTCAAGGTCCCTCTGTGTGGCATTGGCTTCCCCACCCGGTGTTAGCTCCCCACACTGCTCTTCACACAAATCCACAGGGCCCATCCTGCCTCCTTTTAGATTCTCTCTCCTCCTATTCATTCAAATCCTACTTATTCTTCTGTTCCAGTTTAAATCTTACTTTTTCCCCATATCTTTCTTTGAAGAATCTAGCTTATTGGTATGTCCAGTTTTAAAGTTTCTGCTTTACTTGTCTGTATTGACCAGTTGTCCTCATCCAGCAACTCCTCCATCTTGAGCTCACAGAAAATACTCAACACATACTTGATTCAGTGACACTAACAAATAGGACTGAACTTCCTTCTAAACCAAATAATAAAATCTGTGCTTAAATATTTGCTTCTTAAAATGCAAATTATTGGAACAGGTAGTAAGACTGCAAAAAAAAAAAAATTACAGCGAATACCTAATCCTCACCCATTATTGAACAGCAAGTTGCCCCCTTGGCATTAACTCAGATTACTTATTGCAGCCCCTCTCTTGGGCATCACAGCTGACTGTAATAAGTAATCTTCGTGTCCTCGACTCCACTGAGCTACACTAGCCTTTTCTAAGTTTACTGCAAGCATTAGAAATGGGAGCGTAGATTAATGTACTCCGGGTTGCTGTTTATGCATATTTGTTTTGAAGAGATTTTCCTCTTTTATTGACTTATGTTTTTTGCCTTTTTTTAAATTAAGAATTTAAATAACAAGCAGTTATATAAAGCATAATTTCTTTCATAAATAGAAATCAATACTTATTTCTGAATAGTTGCAAGTGGAGAAATAATTAGCATATTATTATTCAGTAATTCTATTTCAATCTAAATTTTGCATTTAGGATTCTAGGACTCTTCATCCGTGGCATTGAAGAAAATAGCAGGTCCAAACGGGAAGGACTATTTCATGAAAATGAATGTATAGTAAAAATCAACAATGTGGACCTCGTAGACAAAACCTTTGCTCAGTAAGCATTTTTTTTTTTACTGTTTTATTTACTTTATTGATCCCTAGAATACCTATAATCATTAATGAGCTTATTACGATCAAAATTCTGGGTAGAATTTCTGTCAGTTACCTTTGAATGACCCCAAAACATCCATTTTCAAATGCATCTTATGTTTTAGCACACTCAAAGGTGGCCTGCACATGTCCTTGACGGCCCCAGGAGTGGTGAACTGCAGAATATAGCAAGCCTTCCTGCCTGGTTATCTTTCTGGGGCATCAATAGATGGGTTTGTTTTTCTTGGGATACGGGTCAGTTAGACTGGTATTTAATGACTCTTTTCACAGACTGTTAGTTCAGCTTATTAATTAACTTACTTGGTGTCAGCAGTCTTTCTTAAACTAAATATCTGTGAGAGATGCCTGTGAGGTCTCACTGAATAATAGAAGCAAAGGGGAAAAATTAAAATACTCTCTCACAAGAAATCATTTCTTTCTGTGTAAAAATGTCATGAGAATAGGTTCGTATACCTAAGAATTAGACTATGTAGTAGTCTGCATATATTATTTAAATGTATGTTGGCATTTCAGTGGGGCTCTGGAGCAAGAGAATAAGTATGAATACTCCTTAGTAATGATCATCAACTTCTCATTTCTGACCAAAACAACACCTAATATATCTTCTCTGTGACCATTAGTTGTCAATATAGTGTGTGGCGGGGCGGGGGGCAGCGGTCATGGGTGAAAGGGCAGTGGTGGGCACTGCCTGCTTAGTGTCAAAGGAAATGAAGGCTAAATAGTTTATTTCTGAAAATAATGAATAATAGATAAAATTATAATCATTATTAATGATGATATTTTTACATATCACTATACTTTTTACAAGGACTTGATAAGTATGCAAGGCACACATTATTATCCCTATTTTATAGAGATGGAAATTGGGGCTCATAAAATTTCAGGATGGAGTTAGTAGGGAGCAGAAACTGACTCATAATCAAGTATCCGACCAGAGGAGTTGGACTGTCTCTGTGAAGCCTCCTCCCTCCTCCACTAACAATGTGGAGGCAATTAAGTGCTTCAGTAAGGAGAGGAGGGGGAGCTCAGATGGCAGTTGGAATTATGATTCATTATTATTTCATGTGGCTGCTAGTAACAGAGACCTGAAATAAAAGTAGCTTAAACAACATTAGAATTTATTTTTTAAGGACTAAAAGTATGGAGGTGGCAGTCTAGAGTTGGTATGGCAGTTCAACCATCATCAGTCTGTCAGGCATCTTCCATTTTTCTGCTTTACCACTCTGTTGTGTGGCTCTGACCTTTAAGTCATGCCATGGCCACAAGATGGCTGCTGATGTTCCCTTCATCATGTCTGAGTTTTAAGAGAAACCAAAGAACAAAAAAGTTTCTGTCCCCCAGCTTTTCTCTTCACTTACATCTCATTGGCAAGAAAGGCTGGGAAAGGTAGTTGTTTAACCTAGTCATAAAGCATTATGAAGCATGAGGAAGAAGGAGAGAAAATTAGCAGGAAATTTGATGAAAAACACAAAGTGCTGAGACAAGAAAAAGTAAAAAATACAGGTACTCTATAGATAGAATAACCAGACTAACCGGTAGGGTGCTTATGGGATTAACAATCCACTATAACATTCAGTACAGCCAACACATCTACCCAGTGTCTCTATGAAGAAACATTCATGTCAAAATTGAACTTTGGGAACACAACCCATGTTGAAGAAGACCTATTAGAATAAATCTTAAAAGTAAATGAATTGAAAATCTGATCAATAATACAAAATGTTTTCCATCTATAATTAAAGCTTGCTTCTATATTTTCTTCAGCATCATTTCTGGATAGGCCGAGAAATACTTAAAAGCTGCAGTTCGTTAGACAAGTTTCTTAATCTCTCTGAGCCTCAATTTCTTTATTTTGTAAAATAAGAGCTAATTATACCAATCTAATATGACCGTTAAGAAGATTAAGTGAAAGAATAATGCATGTGTAGTCTAGTGTGGGGACATCTAATGTGCAGGATATAAGAGATAACTCGTTAGCAAAGTCAAGATGGTAGTAATAGCGATGGTATCTCCTATGTAAGCTTATGCTACTAGGTGGCTCTTATTGCCGTGATGCTGGAGAGCTTTAGAAGATGGCATGCTAGAATGAGGTATCATTATAAAGTTACTAACTCTCTTTCAAGTGCTCAAGATGTCTTCCGTCAGGCAATGAAAGCTCCAAGTGTGCTCCTCCATGTGCTTCCACCTCAAAACCGTGAGCAGTATGAAAAATCAGTCATCGGACCTCTGAACATTTTTAGTAACAATGACAGTGTTCTGAGAACAAAGCCTCCACCTTCTGTCCATGGAAAATCAGGAATAAAGACAATAAATCTCACAGGAACAAGCAGCCCTGAAGAAGATGCATCAACCTCCCTACAACAAAGCAAGAGCCCTCGGGTGCCAAGACTCGGCAGAAAGCCACCCTCTCCCTCACTCTCCCCTCTCATGGGTTTCGGCAGCAAGAAAAATGCAAAGAAAATTAAGATTGACCTTAAGAAAGGTAATTATTAAATTATGCTTAATAGCATTCTATTGTTGTTACATGTAAAATTGGTTAAGAGAAATGCATTAAGGCTAATTTTGTTAATTCTCCCTTCATTTAATTGTATCAAAGAATAGATGTAAGTTTATACTTAGGTAACTTAAATTTCTTGAAATCGAAATACTTTTCTTTATCTTTTTTTCTGGGGAGTGTATTTGAAACAAAATTGATAAAGACGTGTTGGGAAATGGAAAAATCATTGCGAACTTGATAGAAGCAGGGCACTCCCGTATCACAACTTCATACTAACTAGGCACTAAAATTCAGTTGTCCCGATTTTGAGAAAGGTTAGTAATTTTCGAAACATCCTTACACAAGCTCAAAAAGCATATTGTTTCTGGTTCTGTAAGATCATTTCGGACCACCAAAAAACATATTCCTCAGAAAGCAAATATGGGATAATTAGTAATTTCACTAATTCAACATTGCAAACAATTTTTAAAACATAATTCTAAAAATACTTACAACCTTTTCTTTCTTTATCTTTTTCAACTTTTCTATCCATTTCACGTGCAGATCAGTGGGACTAGATCATGTGTGTACATGCGAATTTATGCAATATTATTATACACATATAAGCATCCATGCACTTCTGTGCCTTTGTTTATTTTGTAACTTCTGATAATCCCTTCCTCCATTGCAAACCTTCTGCAATACTATATGATTTTCAAGACTCAGTTCAAAAGAAACCAAGATCTCAGAGATTCTTGTCTGAATTAATAGATAATTTAATGATCTTAAGGTAGTTTTAGAATACTTATTAACATATATTAAAAGCAAATAATATATACCTTTAATAGATGTTATTTGAAAGATCCTCTGGTCAAAATTTTATCCCTCTATAAGAATTCTTTATTGGGAAGAAAATTTATTGAATAGGAGGCACAAATACTCCAGTGTTCTTAGCAATTAGGCTTTTTATATAAACACATCAGTTTCATACACATTATCCAGCTATGTATTGACATGAGGTTGAGTGCTTTGAGGACAGATAAGTCAAACGCAGATTGTGACCTTAAATATCTATCAGAGAGCCTTGAATGCAAAAATTTAAAAAAGTATGATATTGCAGCTGTACTTTGAGAAGATTAATCTGATAGCAAAAGATATAGTGAAGAAGAGACTAAACAACAGAGGACCAGTAAAGGGTGCATTGCGTCTGTCTAAATATAGTATGTATGCCTTAGTAGCTGACTGGATAGAAGAGAGAAGAGAGAGAGGAGTTATAGTTATTGCTGAGGATTTCAGCCAGAGTGGCTTGCACAGTGGAGATGCCATTGCTAGAAATCAGAAATGAGTATATTTGAAAGGTCAGACTCTGGACTGGAGAAAGGGTTCATAGTGAAGTTTGGAAAGCTGGTAAAATTATGTGCATGATGATATCTAGGAAGCTTACACCAGAGAGATTAGGGTCAACAATGACATTTAGGTGGCATCCATAGGGAGATGGTATTTGGAGCCTGGAGCTGGCCAACACAGAGTCTAGAGAACAGATTATTCCAGGACAGACCCTTGGGGAACATTTACGTTATTGTGGGAGAAAGACAGAAAATGACATATAATGTGATATCCGAGAGATAGAAAATAATCAGAAAATAAAGGTAACCGAATGGGGAGGTAATGTCAAGAAAAGTAACTGGCGCGAAGTGTCAAAATTAGAGAAGAGGAAAGATCAAAAATGGGAAGATTTACTGATAGGGTCACGTGAGGTCATTGGTGATGGAAGACTGAAGAAGCAGTAAGATAGAGGTAAAGATTCTTTAGGCTATAAAAATTGAGCATACCTTTAGAAAGAGTGAAAAATATATATACTTACAGAGAAAGCTTGGAGATACAAGAGAAGGGGACAGGAGCAGCAAGAGAGAGTGAAGGGACAGTGGAATACGGCACACAAGGAACTGAGACACAGGTAAAGAAGGGAGCCACAGGTTAGCTAACTGATTGAAACTCATGTCAGACGGCCTTTTGCCTGACAAAACTCATGTCAGATGGCCTTTTGCCTCTTATGGTTTACTGAGAAATCAATCTCCCGGGTGTATGGATAACATGTGCCATTTCTTCTAGGACCTTAATAAACAAAAGTGTTACACATCTGCACTGGGCCCTAAATTCACTTTGATACCATCATGGCCTGTCAGGAACTATAATCTGTATTTGAAACCAGAACAACTGAAGCATATTTAAAGTATTTGCTGGAATGTAAATATTTCACTTATTCTACATTAGTCTAAATTAGGTAGATTTTACTGTAAGATTAAATATAATGTTGTTCCTGCTTAAGGTGACCGTGCATTTTCCTGGTCTTCTATGCTAGGCCCTGAAGGACTTGGTTTCACTGTAGTTACCAGAGACTCTTCCATACATGGTCCTGGTCCCATTTTTGTAAAAAACATTTTACCAAAGGGAGCAGCAATAAAAGATGGCCGCCTACAATCAGGGGACAGAATTTTGGAGGTAAGAATTGGTATTGATATCGTCAATAAAATGTTTACTGGTGTTTAAATAAGTATATAAACATATGTATTAAGATTTGCATTTTGAATATAATATAGTAAAAATTGTTACTTAACGACAAGTTAAATATTTTAATTATAAAACTAGTTAAAAGCAGCCTAACTCTGTAAGTCCCCAGTAAAGTCAGTGGTATGGGGACAAGTAACACTGAAAACTTTTCCCTGTCTTCTCTTTTTCACTTCTACCTCGTAGAGTCCCTGGGGAATTTGGATCAAATCCAAGGGTTTATTTAATTAGGGTTAAGAATTTCAAAGTTACACCCAAGCCCTGGTAACAATTTCTTTAAACTTCTCTCAAGAATGGGCTAGCTTGTCTCAGGTTGATCTGTGCCTTTGGAGAGGTATTTGGAATTATCCAAAGCAAGAGGTTTTTTTTTTTCCTCTCATTTATTTTTGTTTGAAAGCATCATCTTCTTGGCTAAACATATATTTTCAACTCACCTTTCAAGAAACTTATCTTCACTGAAACTATCTGGTTCTATTTAACTTTCTCATGGCAAGAAAGCAATATTACATAGCTTTATATGCAGTTCTAGATTATGAAAGATGATGTACCAAATAACTTAATGTAGCTCCAAATTAGAATTTCCAATAATTTATGATACCTTGGTGACTATACTATTCTAAACACGGAGAATACTGTAGAATTATAACAATAAACTCTTGTTTCCAGAGGAATTGGCCATGTAATCCATTTCTGCTTCTTAGACAGAAAATGGTACCAGTTAAGCTTCTGAAATCCACTTCTTTCTTATTCGAGGAATCAGTCTCTGGTGTCTTTCAATTTGGTTTTCTCCTCATAAGAAAATAATGTCTTAGGAGAGACTGCTTATATTAATTTGCAACTGTCTGAGACCATCCATCACCATGATAATGATGGTCAGTATAATATCGGTACTTTAAACATGGTTGTTGTGGGCCCACGTGCTCAGTTTTCATCTTTTGAGATCTTCATTGATCGTGGGACATCCATTCACTGCTTACTTTCAAAAACCATCTAGGGTAGAAAGAGATGGCAAGTGTCGTAATCGTAGCTGTACATGTGGTTGCATTCATTAGGTAAATGGCAGAGACGTCACTGGACGAACTCAGGAAGAGCTCGTGGCCATGCTGAGGAGCACCAAGCAGGGAGAGACAGCATCGCTGGTCATTGCCCGCCAAGAAGGAACTTTTCTACCCCGAGAGCTGGTAATGTTCCGATAACAATCTCACTGAATTTTTAGTGCAGAACTTAATATACTCGGTCAATTCATAATAGCTGAAAGATGAATTCTAAACCACATGCTTAATTTATAACAAAAATTGAATCACACCATGAGTATTTTACCCCACTTGGAGTATCAGAGTTTTAGGATGTTAATGCACTGAGTTGGATATATACAAACAGTGCTTCTGGTATACGAATTCAAATATCTTTTTAAGGAAACAATTTAACAATATTCAACTAAATAAAATATGCATTGAGTATGTGTTATGTGCTAGGCCCTGTGCAAAACACAATTAACAAAGATGTTCATAGTCCTGTGTTAATGCAGTTTGCAGTCTAAAAGGAAATAAAAAGACAACCAAGTATTCAAAATGGTGATTAGGATTATAAAAGAGAACTGCAGAGTACTACAGTAACATATAATAAGGGAATTTAACCTAGTCTTGAGTGCTGGAAAAGGTGTCTTGAGAAAGGGAATTTCAAAAGTTTTATTAAAAACATATTCCTTTCGACCTATTAACTACACTGCTAGTAATCTGTCCTAAACCGATCATCAGGGATATAGCAAAAAATTCATCTACATTGATTTTTTTCTAAAGTCCTATTTGTCGTAGTGATATATTAAGTGTTATACAACCTTAAGGTATTTGTCAGATAAATAACTGATAGCTCTCTAATGAAATGTACATACTTTAATGGTCTCTATGAATAATTTATAATAAAATGAGAAAATGTTCATTGTATATTTTTAAGTAAAAATGGGATATAAAATGATATATGCAGCATGATTAAATTACTTTTTAAAATCTTTTTTTTTAAAAAAAAAAAAGAACTGAAAGAAGATGTACCTAGATAGTTGGGATTGTGAGACGATTTCATTTCATTTTCTCTCTTTTTTTTTTTTTTACCATGAACATATGTTATTTATTTTAGTGTTGAAATATTTAAGAAGGCTATAGAAAATTCAAAGGACTTTTATGGCTAATAACAAAGAGGAATAGATGTGATAAAAGGATTTTTAATACTCCCTTTTTAAAATTTCATTTCCTTTGAATATATATAAGAAATGACAATGGCACATACAGGTAACATAAGTTCCCAGAGTCGGATCACCAGAACAGTGACATTTAGTTGAGAAAATTGAGAATAATTAGCTTGAGAAGCTTAGGATACATGATAATTGTTAGCAGATATGTAAAGAGTTATTATATGGATTAGAAAGTAGACAATCTGTTTCTTCAGATAGCTTATATCCATAAATGTACTTGTATATTAATCTAAAGTATAATTTACTGAGTTTTTGCTGTGCGCTAAATCAGAGGTTCTGGGGATGCAAATGCAGAGACTCATTTTCTGTCCTTACCAAATTTCTACCAAAATAGTAGGAAGTTCCAAGAACTTTCTAACTATTGGAACTGTCCAAGAATGAAATGGGTTATTTAGACTATTGAAATAGAGTCTGCCTTACCATACGTCAAAGATGCTCTAAGAAAATTTCTTGCATTGATAAGGTGATAAGGCTAGGTAACCTCTAAGATATCTACTCTGAGCCTAATATTCTGTTACATATGTTTATACTCATGTTTGAATATACAGCTTTTCTGAATCACCTCTCTCATATTAATACTCATTAGTACTTACCAACAAACAAACAAACAAACAAACACAAAGAACCTCTTCCCCATGTTTCTGTGGCATGAAGTTTCAATTATTCCCTCTCTTTCCCATCACCTTATCAGTTTTTCCCTTTGCCCTATTGTATGCTCTGGGAAGATCTGTGGTAAAATAGGGAAGGGAAGAAGAATGAGTGGTATCAACCATAAAGATTGTGCTCCCCACCTCCTTTCCTCTACTTGACTCCTCCACATCCAGGCATTTTTGAAGCTAGAATCTTGAATTTTTATCTGATCCCCTCACTGAAGCTCCCTACTCTTCCTAAAGAGCAATGCTGCAGAAACTTGGAGTCTCGATTTTTTTTTTTCTAAAATTCAGATGGTTTCTTCTTTCTTTCTTTATTCAAACACCTTAGCCTTTTCTACAGAGCCAAAGTGGAAAGTAACAAATAGAAAAAGGGGAGCAGCATGTGTGTATAGCAGGAAGCCCTTTCACTTCTTGTCCACTTCTTTGGTTACCGGAGATAAAAACTCTTAGCAAACATCAGTGGGATTATGTATTACTTGTTTCAGGGATAGAACGAGGAAAGATCTTTCAACTGTGCATTCTGTTGAACTATGGTCCTGGAAGGAGTACAACCTTGCATAAAAAGAGAAACATTCCAACACATGCAAAAGAACCTAATGGCAGAGCTCTAACCAGGAACTCAAACCCTCAAGAGCTCCTAGTTCTCCATCTAACAGGTTCCGTATACCCTTCTCCGTATGTCCTCTAGAATTCCAAACTCTACTGCTGATTCCTTCTTCCTAGAGGTTCTCCTCCTCCCCCAGGTAAGAGGGAAAGGGATGTTGATCTTATCCTAATTTGAAACTCTGAATGCATTTTCAATCAAAGACAATTACATGTAGAATTTAGCGAATAGAACAGAATTTTCAGACTAAAGGGAGTTAAAAGAATCAGTGAATCCAGCTCTGATTTTGCAGTTGAGGAAACAGGTTGATTGTGATTGAGTAACCTGTCCATAGTCCCACAAGGAGCAGGAACTAGAGGCCTAGGTTTCTTAACACTTCGTGTTGTCTCTGGAGTTCAACTCCCTGTACTCAACTTCTGTGTTCACCACTTACTGTGTCATCTAGAGCAGGTCACAATATTCTGAGGCTCAGTTTCCTCATCTGTACCATAAGATTATTGTGAGGATTAAAAGAGATAATACATGTAAAGCTTTTAGCATAGTTTCTAGCCAACTGTAAACTTTCAATATGTGTTAGCTATAATTATTTCTTCTAGTACATTATCACTTCTGTAGTGCTATGAACATAATACATTCCTTTCGATTCATTATGGGGCAAATAAATTTATGTAGTTTTGCCTGGAATTAACCACTATTTAGAATGTTGATTTAAAAAAAGATGTATTCTAGTATCCAAAATACTAAATGGCAAACAATTTTTATGACCAACCAAGTCCATAATTCAGGACAGCCTGTATATATTATTTCAGTTTCATTTAATAGAATTTAGCAAAATTTGATTTCTATCCCAGAAAGTGACATCATAGGCCGAACCCACGAGAGAGCATATTAAATTAATTGTGCAATGATGGAGTGCAAATAAATTATTTGTTCTCCTTGTTTTTAGTTTTATACAAAATTTGGAGGGCATATGGTTAGTATCTATTCTCTTAGAAATTCTCTGGCAAATAGTCTTGACTCTTTAAAAAATATTTGACTTCTAACTATCCAAGTATGTGGAATATTCTTTGTAACCACAGCAAAGCAAGGGTCTTTGAGGCTTAGAAGCACCTAAATAATGTGGACCCAGAACCTTTGTTTTGGAGAAGTATGAAATAGAATTCTCTTTTCAGCCTAAATGCTGGCCTTAAGTGCTAAGTAGCATGAACCATACAGGAAGTTTAAAGAGAGGTCGTGCTTGGCGCGCATGGGACTATTTCAGTGGGAATTACTTCATAGTGCGGCATGTACCGGACTGTTTTAAAAAGCAAAATGAAGAACAGTGTGCTATGTGATACATCTTTGTACTTTCCTTTCAAAAAAAATTGAAGGCAGTATCACTTTGGTCTCTTCTCTCTTATTGTGATTGATGCACACACTTGACTTTCCATTGAAAATCTGGCAGGATGAAGGAAGAACAGCACTTCCTGCTTTTGTCTTGTTCTATCTCCTTTGAAGAAAACAAACTCGTGTTTATTATTTTTCTGTTATGAGAAGCTGTCCTCTCCTTTTTGTTAAGCCTTGCTATTTCATAAGCTCTATACCCTCTTAACAACACTGCTCGGCCTCTTTTCTGACAGTTAAATCTTCCTTATTTCCTCGTTATCATCAGCTTCTTGTAAGGTCTTAACACTTACAGCCAAGGGAGCATGTGGTCAACAGTTGTACAGGAAGTCCCAATATAGGATGGTCCCTGGGATGTGCCCCTCTGTCATTCCAAAGGCCTTAGCATCAATTTCCTGATCATTTCTCCTGCCTGCCACATAAGAGAACTGTGCTGAATTCTTATATTTGCTGAGCCATTGGTTAGTATCACAAATTTAGCCTCATATTTAGTCAACATTCCTTCTATTTGTGGCAAGCTAGGTTGAAAATTAGAGAGGGATTTACATAATAATATTACAACTATTTAGCTATTTCTAGTATTATTACCAAAAGAACTGCGCTTCAAAGGTAATCTTTCCAGAATCTCAGTCCTTTGATCTCCTTACCCCCTGTCTGTGTGAGCGTTTATTAAAGAGGTGTTCACATAAGGAATATTTTTACAGAAGGAACTTTGAGATTAGTGTTGGTAATAGAATCAGAAGATAAAATTGCTGTGTCTGCATCACTTGAAATGAAAACTATGCTGCTCAATGGGTGGTTTGTTTGGTCTGTTCTTTGAGTTCTTTTCCATATCTGATATCTGAAATTCTTTTTTTCTTATTCAAAGTGTCAGATGAAACTATCTTTCCATTTAGGAAAGATCCTGAAGATGCTTTTATTTTTTTAAGAGCTTCAGAAAGAGAGACGCTGTTATTTGTCATATATGTGCACGTATGTGTGTGTCTTCTTTCATTTACTGGGGAAAAAAGAATATTCCTCCATTTCTTTGTTAACCTCTTTAATATTTCATGTTCTGACCTGCTGCCTTATTTTTAAATTATCCTGAAAATCACAGCAACCCCTGGTGGGTAAAATGAGCTGAGAAAATTTCAAATGTATTTATAATTTCTACCTGCCAAGTTTGCCTATTATTAAGTGCTGGCCTCTGCAAGTAGGATTAACTATATTTCAGAGAAGCAAGTAGCTCCTGACTGACATGATTGAGATCCAAAAGTTAGCCATGTTTGTTATGCTGATTTGACCTTCACTTAGGATCATTGCTTTGCTGAGAAAAAAAAATGATACACATGTGTGTGGAGACGCTTAATTGTGGCTCTGCTTAGGGTATTTCAACACTGCCATATTTACCAATCCCCGTGACTACCTTAGTCAGTGGCTCCAGCTCCTTTAAGTTTACTCTGTCTTCTAAAGTGAAAAAGTCACACCTTCAAATGTCAAATTACTTAACATCATAAATCATGCAAAAATTTGTGTTTGAAATTTTAGATGAACCTCTTTTAACTGATATATTATTTTATTCCCTTTGGCTATTTGATTCAGATGATTCCATGCTTAATTAACTAAGGTACTTAAGGAAGAACGAATATTATAGCAGCTACTGTGGATAAGTAGCAGAAATTGAAGGATGATTCAGAATGAAATTTCTATATAAACCAAAGTGCCAGAGTTATGTTTTAGAATTTAAATATTTATGCAAAAAAAAACAAAATATAATGCTATATTTTATGGACTCTCCAAGTAACATAGTTTTAGTGACTTAAGATGGAGTCTGTGTTAAGATATAGTCTCTGTTTCTGCTTCTCCCTACAGTAATTTCCATTTCTTTCTTAGTGCATTTCCATTTGACCAATATGTATGTAATCCTAGTCAAGGCTCAGAAATTCCAGAGATGAATGAGTTCCAGAGATAAATAAAATGTGTTTCTGTCCTCAGGGAGCTTCTAGCACAGAAAGAAAAGAGTGATGAGTTGATGAAGTTATGCAAATAAAGTGTTATGTGGATTCAAATTTGGGGACCAAAAAAACCTTCAAGAACACAACAGAATTTGAGAAGGGTCTTGATGATTGAGTAGGATTTTAAAATGCAAAGCTATGGGGAGTAGGGGTGGAGGTAGTAGCATCCTCAAATACTCAGAGATTGAAAAATACGAAATACATCACAGAGATTGTAGGTAACCTAACTTGACAGATTACTGAGCAAGGAGCTAACATGAGAAGTATTGTTTTTTGGAATAAACTGGAAGGGACGAAAGGATATTAGGATATCTACTAAGAGCTTATTGTAATTCACTAGAATATAAAAGTTAGGAGCTTGGGGTCTGGGATCAATCAGACATGAGTTGAATCCTGGCTCTACCACTAATTGGCTGAATGACCTTGATTAAGCACCTCCTTTAGCCCCCATTTCTCATTCTTAACATGGGGATCAGAGTATTATCTACCTAAGATATGGTCCACCTTAAATGAAAAGCAAGTAAAATACTTAGAATAGGGCACATAGAAGGGGATTCAGCCGATGTTGCTGTTACCGTTATCATCATAGCTTGTCTGAATAAGGGATATTAAGTGTACAGTTAGAGTTTCCCACCCATTGGTAATTGAGAGAGCTACAAAGGTAGACAACTTTAGTTTAGGCATCTGATAGATGTCAGGGTGATGGAGTGAGATATATCAATAATTCTAAAGTTTTGAGTTTGCACATCAAGATATAGCATTAAAAGATGTATAGGCTGGTTTGAAGGACAAAACAATTATTTTGTCCTAGAATTGTATTCTTTTCATAGATCTATGGACCAGTGACCACCGACACTTTTTCTCTCTCCCTACTCTCTAGCCATTCCAGACTTTTTTGGCCTGTTTAAAATGTTACTAGGGCCCTCTCCTTGACAAATATTTGCTATGAGCCTTCCCTCTGCCTAGGACACCCCTTCCACCTCACAGCTCCTTAAAATATTTGCTTATAATCCCCTTCCTTGGGCAAAGCTTCCTTGATCCCCCAGGTGTTGGTTGTGGAGACCCACCTAGTTTCCATGTATATTCAGGACTTCCCTTACCAGGGCCTTGAATTATACATTGTTAAAATCTCTCTACTAGACATTAAGAACTATAGAGAAATAGCAATTAAGAGCCCACGTTTGGGAGGCTTATGACCTGAATGTGAATCTCTGCTTTCTTATTGTACTCAGCCTCTCAATGCTTCAGTTTTCTCATTTATCAAGTGAGAATAATAACAGCATGTAATTGTGAGAATTAGATGAGCATAGATGCTAGCACATGGTAAGTGTCAAATATTAACTAGTGTTATTTCCTATGCCCGGTGCACACTATATGCTCTGTAAATATTTGTTGACTGAATAAATGAAAGCCATGCATTATTAAAGCAGATGACATAGAAGCCCGAAAAGGTATTGTTAAAGGAGCTATTACCCCTAATCCATACCTAATCTTATCTAATGTATTATTCATTCTGCTACAATTATTTTCAACCAAATAAAAAAAATATGCAGAGATTTCCTCAGATTTCAGAGCATTAGCAATCTCTAATTACAGCTACACAAGACAGAGAAGGTAGATATAGTTGTCATTGAATGTAAATGACAATTTAGGTAGTTTAAATTATCACGAAGAAGACATTTGCATAATCTAGTACAGTTTACTTGTAAAGACATAGACAAGTGTCATTACCTTATCTTTTTAAAATATTAGAGGTATTTTTAAAGTAGTAAAAGTATTTTAAAGTATTTGTAAAATGCTTCAATCTTAGCTGCTTGTTAGAACAGTGGTTCTCAAAGTGTGGTCTTCGACCAGCATGATAGCATCACCTGGGAACTTGTTACACATCCAAATTCTCAGGCTCCCTCCAGACTTAACGAATCAGAAACTCTAGGGGTGGGACTCAAAGATGTGTTTTAACAAGCCCTCCAGATAGTTCTGATGCTCACTCAAGGTTGAGAACCATTGGAATAGTGGTTTTATTATAAAGAGCATAAGGCCTATAGGATAACTTCGTGACTATAATTGACTAGTTTTAGTAATCAAATTTTCAACTTTGTCTTTCTATTCTGCAAAGTTTCTTGCTCTGTAGAAAATATTCTGTGAAAGTTTTAAGCCCAGTCGTGTCTCTTTGCCCATGCACCGCTCATTTTGGCCAAGGGCCAGTGCTGAGCAAAATCCAGTTACTCAGCTCAATTACACCTGATTCATTTAGGCAAACTCAATTGTACTTGACTTTTTCAGGCCCAACTCGATTGTGCTTTAAAATTTCCACACTCAATTTGATTGTACTCAAAATTTGTTATGTGCCACCTTGTAACTTGTAGATTTAGACACCTACCAAAGGGAGGTATATAGAGAGAAGCTTAAAAGATTGGATTATTGATATTTGTTTGCAGTTACACCGGTTTCCCTTCTCCCTTCTTTATCTCCAACATGGAATGTTATATGGTAAGGAATGCTGCATGGGACCTTTACATGGACCATGCCCTAACCCCCCAATCTGCTATGGTTGGACTCATGGCAGAGATTTCAAAGCTTCTAAGAAAGTGATCCTCATTTATTGTCACAAAACAACTATGCTTAGTTGTTCCCATTTATCTCATTTTTTTAGATAGAGAAAATGGGGCATGGAGATATTGACCCTTTTCAAAATTTACATCATTTGTCAAAATCAGAAATATTTTTTAAGTAAGACTTCCACCTCACTGAGATAAGCATCATACCCTTCCACTTGCGCTGTATACTGAGAGGCTAGGCCCTCAATCTCTGCCAGTTTTTTTAATGCGTTCAATAACCCACAAGGCTAAGGGATTAATAGTCATTTGCTACTCCCTGGGAAGTACTTATACCTGAAAGAATTTTACTGAACCCTTGTCAGCAAAATCTAGTCTTGGTAAAATAGATGATGATGAATGCTCTGGTTCAGCATTATTAAAACAGATGGAGGAAGTGCTGGCCGTTTTGCCTGGTTGTATGGCTTCCAGGTGTCAGAATGAAAATACTTAATGGCTTTTATCACAGGACCGGGTTTGTTGGAAAGTGGAAGATGGTGGAGGGAGGAATGTTCTATGCTCAAAAGAAGCTCTCATGACATTTCAGAGGATTGGGGCCTAATTACATTCTCTTGCAAAGTTAAGATTAAGAGCCATAAGATTCAGCCGTACTTTCATGGCACAAGAAATATGTCTTATTAGTGGCTACTGTGGCTATGATTAGGCTTCTGAAGGATTAAAAAACATGTTTCTGAATATACATATTTAAACAGCTCAGAAAAAGTAATATTGTGACCAACGAAAAACTATATCCTTCTTATTATCCAGTAAGCCAAATGTTACCAATAATTCATGCCAGCTGTTGATATGGAGCAGCTGGATAAGAAGGTGGTTACAAAACTCGAGGGAAGACCTTGATTTGCTTAATTACTTCTATGCCTGTGATCTGTACATTTGTTAAGGTACGTTTGGTATAAGATAAGAGAATGCATTTATTTTGCAAAAGATATTTAAAGATTAAAGGAGGAAAAGGACTGCCTTAATTGATTTGGGTTGACTCTTCTAGCTGTCTCAAAGTAAAGACTACACATGTGAAACTGCCACTATAGTCCATTTAATTTTGAAAGTATAGTCAGGGGTTTGAACATGTTTCATCTGCCTACTTTTCCAAGAAAATGTGTGATCTTTACATTAAAGAATATCTGCTTAAGATTGTTACTTTTCTTTTTTCCTAAAGGCTGATAAAACAGAGATAGACACTTAAATAACAATCTGTTGCCACTTACCTCTTCCCGTGCTCCGTCCCCAAAGATTCTCTGGGCAATGACTTTTAAATATGTTCTCATTATTTTTAATGAGTGTGCAGAACATATGACGCATAATGCACCAGTAAATAGGTGCCCTTTTACTGAACTTGTCAGATATAATAAAACATTGAAGGAGCTAAGATTCATTTTTCTTTACGATATTATAATTATTTAAATTAAGATGCCCAAGTACAAATCACATACTATTCAATTCCTGTTGCTACCTAAATGAAGCCCCATCACAGTCCTAATTCTCTTTTTTAAAAAGAATGTTTTATCGCAAATGTTAAAAAGACAGAAAAACATTTAATATTGTTATGTCTCTTTAAGTTTACTCTTTTTTAAATCTGCCCCAATGGCAGGATATTCAATTACAAATGAGTTCAATTATGTTTTCTGACCTCTTATTGAGTTAAATGAAGGAATTTTATCACCTAGTCTTTCCATAATTAATTCTTTGCATTTCTTAGAGGCTTACGACCTGAGGAAGGATTGTTCAATATCTTGAAATGTTTCAGATTTTTTTATATTTCCTCTCTCTCTCTCTCCTTTTCCTTCCTCACCTCTTTCCTTTCTTGCTTCTGACCTATCATCCTGCCTTTCTGGAAACAAATAACACTCAACATGGTATTTCTTAATTGCAGAATATGTTTATTTCTACATTATATTAAGATGTCAGATGGTGACTAAGAAGAAGGTAATAGTACGTTACATTAAATTACATAAAAAGGCCAGGTTACAGCTGAAGATGGTAGTAGATTACAAAAAATATCATCCCCAAGAACAACAAAGCTTCCCCTTGCTAGTCATTCTTGAGTAAATATTGGAGCCCATGGCTCCTGGGTTATGAAACTGTCGGCCTTATCACCCTACAGGTGAGTTAGAAAGTTTCATTCTAACTCAAAAGAGCTCCCTCTCTCCCTTCTCTCTTCAACAGCTGTATATTTCATTTATAGACCCTTGACTTCCCACTGGAGGGGAAAGACACACAGAAACAAACAAGCAAAAACCCTCAAAATCACAAAACACAAAAACACCCAATCAAAACATCTTACCTGTGACTTGCTTGCCCTCCATCTCCCAGAGATCAAATGTTTCTCTTCCGTGATACTCAGAGAGGTTGATGTTCAGGAGAATTGTCTTCTCGGACCACCATTTCCCTCTATTTCTGGATCTACACTGATGATAACAGCACTTGATTATTCAACAAACATTTACTGAACATTCCCCTATTTCCAGTTCAGCTGATCAAACGCTTATCGAACAGTTATTTGTGCTGTGCCATACACTGGGTATTCTAAGATGTACTAAAAGAGGGTTCCTGAACTCTAGGAGCTTGCAGAAAATGCTAAGCACCATTTGAGAAACAAAGTAAGAATATTGCACAGTGCCCATCGTCTGCGGTGAAAGCTCATAGGAAGGAAATAGTTGCACAAATCTAAGGAAGCTGAGATGTGAATAGTGAACTAAAAGTTATAAAAAGGAAGAAATCCATAAGGGCCTTAAAATCATGAAAAATTTCATTTATGAAGTGGGACTGTGGTTGGGCTATGGCTGGATTCAAAGAAGCAAAGAGAGAAAACACTTCTAGGGGTATGGAGAAGCATGAGCCAAGGCAGGAAGGAAAAGTGAGCATAGGGAGAGTAGAGGAAAGGAACATTTTGGTTATAGTGGTATTATTATATATGTCATTGTTGACAACTTATGCTATCATGTGAGCAAAATTTACAAGTCCATAACAAGACCATTTCTGGGAATAATATAGAAATTCCATTAATGTGAATTTAAGATCTATTTGATGTTCTCTTTTATAAGGTCTGTGTTTATAAGTTCTCTGTTTATAAGTTTGGGCTTATTCATGCAGCTTGCCTTCAGCTGGAGCATCTGCTTGGCCACAGAGTCCATGATGGCCTAACCTACATAGCTGTCAGTTGGATGGGGCACCTTGGTTCTCCTTCATGTGTGTTCTCATCCTCCGGGGGCTAGTCCAGCTTCCCTACATGACATTCTCAGGACAGCAAAAGCCTGAGGTGCAGGAGCTCTTAAGCCCTAGCCTTGCAAGTTGCACAATGTCAATGCTGCCTCATTCTCTCAGTCAAAGCAAGTCGCAAGGCCAGTCAAGATCCAAGGGAGAGGTGGATAGATTCCACGGGTGCATAGAAAAAGCAGCAAAGTCACATTTCAAGGAAGCAAAATTCATCGGGGCCAATATAATCTCTCTCAGTAGGTTCGGAAAGTTGGAAAATATACTGTTCTATAGCAGAAGAGTATAGGTCAGGCGTATAAGATTTGGGTTATTGGCCCAGGACTGCCAGTAGATGCTTGAGTTTGAGAAAGGTTATTTAACTTCTTGAGCCTTATCTTTCTTAATGACATTCACAGAAATTTTAATGAGTTCTTTCTTGGTGCAAATACAGTGTGAGAGATGCAGAAGTCGACAGGGTATGCCCATTTCACTATATTGTTTAGCAACATTTTTAAACATGACATTCTTGCTAAACATAAATTCCCGTTCCTATTCTTGGTACTCTCTTTCTAGATGAGAGATATGCTTTTTCCTTTCTTCTCCCATCCCACACGGAGATTTCCTCTTCTACAGTAGATACTATGGATAAAAAAGGGGCCACATACTAAACCTGACAAGCTCAGGGGAAACCTGCATGGTGGCCCTTGCAGACTCAGAGACCGAAAGTAACCACTCGGATGGTCCAAACATAAAAATTCGTAACTAAAAATGAATCATAGTGGGTGGGTAGTTACATTCTAGCTTCCTTGACAAACATCAGTCTACCTTAAGCGAGCCTGCCTATTGTCTTTTTGCATCTAAGATAACATACCTTTGAAATGTCAGAATAATTTCCTTTGCCAGACCCCTCAGGGCATACCCACTGCACCAAAGCACAGACCACAGAACCCCTCGTTGTTATCTTGTTCCCCACATACCATCTAAATACGATGTAAATGTTAATTATTAACGATCCCGTACCCGCCAATGTAAAAGAAATATGTGTCTCTTCTGTTTTACTTGTTATCCAATGCCAGAGATTTCCCTGCTTTGCTTTCTCCCACCCCCTTAACCTGCCACCGGTAGATTTCATGTAACTCCCCTTACATCTCCTCCTTTAATTCTGATGTATGAAATAAGTTGCAAAACTGCCATTCTCCGGAGCATTTTCTCAGTCCGTTGAGATTCTGCTTCCCAGCAATTGTCACCAGTTTGGCTCAAATAAACTCGTAAAAATTCTCTACAGGTTTGGATGTTTCTTACGTCAACAGCCTTTGAATATATCCCCTACACTGGGGACTGGAAGTTGAAGTCCGATTTTGTGGATAATGATAAATTAATAAATACTAAAATTAAATTATAGAAGAAAAAGTAATTTGACAGTAAATAAGGAGGGGCACTTCCTTTTCGATAAAATGAGGGAATTGACCTAAATGGTCTCTTAGATCTCTTACTAATGCAAAATTCTTTTCTCAGATTTTCCATGCATCAAATCTTGGCATGACACTCAATACACATAGTGCCTGAATTATGAATGATCTGTATATATGAATGGGCAGCAGGAGTCTGCCTCTGAGTGTATTTGTTTGTTCAGAATGTCTTGGGAGCATTTGACCTAAAGAGTGCTCTCTCCTAAGTAAATGTAGAGCTAATAAATTGCCAACAGATATCTTTTTTATGCCCACCTTTTTGCTTTCCAGTCACTGTGGTGCTTGTTGCCATAGTAGTTAGCAGACAGAGATGGAGCTCTTTTTCCAATCCTCTCCTGATGCCACCAAGGCTATGGGACTGTAGGAGACTTCACTTTCATAGCCAGCTGGAAAGGAAATGTGTTCTTTCTTTCTTGAGTTGGAAGTTTAGGTGTATTTTCCCATAGAACATTCTTAAATATAATCCATCCATCCAATGGAATGTAAATTATTACCTACTGTTGGAGATACTGTGGTTTAAACAAACCTGTTGACTATTTGAAACCTAGGCACAATTTACCAGTATTTCTTCTGAGAGAAAAAAAAAGTTCAAGGTGCAATAACCAGGTTTACAAACAAACTTAGAGCATACAACCTGTATTCTAACTAGAAATTGTCTTTTCCACAGTCAGTTTATTTAAAGCTTATTTACATTACACACAAAGAAAAGTAAATAAATTATAAATATTATTCCTTAAGGTTTTAGCTATCCTGAATGCAATAAAGAATAAAACTCTGGGTTCCGGGTTCTTCTATTGGAAAAATATGACTGTGTCAACATTAGCAACTTCTTGAAAACTTGGCAGATATTTTCAGTGTAATTATTAATGCAAGCCACTTCAATTCTTAGTTACTAGACAGGTTGTAAATAAATTATATAAATAAATATTAATGTAATTATCAACGTGGTAATTTTATGTGCTATGTAAGCATGCAAGGAAATTATAAAGATGAAAGCTGCTGAACTTGTTCTTGTTTGAGGATATACGTAACAGTGACTTATTCCCCATATCATCAAGAGATAGAAATACACAAGTTTTCAGTTTTATAACTGAGTACGATTGTAAAAAAATATGTGTGATTTTTCATGGTGGTTAAGTTAATAACATGTCACTATAATTTGTATACTTCTGAAATAGAAATCAAATCATGTGCATCGGAGTTGGAAGGAAAGTAAAGGCAAAATAGCTACAAAGAAGCTAGTGGCTTACTTTTTTAAAAACCCAGTCTTTGCTGGCAGATAGCAGATCAGAGGTTTCTCCTTAACCTGTGGGGTTTCTTGCAGAAGAGAATAGAGATAGCATGTAAATGTCTTACTTCCTTCACAAACCTTTGAAAATGTAACCCGAAGATTGCTTTGCCTCTCACCCTCAGCTCTCAATAACTCTCAAGGGAGTTGGCATATCTTATCAGACATGAGCAGCCAGGCAAGGCCAGCCAGCACATTGAGAGGCCAGGACAGCATAATGCTCAAGGCCATTGGGCAGGTAGAGAAGGGCCTCTTGCTGTGTTAAACAAATGTGGTTTCCTTCCTGTCTTCCGCAAGAGCTAATTTTGTTTTTCACTTCTCTTCTGGTATAAGAACAATAAGAATTCATAAGGCCATTCCTCCTGGAGTAGGTGTGCATTAGATTATCATAAATCCACAGATAAAAAGTGCAATGGTCAATGAGAACAGGCATTCTTGGATGAAATAAAAGGTTTAATTGAAAGTACTGTCCCAGGAGAGATGGATGACTGAGTGTGGTATTGAGTAGACATTAATTACCATAGACCAGAGAGTGAGGGAAGTAAAAGGAAAACCATTCTATTTTTTTTTAAGTTTCTAAATCTGTTTTTCTTTAAGAGAATGTGGGAGATTATCCTAATAGAATATTAGGGGGAAAGTAAGTTTTTACTCATATACAGTATTCTTAGAACACTGTTAATGTTTCTTAGGAAGTTGCAGCTGAATTTTCTGCTAGTACAGATAGTTTTGTTAGAAGTTTGAGATCTAGACAGGATACAACGTGTACTGAGATGCTGAATGATGGTTAAAATTGATATATACCTATTGTTACAACATATTGGTAAACAATTTGCACTTACTCATAATTCTAGAATTTGACTCTTTGATGTCTCTCAACTTGTTCTTTTATTTAGTATATTGGGTTTTCGTTCAGAATAACAGAAAAAAAAAATAAGTTAAAGAGGCTTCTGAACATACGGTCCCCATTAAACACTAGACTGCTTGCTTCGTATCACTGAAACATGGCTACCTTTATAAATCACACGTCTTTCTTTAGCCAATGTCCTACTTTCGATGTGGCTAACATAATAGAATGAACCCTACATCCACAGAGACAAAGGCTAAGACAAGGACTGCCTTAACAAGAACGTAACTGGTCAGGTGTCTCTTTTACCAGTCATTAATATATTCGAATTATGACTTTGATTCTTCTTTCAGGCCAACTAGAATATAAAAAATATTCTGGATTATCTGTGCCTAATGTGCAATGGAATTGAAAGGACAAAGATGGGGAAATATCAAATGTATTGAGTGTTTTATGTGATATTTGTATCCAAGTAATACCAGTTTAGTTTAAAAAACTGTCAAAGCAACTTTTAGTTTACTTTTCAATTTTACTTAGAACAAATGAATTCTTTCAGTAATGATTTTCAGCTTTTCAACCAATTGTTTAGGAGTTGATGTAGACACAGTCTTAGTTTTAAATGTGAAAATTGTTTTTTAAGGTTAATTTGAACGGGGTAGTTGCCAAATAGTACCAGCTGTCATAATAAAGCAGAAGTGAATGACAGATTTACTCCACCCCATATCAAAACTCAGAGTGGATATGGTGATCAGATGAGCCAAAATAAATTTGAGTTCATAGAAACATTTGCAAGCTATTTTCTTTCATTACTCAGCCCTTCATAGGCATCAAACCGCAAACAGGTCATGATTAAGCTTAGCATTATTATAGCACTCTGTTGCTGTAGCTCTCCCAAATGCACTACTTAATATTCCAAAATTTCATTTGATAAAGGTGGTGTTGGCGACAATGGTCTGTATTACAAAGTATTAGAACTTAATTAGCTATTTTTTAGTATTAATGTAAACGTGACCCACATTGAGCTACAAAGGAAGAACAAATTGATGCAACACTTGTCAGCAGTGCTCTATCAAAATTAGTTACCATGCACTTGTTCTCAGGCATGCATTAGGACAGGTGCTAGTGGCATAAATATAAGTAGAATGGTCCTTGTTGCCCTTGAAGTTCTTAAAAATTTACATAATAACAAATAACCATGATATAATGTGATTAGTGCTATAATTTACTTATGTATAGAGTGCTGAGGAGACACAGATGAGGGCCTAGCCACAGAGAGTAGATGACAATTAAGATGGGCTTTGATGGGTAAGTAAGAGTTTGCCAGTGGGTGTCAAAGTGGGAAGAAAGGAGAGAATGATTTTTAGGTAGAGAGAATCCTATCTAAAAAGTAAAAGAAGCTCTTTGTAACATTTAATTAATTAATTCAGTCCCATCTAACAAACATGCTAGAAAGTTAGTGCTAGAAGTGTTAAAACTATGGTTTTATAGATAAGATACAAGGAAAGCATAGCCTCACTTTTTTTTTCTTTTTTCTTTTTTTTGGGGGGGTCTTTTAATGTTATTATCTCAAAAAAGGGCATTGCAGGAGAGTAGTGTTAACAAAACAATTTATTAAAGCATCCCATACAAATATTTGTTATATACATATGCATCCTACTGGATGCCAAACTGGATTCAAAGTTGAATTAAACATAATTCCTGCCTTTGATGAGATGACAATGGTATAGTGAAGTTAAGACAGATATCTCACCAAATAATTATAAAAATGGAAAGTGATGAGAATCACAAGGATGGGGAAAAGAAACTAAAATGGGAGCTCAGAGGAATGCAAATTGTTTTCCCACTGATAAAATCACAGAAGGAGGAGGTGGCTTATATACTGAGACACAAAATCAGGGTGTTTGGAAATACTAAGTAAAGAGTGTTTTATTCCCTTATACTTTCACTGTAAATTTTCTTTTGAGGTGACAATAATTTTTGACATAGATGCACATACATATGAAATAAGGATCTTTATTTATGTGTGATTTCATTAAGTATAAAATTATAGGTCTGTACCATCAGGAAAATGCTTGACTAAAAAGATACATTTCATGTATCAACAAGTAAAAATGGAGTTGTGTTGGATTAAATTTTTAAAAATTTAATTCCTTAGGCACGAACTGAACTGAGATACTCCTTGTTTAATCTTTGAAGCATACTTAAGTTTGTTGGAAAATTAAGATCCATTAGTTCAGGGAAGAAAGAAGTCCTGCTCAAACCTACATCTAGGGAAATATTGATTGGAAGTGTGCTGAACTTTTAAACTTCTTGTTATTAAACACTGATTTTACAGGAATTAAGGCCATAGAAATTGCTCCTTTACCCTTGTCCTGCTTTCCCATATATATAGCAGCAAGGCAGAGGAGCATCTGGAAGGTGAATACTGAAGAAAAATAATGTAAAGTGAAAGGCAATATTCAGTAATTCAAGTCAGTTATTTAGGACTCTCGGGCCTCCTGAACAGTGCCTTTCAAGAGTTTGGCAGGAACAGTGCAAGGGTGTGGGAGGAGAGATCTTTCTAGATCTAAGGTACCTGCTTCCTCTACCTTGAGAATATCTCACAGATCTAGAAGCCACTGTGAAGTTCAGACTGTAAGACGGTATCTTAGTCTGTTAGAGCTGCTATAACTGGGTGGCTTATAAACAACAGAAACTTAGTTCTCACAGTTCTGGAGACCAAAAGTTCAAGACCAGGGTGCCAAGCATGGGCAGGCGAGGACCCTCCACTGGGTCACAGATTTCTCCTTGTGTCCTTATGTGGCAGGAGTGCTAAGGAGCTCTGTGGGGTCTCTTTTATAAGGGCACTAGTTTCATTCATGAGGGCTTCACTCTATAACCAGATCACTTCTCAAAGGCCTCACTCCTAATACCATCACTTCGGGGGCTAGGATTTCAGTATATAAATCTATAAGTGACTCTAGCATTCAGATAATAGCAGATGGATATATGTATCAAATAGAAAACATGGTATCAAAAAAGAAAAGGACATGGTTAGGAGAAATATAAGCCCTATAATATATCATTAGCCCTTGATATCTCCCATGTACCACCCCCCCCCAAAAAAATTACCCAGTTGGCTAATGTAATATTGGTCTCAATTCTTCACTTCTAATAGTAGCAATATATATCTACGCCCTTGTCATGGTTTAATGGTGTGTGGAGAGTACTTTTCCCACCGTAGCCTGTGGATTTGGCCATGTGAATTCATTTGTCCAATGAGATGTTAGCAGATACTTCGTGAGCAAAGGCTTTAAAGTTACTTTTATTTTTGCATTCCTGTCTTTCATCATGTGAGAAACATGCTTCGGATATCCAGTGGTCTAAGAAAGATGAGAAATACATGAGGCAGACATGCACTTAATCCACAGCTTGGAGGCAAACCCACCAGAGCTCAGCCTAGATCAGCCACACTCCGGTCAACCTGCAGATATGTGAGCCTTAGAAAAATGCCTTATTGTTCATATCACAATTTTGAGATGGTTTGTTATGTAACATTTTTGTTGCAACAGCCACCTGACACATTTATTCACTTTTCTCCCTTAATTAACACTGGGATGATTTCCCCTTTCCCTTAAATTTATTTGTAGTAGTGAGGTTAGGAAGATATATTACATTTTAATTTTAATGGGTTTTCTTACTCTATAGAACCTAAATGACTTCTTATTTTACAATCATTTTTATCTGAAAATTAATAGAGTAATTGATTTAATTATTAGAAGACAAATTACAGTGATATATATATCTAGATAGATAGATAGATAGATAGATAGATAGATAGATAGATAGATGGATGATAAATAGATATAGTGAGAACATTCTCATTACAATAGTAAACACGTACTGTGAAGTTACAATGGCTGTTATTCACTGAAATTTCTCAATCTCTATTTGGAATTTAGGGTTATTTATGATTAATAGTGTACTAAAGGGGATCGATTTCTACCTGTAGTCTTATTAGATGCAACTCAGACATCAGAGAGAAGGGTAGGGTTAAAATAGTTATATTTCTACCATTTGATTTTCCTATAAGCCTTAACCAACAAATAGAAACTCCCTCTTCTCCCCCCACCTCTACATAAATATTACTTTCTTGAGGCTATGTTAGTACTGTTTTACATTGTAACATAATTTAATAAACATGACTCTCTTTACCTTACAATGAAAGAACATTTACTGGGTCTTCTAGGGAAAGTGTAGGTAACTGAGATGCAATCCCTGCCTTTACAATTCTTGAATTTGGAAGAAAGCTATATTGTCTTTACTAAAATAGTTATTGCGCCCTAAATAATGACACATATACTTAGAATAGAGGATGTTATGTAGAACATTCTTATACTTTTACTATAAATTTTTTTTTATTCTGTGACTGTATACTTTCTAAGGTCCCAGTGGAAACAACTTATAATTTATTGTCTTTAAACTACTTACAGAAATACCCCAATCTATAACTGACAGTATATATGTATATATATGGTTTTTAATTTTTTATAAAGAAAATTATAGAATAAGGACTCTCATTCTAAAAGCTTCAGAATGTGCTTGCTGTTCTGCATCTTTTGAAGCCTGGCGTCACTAATGTGACACTTTTTTGTTGCCGATGCTAATTGTGACATATGGAATGTCCACAGAAGTGTGATGCAGAAAAAAACTGAAACTGGAAGGTTCAACCATGAAGTCACGTGGTATCTCCAGGACGTCGTTCATGACCTATAAGATTTCTCTCTCGAGCCTTCTCTGTTCTCTGCTCCATTTCTTTCTAGCCTAACCTTCCTTCCCTGTATTCTCGAATAAAACATTGCTTTAAGTATACGTTAAGGAACACTTTTTTCTATAATATTCTTCATGCAAAAATGTGTTCCATGGTCAAGGATTACGGAATATGTATGAACTTTTTAAACGCACTGAGAAGTCCTAAATGAAAGAAATCTTTACCCTAGAATTTTTCATTATAGTAACCTTCATTTTTTCCCTACGTGCAGTGACGTGACCCTGTGCATTAGACCTTAGATTGACCCGAGTGTTAAAAGGAACCAGTTTGGTTGGCTTAGTCAGTTTCTGAAGCCCAATCTCATGGGGCACAGCCTCAGGCCAGACTTCCTCAGGAAGCCTAGCAGCCTGTGGACTATCATGGGGTCAGTGGGCACCTCCAATTCTCTCAGTGCCACCCCCTTTCTGAGCAGTGGCAGACACAACTGGTGTGTTCCCTTCCATGAGATGCAGCATATTGGTATTTATGTTTAGCTTTTGTTCTTGATAGTTGTGTTGTCTTTTAAAGGTGTTAAGTGCGGGTAGCCTGCCATATAAAATATTTGTGATGACAAAGATTTTGAGAGTATTTCACCTAAGAACCCAGCCTCTCAAATAAGTCATTTCCTCTTAGAATCAGGCCTGTTATGCTTCCTTTTTAGATCAGTAAATTATTACAATCATATTACTTGTTCTTGGATCTTATATTCATATAAAATCATGTTTTCTTATATTTTAACCACTGAATTATTGCCTGTAACATATTTAAGACATGTTTAAATCAGGTTTCTGTAATCTACTTTTAACAGGAAGGAGTAAACACAGAACAAAAACCTATTGTTTCTCAATATTGACAAAGCAGGTTCTAGTTTTATAAAAATGCATGCTGTCTGAATTATAAAATGTTCACTTATATTACTTTTTAATGACACACAATATTACATTTATTTCTTTAATCTTTATCCGAAAAGGAAAAAAGTTGCCACTAAACTGGTGAATTTGTAATCTTTCAAGTACATTTTCTGTAAATAGGAGGGGCAAAGGTTACTATAAGAATCAGCTCTGACTTACTTTATTTTGGATAGTTTTAATCTCTGACTTTGTATTAAATTAAGGTACTTTTATATTGAACAGGCAGTAAAGAATGGGCATTTTTTGACATTTGTTTCCTGGTATTAGATTAATCCTTTACTTAAAGAAAATTGTTTTTTGATAAGTTCAGACAGAGATCACCTCTTGCTTTCTGTAGTTTCCTCCTTCTGCCCCCTTTCTGGGGAATGGATTTCAAAAAAGCATGAAAAAAAATTAGTGTCTCAATTACGGATACTTTATAGGATTTTCTTCATTCAGGTCTTTGGTTAAAAATTACTTTAAAATAAATGTGCACTTGAGATCACATAAGGAGATATATTTAAAATATTGATTATCAAGCTAACTAGAAGAAATCTACATTAAAAATTTTTATCCATTAAAAGTAAATACCAGTATTGCTTAAATTTAGCTCTATGAAACTTTTCTCCTACGTGTTGCAACATTAACTTACATTTTTTTCCATATGATTGATATATAATATTGAGCTTTGGGTTAATTCTCAACAACCTATAGTATAATTCAGAAGAATTTTTTTTTTTTAATTATCTGCACTCTGATCTCTGATTCTTTCTGGTAATTTGTCTATGTCTTTTGTCCAGAGGGCAAAAGACTTTAAGAGATAATCTGTCTACTTGTAAATCACCAAGAGTTCTGCTGATTTCATTTCTATATTAGCAACAACGGTAGAAAAGTCTTTTATAATTTATTACAGTGATCATCCTTAGCTCACCATTGTCCTTTGCATGTGCCCACTCATCTCTGGTCATCTTCTTTTCTTTATTCTCTGAAAAATATAATCTAAAATAAAATGCCTCTTAGTTCTTGGAATGAGCCTCTGATCCCTACTCTTAAGATGATAATCACATTTTAAATTTTATAGAATCCAATTGGCCAAAAAACTTTCATGTTTATAATAGCTATTCAAGCTTTTTTAGAAGATTAAAAATTTCCAGAAAATTAAGTGTCTTGGAGGTGTCTTATCTTTTTATTGTTGTGAAAATTTATTTAGCTGTAAGAAAAGTTTCATCACCTTAAATTCTTTAGAATTTACTTAGGCAAAACTTAACAGCGGTTACACTTATAAAATATCCTGACAGAATTGCCAGGTATGGCTTTTGCTTTATATATATATACATATATATAAATTGCCAGGTATGGCTTTTGCTTTATATATATATATATATATATATATATGTATATACACGTATATATATATATACACACACACATATATATACACATACATATATACATATGTATATATATTCTTTTATTTTCTTAAAACCCTCTTGTTTGAGTTTTCGTAATTGACAAAATGATTGCATGTGAAACATAACTCTTGCATAAAGTAAGCTGCTCACAACACAGACTAATTACACATTTGGGAGGCGAGGCAAAGACATCCAGAGCTTACTTGTGCTGAGCCAAGAACACAGCATTTAATGAAATGAGGGCCATAAGAGGTTTAGCATGGATGCTTTCAGGTCTGACCTGGGCTTCTGGGAAATTGAACATTGGCACTGCAGACTGGTGGATTCCCCTGGGCTTTGAAAAGCTGCGTTATTACCACTTGCATGCGTGAATCAAGCACTCCTTTGCAATACAAGAACATTTGTGATTCCAGAAATGGCCCCATTTGGAACACTCTTAAGCTAATAATATGGATGCCTCCCTAGTCATCCATCTTTCTGCCTCTCTTTCCTCCTCTCACACCACATAATTACTTTTGATATTTGTTTGATAAAAATGGTTAGCATATCTGGCAAGGCACTACTGCGTAGATTCCTATTTCCTCTTTCCTATTCTTAAAATCTATTTCTTTCCTGCAGATAATACTGTGAATGAAACAGAAAGGCCCTATGTTGTTCAGTAAACTTTTTGCCAATTGTATTTTGTGTAGATGGGCCATTTCACATTACAGTGTTTAGTACACAGTAGGTACTTGATAAAAATTTATCAAATGACTGTATATATACATCATTGCAGTGTTTTCCAAGTTGAAAACTATGGTCCATTATCTCACTGTGGTGGATTGTGACAAAATTTTTTAAAACATAAAATGGCACAGAAAATACTAGAGTCCATTGCACTGTAAGTAGTGTCCCATGAAACTTTTGTTTGTATATGTGTGTGCACAAATATATGTATATGTGTAAATGGGTAGACAGAAAGATAGGTAGATAGATAATGTAGCTTTGGGTACTTGATCACGATGCTTCCCAAACTTGATGGAATGTACTATGAATGTTGCTGGTTCCAATGTAACTTATGATTTCAGGTACATGATGCAATTTAAAACCGTGAACAATAGTCCAGTGTCTATCACAAATTGGTCACTATGACACATCTTAGTGCCTTCACTGAGAGTTTGATATTGAAGCTGAGCTGGGATATTATCTCTCGCAGGAACAGGAAGTATGGTATGAAAGGGAAATTGAACTAGATTACTTTTAAATTTTCTTATAACTGATATTTTATGCTTTTTATAATTATTTTTATGTCAAAACTAATTTGTATAAATATTTAAATTAATGAAATCTGGAATGGTAGGAATCAAATGTGGTGCCAGTAATTAATTTCACACATACACAAACACAGGCACCCATACACACAATCTCACGAATTCCCAAATGCACATATATATACATATAAACACATACTGTTGGACACTTACTCATATATGTTAATTCATTTATTCAACAAATATTTATCCAGTGCCTATTTTGAGTCTGGCACTGTTTTGAGCACTAGCAATATATTGATTGGGGGAGAGGGGTAACAATATGGAAGTTCCTGCGTTCAAGAAACATTATTAAAAAATAATCAAGCAAGTACATACTGTGTGATAAATGCTATGGAGAAAAACAAAGAAGGATAATAGACATGGGTAGGGAGGTGTTGGGAGGCCCTTAAAATAATTTTAAACTGAATAGTTAGGAAAGACCTCACCGATCATTGGCATTTGAACAGAGACTTGAAGGAAGTGAGGAAAGCAGGTCTGCAGGAATCTGTGGGAGAATCATTTAAAGCAGAGGAAAGAGGTGATGCAAAGGACTTGGGGCAGAAGCATGCAAGCAGCATTGAAGAAAAGTAGCAAGGCCAGTGTGGCAAGCGCAGGGCACGTAGTAGGAGATGTGGTCAGAGAGGAGAGTCAGGGTACTCAGCTTATGCAGAGTTTGCAGCACAGAGTTTGTTAAGGACTCTGGTTTTTTCTCCAAATGAGGCAGGATGTCATTAGAAGGTTCTGGGTATTTGTTTTAAAAAGACCATTTTGGCTGCCATGTGGAGGAATAGCTTGAAGAGGAGAAAAGCAGAAGCAGAAGCAGAGAGATCAGGTGAGAAGCAGTGGGGGAGGTGGTTAGTTAGAGTTGTAGGGTTCCGTGCGTGTTTTACAGTAGAGCTGAAAGGAGTTGTTGCTGGGCTAGACATGGAGTGTGAGATAAAGGTAGCACCGAGGTCTCTCGCTTGAATGTCTGGAAGAATACAGTTGCCATTAACTTGTTCAGGGGGAACGAGTTTAAGGGATGATCTATTTGGCCATGATAATTTCAAGGTAAAATCTTTAAGGGAGTTGATCGCTAGAAAATTAGTTCTATCCATCTATAGTTTAGGTGAGAGGAGTAGAGATATGAATTTATGGCTTATGAGTGTAAATGATATTTAACACTATGAAATTAAATGAGGTAACTTAGGAAGTGAGAATGGGAGAGAACATCAAAACTCAGCTGATTGATTTCTAGGACTCTAGTGTTTAGAGATTGGTGAGATGAGAAAGAATCTACAAAGAGTAGGCAGTGAAATTGAAGGTGAACTATCAAAGAGTGATGTCCTGGAATCAAGAAGAGAAAATATTTCAAGAAGTAGTGTCTTGAGCAATTGAGTCTAATGCTACTATAGAACAAGAAAAGTGAAAGGCGAGAATTGGCCGTCGTATTTAGCAACATGGAGGTCGTCGGTGATTCTAAGAGGAGTTATAAATATACTACATACACACACATGCACACATATACACACATATATAGTTATAGAATATATATGGATATTATATGTAGTTTTAAAGAATATATATAGCGCACATACTACTATGGGTATATATATTATAAAAAGTATATATGGTATTAGAATATGTATACATGTATAAAAGTGTGTGCCTGCCATTATAGAGATGTGTTTACCAGTTGGCAGTACAATAATATAGCAAATGGTTCTTATATAAGTTCCTTTTATAAATATTGTAATGATTGAGAAATGTTTGGAAAACAGAAAAATTATAAAGAAGAAAACAATCATTTGTATTCCAGTGCCAGTAGATAACTGAGGTTTTTCTTCCCATAAAAATAGATAAGACTGGGTGAGAGGCAGGTAGGTAATAGGTTGTTGGGTAGGTATCTGAGTATATATAGTGTGTGTTACATAACTGAAATATACTATACACATAAGCTTTTGTGCTTAATTTCATATCATGTTCTCACATAATTAAAAGTCTTTGTGTCAATACTATTTTACATAATTGTGACTCATAAAAAAGAAGAATAAAAAATAAAGTATACATAAGCATAACTAACCTAACAAACACCACTTGATAGGCTGCATTTTTCTTTTGGATTTTTATGTAAGTAAAAGGCAGCATTTTGACTACATACTATTAAATTTAGTATTTATCATTTTTCCTACTCTGTTCATGCCACAAAGTTCCCATTTCTGCCTTGGAAAATTAACTGCCATATAATCAGAGACGTAACTAAGTGCAGAATTCCCTAGTAGTTCATTCTGCCCAACTAAGTGATTAGTCATGAAACTGCGAGCCTGAGACCTAGTCAATTACAGGGCCTTTTAGTGCCACACCTTCCTGGGACTTGGGAACATATGGACAGCCAACGCTATGGTCCCAAATGTCTCTCCGGACTCCCACTGCCTTAACCTTGACTGCATTTGGCAGTTGTTAATTCAGAGCTGTGGTTCTGAACTGGAGACGATTTTGACCCCAGGAGATATTTGGCAATGTCTGAAGGCATTTTTGGTTGCCAAAACTGGAAAAGGTGGTACTACTGGCATATAACGAGCAGAAGCAGGGATTCTGCGAAACATCCTACAATGCATAGGACAGTCCCTCACAACAAAGAATTATCAGGCCCGGACTACTAGTTGCACTGAGGCTGAGAAAGCCTTAGTTGAAGATCTTCCAAGGCTGGCTCAGGGCAGGGGCTAGGGAATTAGGCATAGGCATATGCAGTTGGGGCATCTGAGCATCCGTCCTGGGACCGGCTCTAGAAACCTGAAGGACTTTCCATCTAGAGACATGGTATGTAGTGGTAAAGTATATGAGATAATAAAAAGACCCAAAAAATAAATGAATGAAATTCACAAGATTTCCCTTACTGTGCCAGGCTTGTCTCTTTGGATTTTTTTTTCCCCCCCACCAGATGTCTTGGGTAGAAAAAGCAAGGGACACTCCTGACACTGGGAAAAGCTCTTGTTCAAAGAACAGAAATCCAGGGAGGATCTGGGGTCTGGATGTGCTGCTGCCTTTGGGATCATCTTATTACTAAGGTTCAGCATTTGGGGCACTTGTGAGGACTTTATACTTCTTTCTATCCTGTTGTAGACAGTTGTCTGTCAAGATTTGAGCTTAATTTTCAGAGTTACTAGTTGAGCCAAGATTATTGGAGGAAGACATTTAGCATATTGATTTTTCCATACATTAGGTAAAGGGACATTTATTTCTAACAGAGGAAATGGCTATGTTAACTACTGTTATGGCTTCCTTCACCACTGGAAAGTTTGCTATTATTAGAGACCACCAATTATGGCTTGAGCCTGGTATAGCCTAAGAAGATATAAAACATCTGTAACTGGGTGGAGAATGTGAAATTGCATGGCATCTTACTGTCACAGTAGGAATTTGTCTTGGGATTTTTGTGGCGAGACCAAGTGATGGTGGTTCACAGAAGTAGCATCTAAGAGTCTGGCACAGGAACCACACTGCCTGGGTTCCACAAAGCTCCAGCACTGACAGGTCTTATGGACTGCAAGCATGGTATTTACACACATGCACACATGATACTTACAAATGTTGTGTACCTCAGTCTCCTCATCTGTAAATAAGCATGATATTAATCCTCAAAGGGGTATTGTGAAAAGTAAGTATATTGTTATGTGTAAGCACTTAAAACAGAACCAGTCAATCGTTGTTAGCCACTAGTTTGTTTTTGTTGTTATTGTTGGCTCTCAGATATCAGGGACTTAAAAAAGATCAATTTTAAGGGTAAAATCAAAAGATAACCATAATATCATCTGCCTTCTATTTTGTTTTTACCACTTATATAGTAAATGAAAGGTATTAGTACAAATATTCATCAATCTTATTCAGAATTAAACAGTTGCCCCCAACAACCTGATTTAATTATAAAATAAAGTGGTTTGAGTGTATCGCTCAAGCAAAACTTTGTCCTCGTGTCACTTTGTCTCTGGTAGAAAAAAGCTGGGTAAGTTTTCTAGTCTTCCTCTAAACTGGTATTCTGAAACTTCTAGTAAGAACAGCTGTTCTTTAATTTATACTTTAATTCAGTAGAACTTAATTAGACTGAAATTAACCAAATCCCAGAGAGGGCTGGAAACGTAAATGATTATGAAATGTTATGGATTCTAAATAGGGCATTTTGGAAGACAAAACTGAAGGCTAATACTTAACATTTAGTATTTAACTCTGCCATTCCATTGGAAAAAAGACAGCTAGTTTAAGTCAAATAATGGGAATTTTCTCTTAAATAATAATGTAATGAGTTATAAGAAACTAACCTGTAATAAGTTTATTAAATTAAACAATAAAGTTTCATTTCTTTGAAACTACCTATTGTTAAAATATTTACAGCTAACTTCATTTGCAATGAAATAAAATGAAGGAACTATTTCTTTAAAGTTAGACATGGGTTTTTTTTCTATTTTGGTAGGAGTTGAAAATGCCACGTTGGTGGTTCTATGATCAGACCTCCTAATCTTGTGTTAGTTATGGGTTCTCTGCTACTGCTGATTTTATCGTTGTTATCTTGTGACTGACATTCAGACATTCACCGTGATTTTTTAAAATATGTAATTTTACATAAGAGTCCCTCAAAGTGACCTTAAGATGAGAGTCTCCAGACATAATTGCAGAGGGCAAGGAATTACCAACCTAGAATGAGTTGATGGTTTCAGATTTTTCAGTTAAAACTGTGGTAAAGGTTCACATTTCTGCAAGCTTGAGAGGGATGCAGAAGGGGCACCTACGAAGTTTGTCATGTGGACAGCACTTTCCGATTCCCACTACTCTATATTTGAAAACACTAGGGACCAACTGTGATTAGCCACAGGCTTCTTCCTGGGTAGCTGAACCCTGCGTGTGCCTTTTGCCACTATACTCTGTATTTTTTTAGAGCAACTATTCTCGTGGCAAGGTATCATTTGTCAAAGAGGACATGAACATTTGCTGTACATTATCTTTTTTGTTTAGGTTCAAAAACTGATTGCTAGTGAGTTATACTACCCAAGAAGCATGCTTAAGGCCTGAGTTTTAACAAAGTGAGATTTAATTCAGTGATACCCATTAGAAATCACATCTTTCTAACTTTAAAATAAAATTTTATGTTTTCAATGCTCTGTATTCTATTGGTAATCTTTATCAATAGCATTGCTTTCACGGTAATGATATATTTTAAATTATGTGAGCCAAATATCTTCTCACAATTTTAGCATGTTTCTACACTAAGCTCTGTTTCTTCATCTGTAAAATGAAGGTGTTACAACCACGCTACCTCTAAGGCCCTTTCTGGTACTTAAGACTCCCCACGACTAACATCCAGCCTCTTTAATTATCGAGAATATTCCGCTGAATTTCTAAATACTTATGCAGTGTTTCAAACAACATGACTCTACCTTGCCAAAGGATCCCCTCTGTTGACCGTCACCAAGAATTATTCCCCAAAACTCTCCTGCCCCTCCATGGATGTGGTGTTCGTCCCCTACAGTGAGAAAAGACCAGCCTGTGCCTGCTGGGAACAGGATTACGGCTGTTAGAGGTCCATTCAGCCTGTCTTGCCAAGTGTGTCTGCGTTTGGCCATCCGAGTGTGTAAATGTTAATCTGCTTTCTTCCCTTCACTCTTTGCGCTCTTCCCAGCAGAAAGGAGAACCTGACTGCTATGCTCTCTCCCTGGAAACAACTGAGCAACTTACCTTTGAGATCCCCCTGAATGATTCTGGTTCTGCTGGTCTTGGTGTGAGCTTGAAAGGGAACAAATCTCGAGAGACTGGAACAGACTTGGGGATTTTCATCAAATCCATCATCCATGGAGGTGCTGCTTTTAAGGTGAGTAGGAATGATGGTTGCACATCAGTGAGAAGGTACTTAGAGATAAGGCTGTCGTGCTTGAGGACTGGATGGAGAAAGTGTATGAAGGCTCGAGGACACAGAGGCTTTCCTGCCTGATTCAGGAAGTGTGTGTGTGAACATATCTGAGCATCAGTGGTCTGTTTTCTTATTTTAAGTGGTTGATTTTATTTCCTAAAGATAGTTCTAAAAACCCATCATGATTAATATTTTTTCTTGCATTTTTTTATTACTGTTAGAAATACTCCGAATTTGTAACCTGACAGAGTTGAGCCTAAAAATACACAATTAGAAAAACAAAACTAAAAATAAATCAGTGTAAAGGCAGCAAATAAGAAAATTGTGCTTGCAAGAAAGAAAGCTCAGTGGAACCTGAGAATGATTGTAATATAAACTAAAGGTCGTTTATCACATTTTATACACTTGAAGATAACCATGGTGCTGGGAATGCACATTTGCCTTTGAACTTGGAGAGCTTATAAATTTCAAAAAGAAAAAGAAAGATTCTGCCTTTTAACATTGACTTGGAAGTGTGATCATAACTGCTAACATAGTATAATGTACTGGTTTTCTAAACTGCCTGGGTTCAGATCCAACCCTGCCATTTGCTAGGCATGTGCAAATGTGGCCAAGGAACTTGACCTGCTAACCTCCCATTTCCTCATCTGTACAATGAGGATAATAAATAATACCTAATTCATAGAGTTCTAAGGATTAAATAAACTTATACACACAATGTAATTAAAGCAGCAAAGTGCTCCCCATCAGCTGTCCTCACAGTCATTGTCACCTCATACTGTACATGAGACTTCCTGAGCTTGAATCCTGTCTGAACGATGCTCACCCCCATGAATGTGGGCAGGTTACTTGTCCTTAGTATGTCTCATTTGTAAAAAGAAGTGAAATTAGTATTGCCTACCTCCTGGTGCTCCTGTGAGGACAAAAAGAGACAAGATATATAAAGTGCCTACGTAGCACAGTGCCTATAATAAACTTTCAATAAATCTTAGCCATTTAAAAATAATCTCAATATTAATAATGGGTGGCATCTCCCACACAAAAGCCAAGAAGGCCTAGTTAGGGTTTACAGGAACACCCATGGTCCTAGATTCTCGGCTTTGTTCAAGCATTTTTCTTCTTGCACTTACCATTCCACTTTAGTTTCAGACCTAGATAACTAAGCTAATGTCTTTTTCCTTAGGAAATAAGAAATGCATTGTGAATAGACAGTTTGTTAATACACTCCTTGGATCAGTTAGCTTTTGTCGCATAATAAATAATGACCAAATTTTAGTTAATGTACCTCAGTAAGCCTTTATTTCCCTCATGACTCTCTAGGGCACCAACAAGAATTCAGATTCAGGCTAGTGTCTCTCTGTCACCCTGTAGGTCACAAGTCTGAGTATGCTACCTGTATCTCACCTGGGCCTTGGAGCAGCAGGCTAGCAACAGCATGTTCTTTTCATGTTATGAGGTGTCAGAAGGCCAGTAGCAATGGGTGAAGCCTCGTACATTCCGGGCTCCAAACTGGCTCACTGTCACCACACACACACGCGCACATACACACACACACACATACCACCCCCACCCCCATTGGTCAAAACAGCGATATGGTTGAATCCAAGGTCAGTCTAAGGTGCGGAGAAACACAGTCCACCCACAGTGAAGCTGTTACAAAGACTTGGGCACAGAGAAGGGTGAAGAATTGATGATGCCTATCATCCGTCTATTAGACTCTTCAATCTGGCAAAGAAATGCATAACCAGGAGCAGAAGAACAATAATAGTAATAACAGCAGCAACAGCAAATAACGTTCATTGTTCTTAGTGCCGCTATATGCTGGACAGCATGAGAAGTATTTCAGGTGGCTCCTCTAATTGTATTCTTTACATTCACCCTGGATTATCATGTCATTTCATCAAAGGGAAATTGCAGGTTGGTGCCTCTCCATATAAGGCTTATGGGCACATAGTCAAAGTGCTTTAACAAAGGTTTGAACCAAGGCAGTCCGACATCAGATCATGTACTCTGCTGCCCTGCGATGAATGCTCTGTCATCTGATCCATTCATATTCCTAGAGATCAGAGGCTGTTGCCCTGGAATTATCTGGCATCATGCTTGTCATTCTTAGCCAAGCCATCTAAGCATGTGTTGTGTTTGAAGATGAGTCTTAGTCCTTTTTGTGGACACCAGCTTGATATCATTCTTATTGCTAATGACAGCTCTGATTGCAGAATTTATTCCAAGTAAAATTGAAACTGAAATGAATTTTTGGAAATTAAAAGCAAACGTCTTAGCTTTCTTATGGGCAATAACTTAAGTTCAAGCAGATTTGGCGAGCTGGTTTAATATGTTTAACATCCATGTTTGTGAAAGTGAGCATCTCCTTACCTAAGCAGTTTCTAACAGTCCTGTTTCTTGCAGAAAGATTTTACTTTTCATTTATGTAAATTTCTTTCCTGACACTGGTCTGCTGAGTCAGACAATCACACCATTAGAAACCACTGGACAACATATTTATAGCAGATCTTAAACAGGAAGAGGCATCAGTCATGAATTTAGCCTCACTGTGAATGTTTAGTACCCATTTGTCTTGTTTACTTTTTGCAGTCTAAAGGGTAGAGGCCTGAGGGTTGCTCACAAGAAATCTGATTAACTAGGAAAA